>NC_046615.1:23859335-24181835 GCF_900324465.2 Anabas testudineus | reverse complement strand
GTGTCGTATCTCTAAGGCTGATCCCATACACTCACTATCTCTGTCTTTGGGTGACTAGACAGGACCAAAGCTCAGGACCATAGGTGAGAGTTGGAACATTGATAAACTCGTAACAGCTCCCTCTTCACCATCCACAATAGTGCTGAAGCTGCACCAGTCTGCCTGTTACCCTCGGCCGCGATTAAGACCCAGAGTTGCTGAAAACCCAGTGAAGACAGTGGAACATTAGCTAATGAGTGGGATGTTTCTGTCAGGAGCTAAAATTGGATTTACAATCATCCAGTAGACACAAACACTTTGTCCTGTTGCTCTGGAACTGCTGGAAGTAGAAAAAAGGAGCTAGAAGGGACATGTCAGAGTTGTGTCTCTGGTATCTGCTAAAAACAAGTGAAGGAAAAGAGTCTTTTTATTACAGGTTTAATTTCACTTCAGTGAGAAAACAAAATGTTTTCCTTACAGATCTGAACTCAAACTGTTCCTTACAGAACACCTATATACTTCTATTAATATGTTTTACTGCTGTGCTGAATGTTGAATGAATTTTTATCAGATCTAATTCAGTTTTCTCTACAGCATCCAGGGTCCACGATGGGATCCTTCAGACGTCCCAGGCCTCGGTTTATGAGCTCTCCAGTTCTGTCCGACCTCGCCCGGTTCCACGCCAGCTCACCGGCTCTTCAGATTTCCAACACCAGTGTGTGGAACAGGTGAGCTCCATAGAAAACCCTGCTGCAATGTCCTTCATATAATAAACCTTTTTATAGTATTGACCTGTGTAAACACAATATTTGAGTTGCTGTAAGGGGGAAATGTCTTATGGGTAAAACATGTGGCCATGTCCTGAAAATACGATCTAATTGTACCAAACAACAGGTAACACCTGTAGAACAGCAACTGAAAGCAAGATGCAGTTTTTTCTATTCGCAGCCTGGTTACTTCTCAGGTGGAGATCACTGCCACTGAGCAGCATCAGTTAAGATCTTTGAGTTAAACTTGAATTGAATTGAACTTCGATCTCTGGGTCAGATCAGCCCAGTATCTGATCAGTTGACTTTATGTAATCTCACTCTATAATCCCACAATGCGATGTGCAGATATTATCTTCATGCGTTTAGGACACAAAGATTACAGGATATACGTAACTGTGTGTGTTGTGGGTCCAAACAGCAGAGACCTGACTTTACCAAACATCAGGAGGCGTCAGGAGTTTCTGAAGAGATCAGTCTGTGATCCCATTGGACTGTTTCTAATGATGCTCAGGAATGTGAAGTTTCATAACCATGAGTCACCTGGTGGGTTGATTTCAGTCACAGAGAACATATGATAAAACATCAGTGAGCAGGAAATAGGATTTCAGAAGAGAGCTGACTTTCCTCTGATTAACATAATGTCTAGATACTCTCATCATGTATTCTATAGAATATTAGATTTATTTAAGAGAAAAGCTTTGACAGAAAATGATGGATATTAGAATTGTATTCTTTACTCTCAGCAGGCAGGTTCATTACATCACTTATTTCTGAATAATGTATTCACATTTAGCTAAAAGCTAAATATTAGCCTTTGAGTAATTGTGCAGTTTAAAATCTGAATAACAGATGAGGCGACTGTCAAAGTAGTTGTTAGTTGCTGTAAACCAGGCTTCAACTTTTACAACCTGTGTCAACACTCATTTTAAACGGTCCTCTGATGGATTCTGTTCATTGAATCCATCACAAATGTGAATATGTATTTCTGCAGTTTACATTGTGGCTGACCAACATTTTATAATGCATCACACAACTTTACAAACCAATCAGAGGAGCACTGGTACCTCTGCTGGACCCGTCGGTGTCACGGGAACTTAAAATGAAGAAGTAATTGTCTTAAAAGGGTTGAACCATTTCCCAGTTCAATAGTTTGAATTAAACGAATTGTGCGTGTTCTTGCAGCTCAGTTTCCCCGCGTGTTGAAGTTATTTCATGTCTGGCAGTAAAAGTTCTCCTCCTCTGAGTCTTCGGCCCGTTTCCTGCTCTGAACAGGATGTTTAGTGGGAAGTGGAGGTGGCAGCCGGGTCACGTCCTGTCAACCAGCTGAGTCACATACGAGGACATCAAACCCTGAACCAGCACACAATAAAATAATTCCCACTGATGGAGGAAGAAGTTCAACGTTATTTTATTACACTTTGAACAACATAATGGAGAACAGCAGAATGACATCATATAGAGAGTAGAGCCGAGTGAGATGGAGACGGAAGAGCCGCTGTGGTCGGACAGGATAGAACAGCAGAGATCAAGGATTACGCCGACTTCTGTTCTTAATTATATAAATGAAGTATTAAGTTACTGCAACCCCCAACGAACAAACAGCTGACTAAAAAATGTTTGGAAGGTTTACCGTATTTAGTTTTGTTTGAGAAGGACAATAATTAATCCCACTAGATGCCTGAAAATATTTTACCCCGTCCAGAGAGGAAGCTTGGTTTGACTCATGCCCTTCTGTCCATTAGATGTAACTTAGCAAAATTTGTCTCTTCTTAATCTTTAACTGTGAGCAAGAACATTTCCAAAGCAAGGAAATGAATGATAGTGCCAGGCGTCAATATGTGTCTCTTGTCTGGAATCAGGAAGTGTCCCAGCCGCTCAGACACCGTATGTGCACGGCAGGCCCAGTGGAAAAGTAGAAAGAAAATGGAGGAAACACACTTCTTAATTCATTTACATAGGAAATAAGATCCTCGAGAGAACAATGATCTTAATTGAGTTGACTCCAGGAGAGAACCAGGAGAGAGGCGAATGGGACCACCTGAGTAAATCTCTCTTTATTAATTGCAGCCAATTTAAACCGGCAGAAATTTGAATTCCTAGATATGTAAACCCCCAAAGATACGCAGTGGTTCAGGGGCCTGCGTGCTGCTCTGTCTTGAACTTCGTCCACTTTCACTCACTTCCTCTGAGGTGTGCATGCATCTGTTCCGTTCTTGCCTCACTGACTGTTCGGAAAAGAATTTAGCAGATTTGTTTTCTGACCAATTCTTCAGCTTTACTAACAAACCAGGCTGATATCAAAACTAGTACTTTGCCCATAAAGGACAGGTTGACTTCTGACCTTACCTGTGTGTTTGTTTGTCCCTCAGTGTCCAATCAGCGGTGATGAAGGTGTTCCAGGGTGGAGCTCTGCAGACTAACGAGCTGTACAATCTTAACGAGAGCATCAGGTGATAAATTGGTTTGAAGCTAACATTAGCTCCGTGCAGTTTAATGTTGCGACGACAACAGAGAAGCTGACCTGACACGCAAACTTTACCCATTTAGCTGCTGACATGCTCACAGAGGACACCGTGAGAACAGTGAGGTCATGATTAACAGTCTGTCTGTTAATGATAACTACGCATTTCCTGTTGCTGCTCCTTCACATTTAAAGCATTCCAAAGACGTAGACATTTTTGTATGAGCATTATTTTTTTTAATTACCAGACAAATCCTGTAATTACTGGCCAACGGAAACCTGCTAAACAAAAGAGCAGGAGACATAGAGTCAGCAAATATATTCCTGCTACAAACACATCCTGAGTCTTTTCAAAGAAGCGCATTTACTGGGTTGTCTGATAACAGCTCTTAGAGTTCAGGTTTAAATATTCCCCGGATGCCTCCAGGAACCACTGCCTCCGTCTTCCTTCCTGATGACCTCTGTGTCTTTGCAGGTGGCTCCTTAAAACAGAGATGGGCTCCTTCATCACAGAATACTTCCAGGTATTTTCCCTCTTTTTAATTTAATAAAACCTGACAGAACGTTCTCAGTACAGTTAAACACGTGTCACAGATTAGAAATCCTGTTTCAAGTCCTGCATTTAACATTTTACCCAAGTAGAAGTGCTAAAGGTAATCAAATGGATCTCTCTGCTAATACAAACATGATGGGGTCGTTGTTATGTATAACTAGGATCATATGGGGCTGTAAGTCAAGATCGTGATTTAAAATGGAATAATTGTGGAGCTTTAATGGATTTGTGTTTAATTTGAAATCTGATGTTCTTCAAACCTATGCCACATCTGGTCTCCAGTGTAATGACTACTGCTCAGTAGCCAGTCATCTACTCATGATCTGCTGGTTTCACCCTCTCTCATGCAGCTGTTTGACCTGTGGCAGTCATGGTTTATGGTGCAGTGAGAACTGAGCACAGAATGAAAACACTGGGAAACAAACAGCAGGTCTGAGACACATGCAGCAGGTGTGGGTGTAACACTACATCTTCAGTGGTGGAACTGTGAGAACTTACAGCTCAGTCTGACCTGAAGGTGTGATGTTCACACTCTACTGCAAACTATGAAGATGGTAATCGGTCGGTCATGAGACATTTGTTTTCTACAACAGGAAAGCATGATGAAGAGCACAAGTATCGACTTGTTCAGCTCTCAGCTCCTGGATTTTTGACAGATGTGAATGCTGCATACTTTAAATTCTGAGTTATAGTAGAGCTCAGGCGTGTGGGATGGGTCATATGGCAAAACAGGAACTATACCACTCAATGTTGGGACCAGTTCTCAGGCCAAAACCACTTCATGCGGCTTTCCAGTCAAATAAAAGTGACTGAATTTACTGAAATGACCAGAGAAAATGAGATGTACCAACATCTCAGTGCCGTTGCTGTGTGAGTATCCTCATATATCACAAGGGGCCACACTGTGGGGCTGTGTTTGTACATTTTGACAGTGTGTGAATGCAGCCACGGTTCAACGTAGGACGTAAACAAAAATGTGAATTGAGTAATCAGTGGGCCAGTGGTCAGGTGACAGTGAGACTGCTGAAGTTGAAGCTAACCCTCCATTCTCTGACACTGATTTGTTTGTGGTGGCTACAGTCAGGTGTCATTGTAGATCATGTTACATCAGCTTTGTGGAGACTTGGTTCTCTTTTACAACTTTTACAATCTTGAGCTGAGTCTCATTTGTTGTGTAAATGGGACAAATGTGTGTGTCCACTGAGCAGCTTCTCATAGTTTCCAGTTCAAATGTCAAATGGTTGAAATCAGTTGATTTTAATTGATGACAGAATAAATGAAACCTACTGTTGTGTGTGGCCAGAGATCATAGATTAGGTAAGAAGTCTCACTCTGTAATTTAGAACAGGGTGAGACCTCATGTCTTTTACAACCACCAGCTGATCTTGCATCAGTTCACATCGTGTCAGTAAATTAAACACCATACAGTTAATATTTGATCTTCTGCTGTAGAAAGGCCCACATTAGATTTATTTCTACTGAGCAGCTTTGGCACAAATATTTGATGAACTCAGATTATAAAAACAAATCATGCTCCAGGATATTTTCATGTTGGTTCTAAACCACATTATTAGGTTTTTTAAAAGATTGATAAAATCATCACTGTTGAATCAGGTGGGAAAGTGAAACTGCAGCTCTGGTTCTCACACTAAACTGATTGCTGCCTCCTGTGCCCTGAAGCTCCTCATCCTCCTCGCTAATCAGCCCTAACCCTTCAGATAACAAGGTGTGGCCCAGCAGCTGGTGATGGACCGGAGGTGAACTGACGTCCTCTTCCTGTTCAGAGACGAGTGCAGAGGAAGTCCTCTGTCAGTTTTCTGTGTGCTGACAGTTAGACTGTGTCTGTCTCATCTCAGACCCTGCACGTCTTTCCTTCTAACCTTTAACATGACCTCGGCGGCCCTCAGGCTCAGCCCCCTATATTTTCTTATTTTTCTAAATGGAGATTTAAAACGGTGACTAAACCAGAGAAGAGTCTGCAGTCTGTAAACTCTGTGACCTGGTTTGACCCAGTTTACGTACAGACCATAGAGCATGTCCATGAAAACAGATGAGGTTCAGGGATAAATGTTGTTACACTAAATAATTTAACCTACAGCCTGATTATAACACGTCTGTGTGTTTGTGTTGCAGAACCAGCTGCTGACCCGAGGTCTGTCTGAAGTCTTGGATCAGATCCTGCTTCACTCTGGTAAGACTGGTTAGTGGTGTCTGGGTCTGAACTCCTCCATATTGTTCTGTCTTTAACATTTTACCTTAAAAGCTACTAGAACTGCCCTCACTCATAGTCGGTGTCTGCTCACTACGTCTGTCTCCGGTTATTCTGAGGCCATGTTACCTGCTGGGACTGTTAGTAACACAGTAACAGAGCTGAACCTCTCCCCACCTCACTGTATTTACTTCACTATTATTTGGGGCAGATAATATTAGATACAAAAATGAAAGGCAGACTCTGAAGTGAAATAAAAAAGGAGCTGACGTCTTGTGTGTGAAGTGATGTGTGATGTTCAGACGTCGTAACAGATGCAGTTTTCAGTCAGAGCGATCATATCTTTGCGTCCAGGAAGGTGATAAAGATTTCTGCTCTTTTGAATCACATGAATTAATGTGTAGAGGAAATGAACCTGAATTATTAACCATCAACACTGTTTAACAGTAGTTTTTAAACAGCCAGAAAATATTTGAGATTATTAGGATTTAAAGTTTGAGCTGCAGCGACCTTTGTTTTATCAATGTATCTACTGATTATGTTCTTAATGAACTGATTTCTAAAGTCACTGCTTTACAGAGCTCAGATCAACCGACTAATGAAACTCATCGTTACAGCATTGTGTTTATTAGCGTCATCTAATTTTAATAGGTAAAAATCTGAATGAAAACTTTACCTGGAAAATGGTGAAAAGTGTGAAATCAATAAGAAAGTGTCTGTCTTAATGTGTTGAATTTTATAATTATACTAGATGATTCTCTGTCATACATGAAGACAGCTAATTAAGGCCACAATATTTATTTACTCCTCTCTTCACTGGGGGCTGTACAAATTTATCAATGTGCTTTTAAACAAACAGAACAAGCCACGTCTTCACTGTTTTTTCTGCTGTTAAGTTAGTGAAGTCCTACTTTCTCCTCTAACCCTTTAGATTAAGAAACTTGCCTCTGTTTGCATCAACATCAACCCTTTTTTGGTGTTCTAACTTTAAACATGGTAAACACGTATTTAGATTCAGTTTGACTTGCTCTGGACATTATCACTGAGGTTTGTGTGAAGGTCCACTTAGAAATCATAGTTGCTGCAGAACTTTCTTTAGAATTTTCATGTTTTTAAGTTTTCTTCAGAGCCACAGTAATTCAGTGATAGTTGAGTGGACGTCTATGGGTTTACTGCAAACAGGAGATGCTATTGACTAATTCAGCTTCCTTATTGGAAATTAATGTAAAAATCCAAAACATCATGAATTCGGAGTTGTGTAGTGAATGACTGAAGTGATCATCACTGCATGTGTCACGTTGGGGTGTTATTAGTTCCATGAGTTAATTTCCTTCTCGACGCCTTAGTTCCTCATGGTAATTTATAGGACATGTTAATTTGTTGCCATGGTAACACCTGTCACGTGTGCCCTAGGTGACGAACAGCTGGCCATCCTCGCAGACATATGGGACAGATTCTTCACGGAGACCCTCCCCACCCTGCAGGCCATCTTCTACCCTGTCCAGGTGAAACTGAAGCTGCTGTGGCTTGTTGGTGGAACAGTGTCAGTGGTTCAACTCTGTGTCTGTGGAAAACACACAGAACTCACACTTAGTATGATGCACTGAATGTAGAAGCTGTGCAACAACAATATTCTCACAGGATCAAAAAAGTTTCAGAATCCAAAACGGACAAAAAGGTTCAAACTGTGTTTGTTCACTTTAGCTGCTGAATCCAGAGCAGGTGAAAACGCTTCACTTCTTTGTCTTAAAGAGTGTTTGTGATTGTCCTGGTGCCTGTAAAAGGGAAGTGTTGGCGTCTTGATTCATGTACCATGACACACCAACGGAGTCATTGGTGTATCACCATTAATCTGACCCTTCTTTATGACTACTTTGATTATTTATGCTAATCTCTGGCTGAACACTGTCCTACTGCTCTTTTTACACAGCAGGTCATATCTTGGTATTAGATACATGAAATTCAATGTGAGGTTTATTAGACAAGGCATCGGTGTCACTTTTGCAACAACAGTGAGGAAAGAACAGAGTATTTATTAGCTTCTGCTAAATTTGCACATTTATAACTTAAATTTAAATCGACATCATGTTATGTTGTAGAATTAAACTGAATGAGATTAAACTTTTTTTTTATTTTCTCCAGAGAGAGGGGACAGAGTGAAGTGAAACTGTCTAAACATGGCCGCTCTGTGTGTGTGTGTGTGTGTGTGTGTGTGTGTGTGTGTGTGTGTGTGTGTGTGTGTGTGTGTGTGTGTGTGTGTGTTCAGGGTCAGGAGCTCACAGTGAGGCAGATGGCCCTGTTGGCCTTCAGAGACCTGGTGCTGTTGAAGCTTCACCTGGAGGAAAGTCTAGGAACTGCAGCCTCTGTCCCTCCACCTGTCACACAGATGCTGCTGGTGCTACAGGTAAACACAATAAACACGTTAGTACTAACACGCCCCTGTCCCATCGTCGCCAGTTTGGATATGACGTCTGTCTGATTTCATCTCTACACTGTCCGCTATAAGAAAGGAGCTCCTTTAAACAAAGTCCTCTGTGCACACATCAGGGTATCCACGAGTCTGGAGGTCCCAGTCTGGAGTATCAGCGGTTGGAGCGTCTGGTGGAGATCGTTGTGTCTCCGTATCTCAACAATGTTCTGCAAAACAGAAACCAGCTGCTGTTAGGTCAGTACCACTGATACCACTGATTCTGTTTCTCTACTTACCTGTAATGTTTCACAGTCAATAGTTCATTTTAGTTTTCCTGGCAGGTAATTGCTGTTAAAGCAGCAGCATAAAATCATATGTAGTAATGTGCTGTTTAAATCCTCTCAGCAGCGACGTGAGCCACTTAATCTGCTGCTGTGCTTCATTCCAGCAGGTCGGCCGCTCTGTGACTCTGTGGGAATTAACCCGGTCACAAACAGTCTGTTTCTGAAGCTATAACTCAGGATAGAGCTGCTGCCACCACTGCAGAAAACATCATTTATTCATCACACTTTTGGCAGTGTGTGCTGAAAGTGTTCGTTACCATCAGAAAATAGAGAAAGTAAAGCATCGGAACATTTGAAATGATCCATTTAAGCCTATGGATGATTTAAAAAGTCCAATTTTACTTAGTTTGATCAATCAGTAAAAAGAAGTTGATTTAATTTAACTGACTGAATAGAGTCTGAGGAGATGACGGCGTATTGGTACCACATCCAAAAAGAGAAACTCAACATTAAAGTTCCAGCTTCCGACTTTATTTTGAGAATAATCAGATTTTATTCTCACAATCTTACAAAGGAAAAAAAATCTGCCCACATCCCGATTAAAATATAATAAAGGATTTTCTTGTTAATGGAAAATGTAAATGATTTATTTGATCTTTTCATCCCCAGTGTTTAATTTTAACCATTCATCACTACATAAAGACATTTTTCAGATGTGAAACCACTTAGAATCATTAATCAATTTATTTTGAACCAACTCTCTGTCACCACAGACTTGAACAAAGTGAGTGAAACACTGATTAATACAATAGGAATTTAGATAAAACGTTAAATGTTTAAACATCATAAAAAGTTTACAATGAGTTTCTTCTCCACATTTTTCAGTGAGGCCAACACAAAGGTCAAACCTTTCTCCTTGTGTCTTCAGTGAAAGAACCACAGCAGCTTTTCCTGCAGGAACAAGAGAAGAATGTGTAACAAACAGTGAACCTTTAGTCTGCCTCAGGAGGATCAGCACAGCAGCCAAAGCCTGATTTGATTATAGACTTAATCCCTGCTGTGACTTGAAACAGAGCAGCAGTGAGGCCACTTCAGGAAGTCAACAGCACCGCACTGTTCTGGACAGCTTTAATGTTTTAATGACAACTCAGACACGGAAAAAAAGCTGAACCACAAATTTGAATTCCTCAGTAGAACAAGCAAATGAATAAAACGAGTGAACATGTAGAGGAACACGTGGAAGCTCTGGTTTCTAAAGGAAACCTTTCAGAATCACTGATGAACACAGCATCAGCACTTTTGAACTTGTTCTCAGACCTCCAGCAGCTACAGATGTTTAAACGTGATGTTTCACACATATTTTCATATTTGTCATTTATTCCAGAGTCCCGTCATCTGCGGTCGTCGGGGTCGTTGCTAGGCGACCAGCCGGAGATCACCATCACTCAGCATCACAGCTCATCGGACTCTTCGTCTCTGGCTCCGCTGGTGGAGCAGGAGGGGGAGGCCTACCTGGAGAAGGTGGGCGGTGTGCGGCGCCACACGGTTGCCAACGCGCACTCTGATGTCCGGCTGCTGTCAGTGTCAGGCAGGATGCATGCTGGGATAGAGAAGGACCATGGGATGAGAGAAGGCGAGAACAGAGTGGAGTTTTTGGTGGGGGGCAGGCAGATGAGTCCCAGGACGTTCTCCAGCCAACCGGATATGGTGGAGTGTCCGAGGGGAGGAGTTATCTGTCTCCCTAACACCTAGCCACGTGGCTAACGAGCTGACGCAGGACGGGAAACTACAGGACAGAAGAGGAGATGTGAGGAATCAAAGACATCAAGACGGGAATAAAATGACAGGAGCAGAAGCTAAAGCAGAAAGAGACAAGATGAGAGTAGAAACACAGCAGCAGCCCCCCCACGAACCAAAACAGAACAAGACACAGGAAACAATAGGAACAGTCATTTCTGGAGAGGACAGGTCTGGACACGGTGCTGCCTGCGATGTTGCTGTATTTCTCCTTTGAGTTTAGTATAAAGGTGTCAGACAGTAGATAATTCAGAACCTGGTTTTTAAAATGACGCTGATGAAACGGGCTCAAAGTTTGAAGCTGCAGTAAAAAGAAAATAAGAAGAATTAAAGTTACAGACGGGGAAACGGGAGCAGAAGCTCGGTCTGTGGAACTGGAAAACCTGTGAACAGCCACTGATGTTTATTAAAATGCACCGGTTCTGATCCAGGATCAGGTTTGTAATAATCCTGTGGACCAGGCTGCAGGTCCTGGATCTGCAGGTCCTGGATCTGCTCTGACCTGTTGTCAGGTCATGTGAATGTGTGTTTTTGGGTTGTTACTAAATAATAAAGATGATTAAAGAGGAACTATCTAATGAGTTTTAATGAACTTCAGCTGTTTCAACAAACACCGTGTCTGGTTCCAGCAGCAGCACTGACGGACTGAAGAGGTAACAGCTGTGTGAACTGTTCGTGTGTCTACACACAGATTGTGTCTATTTTGGTTGCATGTCTCTGCTGTAGTTTAAGGTGATGTACAACTAAAGACACGTGACAGTGGGTTTATGTTCTTATTTAAACTGAAGCTTAAACCAGGAGCAAGTTACTGCACGAACTGTGCTGTTAGATCTGTCTTTAACAAACTGCTTGTGAAACGTTCAGTGGCAAATATGTTTGCTCTGCTTCAGTTTTTGAAAGCGGAAGGAGAAAAAACATGTTGGGTTAAAACTAGAGCTAAATAAGCAAATACTGAGCTCAAACTGTGTGTAAGAGAGTTTCAGCACAGAGAAACCTAAAGGTCCAGGTCTCAGCTGTGCAGGTGGAACCCTCATCATCAGCCACAGATACGATGATGGGATTCAGAGTCTATTACCCAGGGAGGCGGCACAGTGCGGTCCTGGTGTCACCGTCCTGTTGAATTCAATTCAATTCAATTTTATTTGTAGAGCGCTTTTTACAATTGACATTGTCACAAAGCAGCTTTACACAACCAAAGAACAGCACATGAACAGTGTATGTGTATGAGTCATAATAATGTGATTGTCCCTGATGAGCAAGCCGAGGGCGACGGTGGCAAGGAAAAACTCCCTGAGAAGGCAACAGGAAGAAACCTTGAGAGGAACCAGACTCAACAGGGAACCCATCCTCATATGGGTGATTACATGCTGTGTAGGCAGCAGTCCAGTATGTTGAGGTGATGTACAGGCTGCAGAACTCAGTGGTTCTAGTTTCAGCCAGATGTGTGGGTCTGAGGCTGGACTCTCAGTCCTGCTCGTTCACATCCCGTTTGAATTAACTGAAGGAATTCGGACCAGACCCTTGTAAACCAAACTGCAACGTGACGGTTCCCTCTAGTGGAGACTTAAACCTGGACCCGTCCCCACAGCTGGTGGTGTCAAACCGTGAGGGACGTTGTTCTATGAAACACATGATTTAACTGTACGGTGTGTAACTGATGGGTCAGTGTTATTTAGAAATGTCTTTCCAATCGGAAGTATTTTATTAGAGTAGAAGTAGTAGTGAGTGGTATTAGTAAATGCTATCTTAAATGTAGAGGATGTAGTTGTACAAGTACAGATACACAAAGTACAAAGTATTTCAAACTTTTCAGCATAAACAGCTACGATGTTTTTATTCAACCTTATAAAAGATGCAAAAATTCATAATGAGACATTTGACGTCTAGAAACTTTTATATAGTTATTGAAGAAGAACTCGGATAATAAGTAAAAGTAGTAGAACCACAGTGTAGACATTCAGAACCACCGATAGAACTACAGTTTTTATCATGGAAACATTTAAAGAACTCATTAAGCAAATGGCCCAAAGTTCTGTAGGTTCAGTGTTCTGTGGGTTCAATGTTCTGTAGGTTCAATGTTCTGTAGGTTTAATGTTCTGTAGGTTTAATGTTCTGTAGGTTCAGTGTTCTGTGGGTTCAATGTTCTGTGGGTTTAATGTTCTGTAGGTTTAATGTTCTGTAGGTTCAGTGTTCTGTAGGTTCAATGTTCTGTGGGTTTAATGTTCTGTAGGTTTAATGTTCTGTAGGTTCAATGTTCTGTAGGTTCAATGTTCTGTAGGTTCAATGTTCTGTAGGTTCAATGTTCTGTAGGTTTAATGTTCTGTAGGTTCAGTGTTCTGTAGGTTCAATGTTCTGTGGGTTTAATGTTCTGTAGGTTCAATGTTCTGTAGGTTTAATGTTCTGTAGGTTCAATGTTCTGTGGGTTCAATGTTCTGTAGGTTTAATGTTCTGTGGGTTTAATGTTCTGTGGGTTTAATGTTCTGTAGGTTCAATGTTCTGTAGGTTCAGTGTTCTGTAGGTTCAATGTTCTGTGGGTTTAATGTTCTGTAGGTTTAATGTTCTGTAGGTTCAATGTTCTGTAGGTTCAGTGTTCTGTGGGTTTAATGTTCTGTGGGTTTAATGTTCTGTAGGTTTAATGTTCTGTAGGTTCAGTGTTCTGTAGGTTCAATGTTCTGTGGGTTTAATGTTCTGTAGGTTCAATGTTCTGTGGGTTTAATGTTCTGTAGGTTCAGTGTTCTGTAGGTTCAATGTTCTGTAGGTTTAATGTTCTGTAGGTTCAATGTTCTGTGGGTTTAATGTTCTGTAGGTTTAATGTTCTGTAGGTTTAATGTTCTGTAGGTTCAGTGTTCTGTAGGTTCAATGTTCTGTGGGTTCAATGTTCTGTGGGTTTAATGTTCTGTAGGTTTAATGTTCTGTAGGTTCAATGTTCTGTGGGTTCAATGTTCTGTGGGTTTAATGTTCTGTAGGTTTAATGTTCTGTAGGTTTAATGTTCTGTAGGTTCAGTGTTCTGTAGGTTCAGTGTTCTGTAGGTTCAATGTTCTGTAGGTTCAATGTTCTGTAGGTTCAGTGTTCTGTAGGTTCAATGTTCTGTGGGTTTAATGTTCTGTGGGTTTAATGTTCTGTAGGTTTAATGTTCTGTAGGTTCAATGTTCTGTGGGTTCAATGTTCTGTAGGTTCAATGTTCTGTAGGTTTAATGTTCTGTAGGTTTAATGTTCTGTAGGTTCAGTGTTCTGTGGGTTTAATGTTCTGTAGGTTTAATGTTCTGTAGGTTCAATGTTCTGTGGGTTTAATGTTCTGTAGGTTTAATGTTCTGTAGGTTCAGTGTTCTGTAGGTTCAATGTTCTGTGGGTTTAATGTTCTGTAGGTTTAATGTTCTGTGGGTTTAATGTTCTGTAGGTTTAATGTTCTGTAGGTTTAATGTTCTGTAGGTTCAGTGTTCTGTAGGTTCAATGTTCTGTAGGTTCAGTGTTCTGTGGGTTTAATGTTCTGTAGGTTCAGTGTTCTGTAGGTTCAGTGTTCTGTAGGTTCAGTGTTCTGTAGGTTCAATGTTCTGTAGGTTCAGTGTTCTGTGGGTTTAATGTTCTGTGGGTTTAATGTTCTGTAGGTTCAGTGTTCTGTAGGTTCAATGTTCTGTAGGTTCAATGTTCTGTGGGTTCAATGTTCTGTAGGTTCAATGTTCTGTAGGTTTAATGTTCTGTAGGTTCAGTGTTCTGTAGGTTTAATGTTCTGTAGGTTTAATGTTCTGTAGGTTCAATGTTCTGTGGGTTTAATGTTCTGTAGGTTCAGTGTTCTGTAGGTTTAATGTTCTGTAGGTTTAATGTTCTGTAGGTTCAATGTTCTGTGGGTTTAATGTTCTGTAGGTTTAATGTTCTGTAGGTTCAATGTTCTGTAGGTTTAATGTTCTGTAGGTTTAATGTTCTGTAGGTTCAGTGTTCTGTGGGTTTAATGTTCTGTAGGTTTAATGTTCTGTAGGTTCAATGTTCTGTGGGTTTAATGTTCTGTAGGTTCAGTGTTCTGTAGGTTCAATGTTCTGTGGGTTTAATGTTCTGTAGGTTTAATGTTCTGTAGGTTTAATGTTCTGTGGGTTTAATGTTCTGTAGGTTCAGTGTTCTGTGGGTTTAATGTTCTGTAGGTTTAATGTTCTGTAGGTTTAATGTTCTGTGGGTTTAATGTTCTGTAGGTTCAGTGTTCTGTGGGTTTAATGTTCTGTAGGTTTAATGTTCTGTAGGTTCAATGTTCTGTGGGTTTAATGTTCTGTAGGTTCAGTGTTCTGTGGGTTTAATGTTCTGTAGGTTTAATGTTCTGTAGGTTTAATGTTCTGTGGGTTTAATGTTCTGTAGGTTCAGTGTTCTGTGGGTTTAATGTTCTGTAGGTTTAATGTTCTGTAGGTTTAATGTTCTGTAGGTTTAATGTTCTGTAGGTTCAGTGTTCTGTAGGTTCAATGTTCTGTGGGTTTAATGTTCTGTAGGTTTAATGTTCTGTAGGTTTAATGTTCTGTAGGTTTAATGTTCTGTAGGTTCAATGTTCTGTAGGTTCAATGTTCTGTAGGTTTAATGTTCTGTAGGTTGAATGTTCTGTAGGTTTAATGTTCTGTAGGTTCAGTGTTCTGTGGGTTTAATGTTCTGTGGGTTTAATGTTCTGTAGGTTTAATGTTCTGTAGGTTTAATGTTCTGTGGGTTTAATGTTCTGTAGGTTCAGTGTTCTGTGGGTTTAATGTTCTGTAGGTTTAATGTTCTGTAGGTTCAGTGTTCTGTAGGTTCAATGTTCTGTGGGTTTAATGTTCTGTAGGTTTAATGTTCTGTAGGTTTAATGTTCTGTAGGTTTAATGTTCTGTGGGTTTAATGTTCTGTAGGTTCAGTGTTCTGTGGGTTTAATGTTCTGTAGGTTTAATGTTCTGTAGGTTCAGTGTTCTGTAGGTTCAATGTTCTGTAGGTTCAATGTTCTGTAGGTTTAATGTTCTGTAGGTTTAATGTTCTGTAGGTTCAATGTTCTGTAGGTTCAATGTTCTGTAGGTTTAATGTTCTGTAGGTTGAATGTTCTGTAGGTTTAATGTTCTGTAGGTTCAGTGTTCTGTGGGTTTAATGTTCTGTGGGTTTAATGTTCTGTAGGTTTAATGTTCTGTAGGTTTAATGTTCTGTAGGTTTAATGTTCTGTAGGTTCAATGTTCTGTAGGTTTAATGTTCTGTAGGTTTAATGTTCTGTAGGTTCAGTGTTGGTGGTGATGATGGTGATGGTGATGATGATGATGATGGTGGTTGTGGTGGTTGTGGTGGTGGTACTGGTAATATGAAATACTAAAGGTCAGTACTTGATTAAAGTGTTTCGTTCCTTTACACCACTGGTTTTAAAGGTTCCTTATGATTAAAGATAAGTCAGGAGAAAAACAGGTCGATATGAGAACTCGACCTCAGATGAACTTCATCATGACCTTAACATGACATCTATCGTCTCCCAGGCTGATTAAAGATGGACTCGACACAGACGTTCCACTGTGGTAAGTCACGACCTGCTGGAACAGGAAGTGAAACTTTTATTGTTTGTCCAACAGTGAGTTTGAACCTGAAAGAACAAACCGATGAACTATTATCAGAAACGGCGTCAGAGGCTACATCGAAAGATTAAGGCAACGATGTGAGTCGGCCTCCGTGGACTTAGATTAGTTTCCTGTTGTTTCACGTGATGTTAGGAACGGTTCCAATTAGTAAAACCGTGTATTACTGCATATAATATAGTTTATTATAACTAAGCATCAGTCAGTATTGAAATATGAATGTAAATGTAGGAAACCCACAGCAGAGCCGGGCTGCTTCGTCTTCTTCACTAAAACTAAAATAGATGATTTAATAATTCTGTTACAATCACATCATTTTAATTCATAGAAGAGATTTGTCTCAGCTGTGTTGCTCTGTGGTCACATACAGTATTTTCTAGTAATGGTTCAACCAGGAGACGGTGGTGTCCCAGAGAAAACAGTGACTGGAGACCAACGTGTCACAGATGGAGGAGAACACTCAGCCCGGTTCTGAAGATGTTTCTAATGTTCTGGATGAAGATTCTAGTGCATTAAACATGGAGCCAGGTCTTAGTGCAAACTAAGTTTTAAATAGTGATTTAACAACCAGCTAATTTGGCCACAGATATAATGAAATTACAAAACTTTGATGTGAAACTATTTTGAAAATTTTAATATAATAAGATTTTAGATTAAAATATTCACCCAATTAAAAAAAAAGAATTTCATAAAATCACATTATTAATAAAACATAGTATTAAAGGAGGATAATAGTTCATTTTAAAACATCTTCAACTTATCAGGTAACTACATTAAAACCAAATTTCCCAGTAAAAGACTAAAGAGCTTAAACGTCTTCAACTAGTTGAAACTGCTGTTTAATACGGTTTAACTAGTGAACTGTAGGTTCCCACACAGTCTTTATCAGGAGAATGAGGCTGAACACTATGTTCAGTCACTTCCATCTGTGCGAACCCGACTTCAGTGTTTTCATTAACAAACTCTTTTATTAAACACTGAGACAAATCTAGCTGAATGAAATATTGTTTTCATGATCAGCAGGAGAGTCTGAGGATGCTGGAAATACCGTTTGTGGATTTTAGAAACGTCACCGTGTTTATTATCAATGTAATGTGATGCATGAGCAGAAGAATTAAATACACACGTGTTGTTAATATAAATGTACATTTGAATGTTGTGGTACAGCTTTAAGTTTCAAGATGTTATTTGGTACAATTTGTGTGAACAAGCATCAAGGAGAAAATGTAAAACAAAAACCTGTAAGAACAAGTTAGAAACATCTGGTTCTGTGAATTAAAAACCATCAGCAGGAGAGCGGCGCAGAGCTTAAAATTCACTTTTGTGCAGCACTAACGGTGAAAACGAGAGATAACAGTCAAATATCTTCAGTGTGCAGCTTTAATTCTCCATTAATTGTGGATGAATTTCAAACCTTCCGCTTTCTTCTCTGTAGCGTTGGTGGCTGAGGCTCATGGGTAATGTAGTATTTGGTACAAACTGAAGGCCGAAACCCGATATGTCACAGTAAAGTAAGTCAAAGTGTGATCAGAGTCCGTATTTATCAAGCTTCTCAGAGCGGCTAAGGACAAATAATCACTTCCTGTTCTCAGAGACTTGATAAGTACGGATCGAGAACACAAAGGTCACGTGGCTGCGCTAAGATTATCCAGAAGAGTCCTGAGTCTAACTGGAAAAGGAAGCGAGTTACTGCACAGATGCAGAAGTGACTGACAGTCGTTCCCCGTGGAACGTTCTCCACAGGACAAACCCACGTCTCAGCTTTTCTACAGCACGGTGTCGTTTCTCCAGCGCTCTGACTTCAACACGCAGCCTCAGAGGTCAGAGGTCAGGTCAGTCTACGGTGTGTGTTGACTACTGTGACGTCTCTACGGTAACCAGGGGGTCAGAGGTCAGCTGCTGAGGCTGTTCTCCTCTCACTAGCTGCCCCCTAATGGCCAGTCTATGTAAGTGCAGATTTCTTCTCTACTCCGTCATTGGCTTCACTGTCAGGTTCCTGCTCTCTGATTGGCCAGCCAGCAGGGCACCTCTCCACACCTGGAAAATCAAAGAGAGTCTGTCTGAATTCAGGACAGTGAATCAATAAGTTAATTAGTTCCTGCTGCGTTCAAGAGGATCAGCTGCTTCAACACAGATGTTAAAGAAAATTAGTTTTTTTAAATAGATAGAAACTTCAAACTGATTAATTGAATAAATAATCATTAGCGGCTCGTTAGAGATTCTTTCCTGAACTTTAGCATCATTCATCATTTGGATCTTGTCTCGTTTGACTCTCAGTTGTTCAGTTTCTATCACTTTCTTTCAGTTCTTTTTTTCCTCTTTTCTTGTCGCCACCTACTCGTTGTTTTTAGGTGCTCGACTCATTTTTCATCCCTTGTTTGTTGAGTGAAGACGGTCTTGATGTATATGACGCGTTTTAAAGACTCAGGAATCCATTTGTGTGTTAAGATTAGGAATAACAGACGGGTCGGTCCATCTCAACTCAACCAGTGGTCCACACGCGACCATCCCCACATTTTACATATGTACCCAAGTGAAAACTACAAAATATTTATATTATATTTATATTATATAGTTCCTGAGATACAGGTCTGTGCGGGTATTTTATAAAATGCTCTAACTATTAAATTGTTGCCTCCAGGACATGAAAAACATTATTCTACCATCGATTTTTGTGCATTTCTCAGTTTGGTTAGAAGTTTCTTGTTAAACTTTTCGTTTTACACATTACTTCATCCAAGTTTCCTGCACGGTGCTCCTTTTTTTTTAAAACTTTGTCACAACAATGGGTTCAACTATTTCAATATTTTATATATAATATTTAAATTATCTTTAGAATGTAATAAACTTTAAATATTCTTCTGATTCTTATACTGCAGGTTTCAGAGTGGTGATTTTCAATTAAGATATTTAGGTTTGTATGTGTGTATTTAATGGCTCGTGACCAACATGCTTAGTAATGGCAGCCATGTAAGAGAACATGTTTGTGCTTGTTTCTTATTTGGAAGAACACCACCCTGCATTCTTGGACATTCTGTATCAGACAGATTTTTGAAAAGATGTTGACCTCGATTCACCACAATATTAAAAGCACCAGGTGGATTTAATGTTGTGGCTGATCAGTGTATAGAGTGATGTAGTTAAAGAGGTTAAACTGGAAAGTGACATGTCAGTAAATTGACGCTGTTAGATGGAAATACATTCCAACAGCAACTCGTGACCTAGAGCTCTGAAATATTTTAGAATTTTTCATATGTGAACACTGGAGATGGCCGAGCGTTGCCGTTATTTTATCTTGGTTGATTTGAAGTGAAATGACCCAGATGAAGTTATGTACTACTGTGTGTGGTACCTCTGTCTGAGGGCCGGCTGGCTGCTCAGGAAGCTGAGCTGCTGCTCCAGACGACAAACTCTGAAGGCCAGATAGCAGGACGACAGCACCAACAGGAAGACGCTGAGACACAGACGGACACAGACTTGAAATCCACATCACATCTGAACCCTCCTCACTTCTACAAGATTCCTCAACCTTCATGTTCGGGTGTCATTTATTACCCAGTGTCTCACAGTGAAACTCATTTGACTTCAGCTGTTACTTAGTGTTGATCTGCAAACGACTCGAGGTTTTAAACTACGAACTGAGTCAGTTAGTATGAAATTAATAACTCATAATTCAACTAAGCACTTTGAATTACTAAGTAGTAAGTTCTTCATACTTCTATAATATTAGACCTGTGCTACAGATGTGTTGTTTTTTTTTTTACATATGTTGTTTTGCATCTTTCTGAGCTGTTTTGCATCTCTTGGTCATTTCCATGTATTTTTACTTGTCTTGTATTTGTGGTCATTTTGTGTCTAGTTCTGATCATTTTGTAAATACTATAACTCCTTTTGTGTCTGACTGTGGTCATTTTGCATCTATTATTACTCCTTTACTGTCCACTTGTGGTCATTTTGTGGATCTTTGGTTATTTTACAGCGAAAAAATCAAGCTGCTCATAAAGAACAGCAGGTGGCAGCAGAAATCAGCTGGGACAATCACTGACCTGTGAACTTGTTCGTCTCATACTGGTCTGATATGAACACAAATACTTTACTATTACTATTTTACTTTGAATTACTATTAGGATATGTTTTCCTGTGTGTACGTCTGAAGGAGACTCTTGTTCTGTCAGTTACTGTAATAATGTTCTGCTTTTGTTTTTTACAGAGGGGGACTCACAGCAGTATGAAGAGTCTAAGTAGCTGGTACTCCATGTGACCCAGTTCAGGTACTGGTTCTGTCAACAGGATCTTCTCGGTCTCCAGACTGCTGGCTACACACACACACACACACACACACAGTTTAGTATGTCGATGTCTGTTATTCAGGTGACTGACAGGTGTGTGTCCGTACCTGTGAGTGTGTGTGTGCTGAAGGGTGTGTCGGCTGCGAGGCCAGGGGAGGAGTTTCCCAGCAGGTCTGGGAGGGACGAGGAGACGGCGGGGAGCGACTGTTTCCTCCTCCACTTCAACACCTCCGGGAACTCATCCTGACACAGATATGGATTCATTAATCGAACTGTTTTCCTGTAAATGTTCGTTTTAATGTCATTAAAAAGTAGAAATATTAAATAAATGTTCCTACTTTAGTCATTTTTGGGATTTCTGGAAAAAACAAGTCACTCTATATTTATGACGTTTAACTTCATGTCACCAGGAATCTGTTATAAATCCTTATTGGATGTTGCAGAAGGAGCAGTAACGAGTTAATGGTTACAGCTCGTCCCTCCACCTGCTGACGTAGCTGACGATGACGTGAACACTTCATAACTCATCATGACGATAGTTCAGTATTCAGTTTTTTCTAACTCTTTGGTTTTAGTCCCACAGTCAGTTTCCACTCGTTTAAAGGTGCAGGGTGTAAAATGTAGCAGTATCTAGTGGTGAGATTAGAGAATGCAGTACCTCTCAGTACTCCACCAATATATCAGTAAGTAATGACGTGATATATTTATATTTAGAAAGTCACTTCAGGCCCAGCTTGTGCTTTACATACATCTGTGACAGAGCTGATTTCTTGACTCATGTAAACCTGGTTTCAGTAATCAGGGTGGAGGATTTGAGAAACCTGATTTCAAACCTGTGTAGCTATGAAAGCTTCTTCCTAAGCTAAAGAAAACACTGCAAATCTTCTTTTCAGGTGAAAACTAATTCAAAGTTGTTTCTGAATATTATATCTATGTTACTCTAAATCCTACACACGGCACCTTTAATGTATTATCAGTGTTACCATCGACAGAGAGCTGGGCTCCTCCAGGTACTGCTTCAGACTCAGACTCTTCCCGTTCACCTGAAAACAGAGCAACATGTTGGAGTTTTCTGACACAGGTGTGAAACTCACCCTAATTTGGTCAGGGAATAAACCCCCAGGTGACAAACCTGCAGGTGAGTGCAGATCCTCCGGAGCACGTCGTAGACGCTGTCTCTGGACAGCAGGGACACAAAGACGTACTGCAGAGACACAGAAAACAGGTGTGTACACGTTAAACTCCTGTGGAAATGTGTTTCATCAACTACTCACATCGATCGCTTTCTGATCCTCTGTCAAGTTTCCGCTCGACAACTTTTAACCTTAAAAACTGAAGAATGGTCAAAACGGTCAAATCAAATCAGTCTAAACTTTACACGTCCCCCCTCTGTGTCTTCATTTGTCCGACCGCTCCAGCCTCCCTATCTCGGCTCCACTTTACGTATAATAGGGTTAAACAAACACAAGTCTTAGAGATTATTTAGTCAAACGTCCACAGTCCAGGTCCAGGAAGGAACGATTAACAGATATTCAGGTTCCTCAAACTCCAGAGCTGCAGTTTGGATTTAACACACTAGCCTTTAAATGTGGATGTCGAACTGAGCCCCTTATTTTGCTTTGGACCCAGATTAAATTGTATTTTAATCCAGATCCAGGAGCTGACAGCACCTTGTTCTTTATTCCAGGATTGATTTCAAGGCTAAATGAACTTTCAACAAAAGCCTGTGGACAGTCCATCTGTTTTACTGTGAGCTTGTCCTTCTTTGTACCTTCTGTCCAGTGTCCATGGTGATCGCCAAACCGTTTGGCACCAGACCGGCCGTCTTGTGCTTCTTCACCAGCCGGACCGACACCACTGGTATACAGACCTGCAGGAGGCAACATGAGAATTTATTTCAGCCGAGAAACTTTTAAATACATGAAACAGCCAAACTGGCCTCTTAGAAACTACAAATGACAACAGCAGAAGCAGCTTCAGATGAACTTTTAACCTTTAGACCAAACTAAACGCACTTTCTTAGTTCAGGATCCTCTGTGGGTTTATTGTTTTTGTACGTTTCATCTTTTCCAGTGTAACAAACTTAGTGATTGACTTTAGGTTCCTTCCGAGAGTTAAACCTCTCTACAAGGAGGTTAAACCATCATCAGAACTAGTATCTTAGAGAAGTGAGTCCCATTAAGGAGCAAGCTGACGTTTGTGAAGTCCCTCTGTCGTTTGTTGTATCTACTACCTAAACCTGAACATTGGGACAGTGAAGCTCTCTCACCTTGATGTCTTTTCCAAACAGGTTTGCATAGAAACACAGCCAGTTTCTGGAGATGTAGAGTCGTCCCTGCAGCAGGATGTCTCTCAGCAACGCACACGAATACACTGCAGAAGAAGAAGCAGAGATCAGCGGGTGCATCATCTGATGAAGCTTTGTAAAACAGAGTCCGTACCTTTCATCAGGATCTCCTCTTTGGGAACGGTCTGGAACAGTTTGTGGTACTGAGAATTGTACTTGCTGACTGTCTGGAGGCAGGAGGGGAAACACGGTTAATCACGTCGGGTCGTTTGTGTTTGTGCTCACTGACTATGACGGTTATATTTACAGAGTCATTGTGTTGGTTGATGGCTTATTACACAGTACGTAATGTTTCTATATCGTTTCTATGCAGATGATGCCGTTTGTTGTTGCTGTTTTTGACTCTGACTCATCTTCCGTCTGAATTAAAAACTTTAATTTGCACATGTTATGATTATTTGATCAAAGAGAGATAAATGAGTCAGATACATGGGGTCATGTCCCTGTCAGCAGGAACCCTGTTGAACATGCTTGTTTTTTTGGTGAGCACTGAAGTGAGCGGATCATTTTTCAACTGAAGAACAAACACATACTGTGTGGCGTTCAGGGACCGTACAGAGCTTGAATTATGTGACTACATGCACAGTGAATCTAATTCTATCTAATTAATAATATCTAATAATAATCTAATTTGTGTGAACTGACCTTTGAGCTCCTGTGAAGTGTGAACTTGTCCATCAGTACAGTTCTATTTGTGAGATCTTAAACCTCAAACACTGTAACGTGCCTTGAGATGACTTCTGTCGGGATTTAGTGCTTTACAAATAAAATGGAACTGAAGTGAATGGAAATTGTTTTGGTGCCTCAATTTTAATAATTATTACATTAATATATTATGTTTTCCTTGTTCCACCACCGTCTACAAACTGACCCACTGTTTCCTGTCTATTGTTTTGGATCCTAATATCTAGGTCAGAAGTTACATCATATAAATGCCGACCCCTCCCCTCATACACCTGAGTGTGTTGATGTGTGTGAGCCAGACGGGGACTTCCTGCCTTCCTGTTCCTGTCTGAAACAACAAAGAGTAAAAGAACAGAAAACAGTAGCAGCTCAACGCCTCGCTGCTTCATCTGACGCTCGTTTCTGTTTGGACACAGACGAGCACAGATACGTTGAACGGCGCCTCGAGCAAAGCGCTGGAAAAACGACCATGTTGAAAAATGTGATCACGTGTTGTGAAGTTGTGGATTTGTTTCTGAATCCTCTGAATATCTACAACTAACAGTGAAAAGTAGAATATCTCCTGTCATAATGGAATAGAGCTATAAAATAGACATGCAGCACTCAAGTTAAGTACAAGCAGTGCTAAACTGTCCTTAAGTACTTGTTCAAAGGTACTTAGTTACTCTCCAGCTCTACAGAGTGCATCGACACGATTAGTCCAGTATTTAGTTCTGCTGGTGATTTACTTCACAAAACTCAGACTTCAGTTGTTTGATGCTGAAGCTTTGTGCCGTCTACCACATCCCTCCTACACACACCCGTTCCCATGGAGACCAGACAGACGCCGGGAACCTCTGCAGGGTTTGAAAGGCCTCCTGCTGGCCGCTCGTCACCTCTGGACCACCACAGAGCTGAAGACAGCTACAGAGCAGCTTGTGTGTGTTTCTGTGGTGTTTCAAGGTGTGGTGCTGGGACTTACCGATCCTCTGTAACACTTCTTCACATCTTCGTAGGACAGGTCGTCGATCAGCTGCAGCCTGCAGGACAAACCAGATTCAGCGAGAACAGACATTAAGCACAGTTTGTGAGGGAAGTGACGATCGGTCGATCTATAAGAGTCTCTTAACTTGAAAAGACTCTAAACTAAAATGCTGTGAGAGGTGCAGGTCAGACAGCGACGTGAAGAGATGTGCACAGCTACGGGCTTATTTAAATACATATAATAGAATCAAACTGCAGCTTTAAATAATCCTTCACCTGCTGAAAGTCACTGAAGGAATCGTCAGCTGTAAGTGCTGCTCTGAAGTGGAACTAGTTTCAGTTCCAGGTTCAAAATGATTCTGAGACTCTTGATGAACAAGACTCATTTGAACTGGTTCCAGACTTTGAAGAACTCAGATTGAGAGAATCTCAGAACTGAGGAGACGGAACCTGCTGGAATACGAACAGTACAACAACCAAAACCAACAGTTCACGGCAGACTGAGCTGCTGAACGTCACAACATGACTGATCGACTGTAGGAGGCAGAAGTGATGCAGCAAAATGCAACCACAGCATGAGATAATGTAATGCAGGGTGGTGTGAAGTTTTCATGAGAACACGTTGTTCTTACATCGTGAATAACAGAGAGGACGTTTCCTCTGTGATCACTTTCTACTGCATCTTCTCATCATGTGGCTCACACACTGTTCTTTTTGGTGTGTTATCATGCATCATGTAAATCACAGGTAACATTTAAACCGTCGCTCCAGATAAAACACGTCCAACGTTCATGTAAACGTGAAGCCGATTGTTCTCGTCGCACATCGTCAGAACCGCAGAGTCGCACAAACCTCAGCAAAACAGTTTCAACAATCCAGATCCAGATCGTCTGGTTCCCTACAAACTAACTGTGAAGGGTTCGTTTTAATTAAGCGTAAAGTTGATTAGGTTCAGGTCTGTGTGTCCAAATAGAGAAATACTGTTTAACTTCACCTTCTGCTGTTGGTCTAAAGTCATTTAATTGAAATGGAGTCAGTATAAGAAGGGGGAATTTCATCATGTGTAAATTTCCAACACAGACAAACACAGAAAGTAAATACTCTGACTGAAATCTGCTCTGGTAAAAAATAAAATCTACTTCAAAGAGCAGAAACAAGGTACACGTGGCTTCTCTACCTGCTCATCGTCTTTCTCTCCATGAGTTCAAACACTCGTGCTGTGGTCCTGATGTGAACCTCAGTCAAAAAACAGAATCATTATAAAGTGTGAAAAACCAGCAGCACAGACTGTTGGACACAGATGATTCACAACCAGGTGTTAATCCTCCTCCTCACCAACAGACTCGGGCTTTTCCTGGAGCATCTCATGTAAATAGAGTCATGACAGAATCATGCAAATCAGCACGAAGTTCATGCAAAAAGAAAAACAGGAGGCGAAGGACACGAGGATTAACTGCAGCTCAATTATCAGTGATGTGCAGGATTCTAATTTACAGTGTGACTCTACTCATCAGACGCTGGAACACTGGTTCACTGAGTGAGGGTGTGTGTGTGTGTTTGAAAGGAGCGATTGTCCAAAGCTACTGGGAGGTACCCCCACCCCCACACCCCAGACATGTGATAAAAGAATTAATTATGCAAACAGTTTGAGCCACTAATGGGAAAACTGGAGCAGAGAACGAGGCCACATTCACACCGAGGACGAACCGCTCTGAGGAGACAGAACAGGCCGTGCACCGACGCCTCCTGCTGGTTCAAAGGTCAGAGCTGCAGCAACGTCAGCTTCACCAATGCTGCCACAGGGCGACTCTGCAAACTAACGAGCCGACTAATCTGAGGAAGATCTGGTAGGTTGGTTACGTGTCTGTGGCCCCTACAGCTGCTTGTACTCAACTTTGACCCCCTTCATGCAAGTTCACCTGATGACAAGGTGAAGCTGTGTCCAAGTGTCCCCCCCCCACTGAGACGTGTTTGCTCCTATATGAACCCGTTAGCAGTGGCTAACCCGTTAGCCCAGCAGCTGCAGCTCTGACTAAGTTAAAAGACCCAATCGACCAACTTTAACTAGTTAAAGTAGTTTAACTAGTTAAAGTAGTTTAACTACTTTAACTACTTTAACTAGTTAAAGTAGTTAAACTAGTTAGTTAAACTACTTTAACTAGTTTAACTAGTTAAAGTAGTTTAACTAGTTAGTTAAACTACTTTAACTAGTTAAACTAGTTAAAGTAGTTTAACTAGTTAGTTAAAGTAGTTTAACTACTTTAACTACTTTAACTAGTTAAACTAGTTTAACTACTTTACACTACTACACACACAGACACAGAGACAGAGACAGAGACACACACACACACACACACACACACACTCTCTCTCTCTCTCTCTGATTGTGCAGCTCCTCCTGCAGCTTGTGTCCTACGTGACAGGAATAACTGAGCTGTCCCTCTCTGTGTATTGTCTCCTCAGCTTTCATCGCCTGCCAACCCCCCCACAGCCTGTACCCCCCCCCACCACACAAACACAATCACTTCGTTAGAACTAATGAGGGAGTTGGTTGATCCTGACGAGCTGGGCTCTGGGGGACGTGTTACAAACGAGCGAGTCTTCCTGTAACAGGTGAACTCAGTCTGTCCACAACATCTGGACTCCAGCTGTGAGGATTTTTATTGAGTATCCACCTGCATCTGCACATTTTACTTTACTACATTTTCTACATTTATCTTTAGCTTTTTATTCTTCTGATTTCACAATAACACATTCGATAAACTGATAAAATACAACTCGTACTTATTGATTAGACCTGGAAACGGTCTCTTCGGGGTCTGAAGATCCACAAACAACAAAGTCAGCAGACGTCTGTGTTTCTTCTTCTGTGCTCTCACGTTTATTTATCCAGTGAGCCTTCGTCCGACCTGCAGGATTAACCCCCGTTTTTTCCATAGCTTCATCACATTTTTCTGCTCCTCCAGTTTCTCACCTGAAAGGCAGGGGGCAGTGTCCGTCCTCCTCCCTGGGGGGCTCCACCTCCTGTGGGGTTAGGACGCCAACGTCTTCACTCTGCTCCAAGTTCTCTGACATCATCATCACGACCTGAGAGAACAGTAGGACAGTATGTGAGTGAAGCGCTGTAGCTGATCTAGTACAGGTAAAGATCCGGTTTAATGGGAGCTGGTTAAAACGGACCCCCACCGGTGATAAGGAGGTTCTATTGACCTGAACACAGACGACCTGCACTTTGTCCTAATTAACACTGTGTGTGGTGAAATCCGACATTAACTCATTAACGTGTCGAGAGAACGGAGCGTCGTGGAAACAGGGTTGTGTTGGCTCACCTGTCCTCCACACATGCTCAGTAGGGGGATACTACCTAATTTGATTTTGGTGGTCAAAGGTCAGAGGTCACTGTGATGTTGCAAACCCACGTGGATGGAACCCAATAACAATTGTGTAACTGGAAACTCTTCTTCATGCAAACAGTAAATGGTGATTTTCTAAATTCACTTCAGTTCAACATGAGTTGTCTGGATGATAAATATTCTCACGTTCTTCTGAACGAGAGACAGAGAGAGGAAGTGTCCGATAACAGGCTCTAAATATAGAGGTGTGACCAACAGCTAGTAAACACGAGGACGCCCGAGACGACCGGCTAATCATCAACGGCTGTTTTAAACTGAAAGAAAAGAGGTGGGAAAACAGACAACGCTTGACCACAGTCTGACGAGAGTCAAGATTCAAAGGTGAAACAGCAACAGAAAAACAGCTCGAGTACGAAGACACAGTTTAGATCAGAGCCAGAAGAGTTCAGAGCTAAACCCAGAGCGAACTAGTTTACTTCAGGTTCACGTCACACGTTTTCAGATTCATCCACATTAAACCTCACAGAGTTTGTTGTTGTGTGTCGTAAATACTGTATATAAACAAATAAATAAATTAATTAATTAAAGTCTTTAAAAACGCATTTTAGTGACTTCAGTTAATTGACTCATCACCTCAAGTTCAAACATCTCAAATCTAAAGTTTAACGAGAGACTTATTGATTCGACTTTAATGAGGTTCTAATTTCTCTGTTTACGTTGAAACTGTCAGATACTAGATGTTTATTACTGAGGTCACAGTGAGAGGGAGCTGTTTCTAATGTTTCGGCCCCTCAATCATTCTTAATGGAGCAGCCAAAACATTAGAAACAGCTCTCATCAGAATGCACTGCAGAGCAAGTGATTTTAATATTTGAAGAAGATTCTGAAATCTAATGCTGGCTTATAAAAGATTACTGTTGTAATGGATTACTACGGTGACAGATTACCGTTCCACTGCTGTATATGAGGGAGCGCTCCGATTGGTCGGAGGACTCGCTGCACTGCAGAGAAACCTTCAGACGCCTGAATCGTGAATCGAACACCATCACGTGCCCAACGCCACACATGGCAACGAGGAGCCTCTCCCCTCTGTTACCATGGCAACAGGACAAAGTGTTTCGCTCCTGAATCTGGAGCGGAAAATGCAGCCACACACACATCAACCAGATTACTGTGAACAAAAGTGATTGAAACAAACATTTGAGGAAGTGTTGACGTGGACTGTGCTGACCTGGTTTCTCTCTTTGTGACCAATGTCCAGAGCAATGTCCAAGTGCCGTGTCCTGTCTGAGGTGGATCTACGGCACTGGATCAGTTAAAAACAGACTTCACGTCAAGCTATAGCGATGTGAGGCTGTCTTATAACCTGCTAATCATGTCCAGCCTACTGCTATTTCAACCTTAACAACTGAGATTAGAAGACAGCGCAGAGACGAGAGCATGTCCTCACATGGAAACGTGTGGGACCAAAAACCTGATTTCACAAAACATCAAGTATCTGATGTCAAGTGTTGAAGGTCGTGTGTTCAGCGTTGAGGATTTTCACAGAGAGATTGAAGGATGTTAGTGGGCTGAGCTCACACAGCTAAGAAGACAGAACCGTCAATGTTGTTGAGCTTTGAGTCGTTGAGAGAACGGGACGTGAAGGGAGGGAAGGTGTGAAGAGCCGCAGCTTCTTCATTCTGAAGGCGTCAGCCCTCCCGCTGGACGTCTTTCGAATTCAAGAGGCCACAGCGACGTGCTGCTCCACGCTCCACTGGAACTGAGGGGTGACAGTGGAGTTCACACCCACGTCGGTGTGGTTTAAAAGAACAGTGAAGTCTAACGTCGTCAGTGCTCACAGCTTTAACGAGGGCGTCGGCAGGTAATTGATTCCCAGGTGAACTGCGGTTTGTCTCGGTGCTTCCAGCTGACAGCAGGTACAAACCCTCCTCCCTCTGGTTTCCATGGAGCCATCTGGTAGTTTCTTCTCCCCGAGCCTCAGCTGATTGAATCCGCTTCACAGCTGATCTGCACAGAGACCCTGCTGAGCATTTCAGAAACTAGCTGGTGTTCACACATACGGACAGAAAGCAGCTTTATGATGTGTCTCTTTTCAGCTTCTACCTCAAGACCACCGATTAGGGCTGAACACAGACTGACTGGTACATTAAGGGCGGCCTGGTGTCGGGGCCCTGCTCTGCGTCTCTTCAACAAGACCATGAGGTCATTCACGTGTCAACAGGTCCGTGTTCAACGGGCAAGAACAGTGTGTTGGGTTTTCCCCCAGTCGACTACAGAGCGAAGCAGAGATTTTACTCCTCACTAATCTAATAGAAACATAGAGACTGTGTTAGTGTCTTTAATTTAGCTCAGTATCATAATCACTACTTTTCCTCAGGGGGTTCATAATCTGTACGACAACAACCTCAAATCAGACAAAGAAAAGGTCTTCAAAGGTCTTTGTTGCCTGCGGTTATTTCCACCCACCCCAACCGGTCGAGGCAGATGTCCGCCCACCCTGATCCTGGTTCTGCTGCAGATTTCTTCCTCTAAAGGGAGTTTTTCCTCTCCACTGTCTCCTGGTGCTGCTCAGTGGGGTTGTTGGTTCTTCTATAATATTCTATATACAGTTCTATTTGTGAGGTCTTAAACTGTCTTGAGAGTCTTGAGACGACTTCTGTTTATAAATAAAATCGAATGGAAATATTTCCAGCATGAGTCAGAGTCATGTGGAGAAAATAAGCTGCTCAGCCCCAGAGTTTCATCATTATTCAGTGACTTTGACACAGGTCAGAGGTCATGTGATGATTTCACATTTCTAATTATCATAACTTTGCATCAGTGCAACAGAATGAAGATGATTAATAAACAAGTCATAGATGATCTTTGCTCTACTGACACTGACTAACTCATCACTGATCAGGAATCTGGTGGCTGCACAGTATCAGCCCGGGCTGCTCGTGAGCTGAGGAGACTCCAAAAGGCGCCTCATGTAATGCTGAGTTCTTCATTAACAGAAGAGTTCGCTGACATCATTATGTGATATTTGAATCTCTGTAGAGAAACAGTCCATTACCTTTATCCTGAGTTTAGAATCAACCCCACCGCTCCAGCATCCTCATATATGCAAAACATAAGAAAATCATATTCCTCTAAAACCACAGTTCACTTTCACATCCTGCGTCTCCGTCCACACAGGACGACAAACAAAGCACCTTCATGAGATCGACCCAGAGTAACAGGAGGAGGACTAACAGACAGAGGGATTAACACAGGTGCACCACAGGAAGAAGGTTGGAAACGTTCTCAATAACAGTACATGACGCTTGGATCAGAAATTCAAACCTTAAAATCATCACGACGACAAAGAAAAACTAAACCGTCAGAGTGTTGGTGAATTTAACCAGACAATTAGTGAATTTAACCAAGACAATTAGTGAATTTAACCAGATAATTAGTGAATTTAACCAGACAATTAGTGAATTTAACCAGATAATTAGTGAATTTAACCAGATAATTAGTGAATTTAACCAGACAATTAGTGAATTTAACCAGACAATTAGTGAATTTAACCAAGACAATTAGTGAATTTAACCAGACAATTAGTGAATTTAACCAGACAATTAGTGAATTTAACCAGACAATTAGTGAATGTAACCAAGACAATTAGTGAATGTAACCAAGACAATTAGTGAATTTAACCAAGACAATTAGTGAATTTAACCAAGACAATTAGTGAATTTAACCAGATAATTAGTGAATTTAACCAGACAATTAGTGAATTTAACCAGACAATTAGTGAATTTAACCAGACAATTAGTGAATTTAACCAGACAATTAGTGAATTTAACCAAGACAATTAGTGAATTTAACCAAGACAATAAGTGAATGTAACCAGACAATTAGTGAATGTAACCAGACAATTAGTGAATGTAACCAGACAATTAGTGAATTTAACCAGACAATTAGTGAATTTAACCAAGATAATTAGTGAATTTAACCAAGACAATTAGTGAATTTAACCAGACAATTAGTGAATTTAACCAGACAATTAGTGAATTTAACCAAGACAATTAGTGAATTTAACCAGACAATTAGTGAATGTAACCAAGACAATTAGTGAATTTAACCAGACAATTAGTGAATTTAACCAGACAATTAGTGAATTTAACCAGAGAATTAGTGAATGTAACCAGACAATTAGTGAATGTAACCAGACAATTAGTGAATTTAACCAGATAATTAGTGAATTTAACCAGACAATTAGTGAATTTAACCAGATAATTAGTGAATTTAACCAAGACAATTAGTGAATTTAACCAGATAATTAGTGAATTTAACCAGACAATTAGTGAATTTAACCAGACAATTAGTGAATTTAACCAGATAATTAGTGAATGTAACCAGACAATTAGTGAATGTAACCAGACAATTAGTGAATTTAACCAGATAATTAGTGAATTTAACCAGACAATTAGTGAATGTAACCAGACAATTAGTGAATTTAACCAGATAATTAGTGAATTTAACCAGATAATTAGTGAATTTAACCAGACAATTAGTGAATTTAACCAAGACAATTAGTGAATTTAACCAGATAATTAGTGAATTTAACCAGACAATTAGTGAATTTAACCAGATAATTAGTGAATTTAACCAGACAATTAGGGAATTTAACCAGACAATTAGTGAATGTAACCAGACAATTAGTGAATTTAACCAGATAATTAGTGAATTTAACCAAGACAATTAGTGAATTTAACCAGATAATTAGTGAATTTAACCAAGACAATTAGTGAATTTAACCAGATAATTAGTGAATTTAACCAGACAATTAGTGAATGTAACCAGACAATTAGTGAATTTAACCAGATAATTAGTGAATTTAACCAAGACAATTAGTGAATTTAACCAAGACAATTAGTGAATTTAACCAGATAATTAGTGAATTTAACCAGATAATTAGTGAATTTAACCAGACAATTAGTGAATTTAACCAGACAATTAGTGAATTTAACCAGATAATTAGTGAATTTAACCAAGACAATTAGTGAATTTAACCAGACAATTAGTGAATTTAACCAGATAATTAGTGAATTTAACCAGATAATTAGTGAATTTAACCAGACAATTAGTGAATTTAACCAGACAATTAGTGAATTTAACCAGACAATTAGTGAATGTAACCAGACAATTAGTGAATTTAACCAGATAATTAGTGAATTTAACCAAGACAATTAGTGAATGTAACCAGACAATTAGTGAATTTAACCCAGACAATTAGTGAATTTAACCAAGATAATTAGTGAATTTAACCAAGACAATTAGTGAATTTAACCAAGACAATTAGTGAATTTAACCAGATAATTAGTGAATTTAACCAGATAATTAGTGAATTTAACCAAGACAATTAGTGAATTTAACCAAGACAATTAGTGAATTTAACCAGACAATTAGTGAATTTAACCAAGACAATTAGTGAATTTAACCAGATAATTAGTGAATTTAACCAGATAATTAGTGAATTTAACCAGACAATTAGTGAATTTAACCAGACAATTAGTGAATTTAACCAAGACAATTAGTGAATTTAACCAGACAATTAGTGAATTTAACCAGATAATTAGTGAATTTAACCAGATAATTAGTGAATTTAACCAAGACAATTAGTGAATTTAACCAAGACAATTAGTGAATTTAACCAAGACAATTAGTGAATTTAACCAAGACAATTAGTGAATTTAACCAGATAATTAGTGAATTTAACCAGACAATTAGTGAATGTAACCAGACAATTAGTGAATTTAACCAGATAATTAGTGAATTTAACCAAGACAATTAGTGAATTTAACCAGATAATTAGTGAATTTAACCAAGACAATTAGTGAATTTAACCAAGACAATTAGTGAATTTAACCAGATAATTAGTGAATTTAACCAGATAATTAGTGAATTTAACCAGACAATTAGTGAATTTAACCAGATAATTAGTGAATTTAACCAAGACAATTAGTGAATTTAACCAGACAATTAGTGAATTTAACCAGATAATTAGTGAATTTAACCAGACAATTAGTGAATTTAACCAAGACAATTAGTGAATTTAACCAGATAATTAGTGAATTTAACCAAGACAATTAGTGAATTTAACCAGACAATTAGTGAATTTAACCAGATAATTAGTGAATTTAACCAGACAATTAGTGAATTTAACCAGATAATTAGTGAATTTAACCAACAATTTAGTGAATTTAACCAGAACAATTAGTGAATTTAACCAGACATTAGTGAATGTAACCAGACAATTAGTGAATTTAACCAGATAATTAGTGAATTTAAAACCAAGACATTAGTGAATGTAACCAGACAATTAGTGAATTTAACCCGACAATTAGTGAATTTAACCAAGATAATTAGTGAATTTAACCAGACAATTAGTGAATTTAACCAAGACAATTAGTGAATTTAACCAGATAATTAGTGAATTTAACCAGATAATTAGTGAATTTAACCAGATAATTAGTGAATTTAACCAGACAATTAGTGAATGTAACCAGACAATTAGTGAATTTAACCAAGACAATTAGTGAATTTAACCAGACAATTAGTGAATTTAACCAGATAATTAGTGAATTTAACCAAGACAATTAGTGAATTTAACCAGACAATTAGTGAATTTAACCAGACAATTAGTGAATTTAACCAGATAATTAGTGAATTTAACCAAGACAATTAGTGAATTTAACCAGATAATTAGTGAATTTAACCAGATAATTAGTGAATTTAACCAGACAATTAGTGAATTTAACCAGACAATTAGTGAATGTAACCAAGACAATTAGTGAATTTAACCAGACAATTAGTGAATTTAACCAAGACAATTAGTGAATTTAACCAGACAATTAGTGAATTTAACCAGACAATTAGTGAATTTAACCAGACAATTAGTGAATTTAACCAAGACAATTAGTGAATTTAACCAAGACAATTAGTGAATTTAACCAGACAATTAGTGAATTTAACCAAGACAATTAGTGAATTTAACCAGACAATTAGTGAATTTAACCAGATAATTAGTGAATTTAACCAGACAATTAGTGAATTTAACCAGATAATTAGTGAATTTAACCAGACAATTAGTGAATTTAACCAGACAATTAGTGAATTTAACCAGATAATTAGTGTAAAACTAGGAAGATCAGACTGGTGTTCTAGGATCCTGAGCCGCTCACTCACAGAGGTGTTCATTCACAGAGACACCCCCCCCCCCCCCCCCCCACACACACACACACACAGTACTTTTACTTTCATCAGTATTTGCTGTATTTTAAATAGTAATTAATCATTTTAAAAGTTTTTTTTTAAAAAGCTCTCACACTCTTCAAACTAGATCCAGCAACAAAATGTACTTAACCTAAAGTACCAACAAGAGTACCATGAGTACCAAGAGTACCATGAGTACCATGAGTACCAAGAGTACCATGAGTACCAACAAGAGTACCAACAAGAGTACCAACAAGAGTACCAAGAGTACCAACAAGACTACCATGAGTACCAACAAGAGTACCAACAAGAGTACCAACAAGAGTACCATGAGTACCAAGAGTACCAAGAGTACCAAGAGTACCAAAAGTACCAACAAGAGTACCATGAGTACCAAGAGTACCAACAAGAGTACCAAGAGTACCAACAAGAGTACCAACAAGAGTACCATGAGTACCAAGAGTACCATGAGTACCATGAGTACCATGAGTACCAAGAGTACCATGAGTACCAACAAGAGTACCAACAAGAGTACCATGAGTACCAAGAGTACCATGAGTACCATGAGTACCATGAGTACCATGAGTACCAACAAGAGTACCAACAAGAGTACCATGAGTACCAAGAGTACCAACAAGACTACCATGAGTACCAACAAGAGTACCAACAAGAGTACCAACAAGAGTACCATGAGTACCAAGAGTACCAACAAGAGTACCAACAAGAGTACCATGAGTACCAAGAGTACCAAGAGTACCAAAAGTACCAACAAGAGTACCATGAGTACCAAGAGTACCAACAAGAGTACCAAGAGTACCAACAAGAGTACCAACAAGAGTACCAAGAGTACCAAGAGTACCAACAAGAGTACCAAGAGTACCAACAAGAGTACCAAGAGTACCAACAAGAGTACCATGAGTACCAAGAGTACCAACAAGAGTACCATGAGTATCAACAAGAGTACCATGAGTACCAAGAGTACCAACAAGAGTACCATGAGTACCAACAAGAGTACCATGAGTACCAACAAGAGTACCATGAGTACCAAGAGTACCATGAGTACCAACAAGAGTACCAAGAGTACCATGAGTACCAAGAGTACCAACAAGAGTACCAAGAGTACCAACAAGAGTACCAAGAGTACCAACAAGAGTACCAACAAGAGTACCAACAAGAGTACCAAGAGTACCATGAGTACCAAGAGTACCAACAAGAGTACCAACAAGAGTACCAACAAGAGTACCATGAGTACCAAGAGTACCATGAGTACCAAGAGTACCAAGAGTACCAAGAGTACCAACAAGAGTACCAACAAGAGTACCATGAGTACCAAGAGTACCATGAGTACCAATAGTACCATGAGTACTCAGTGTATACTACACAGTACTCAGTCGGCTGTGAATACATATAATTACTGGTATAGACATTATGAAAAAGTACTCTGATCTTTTCATTAAGTAAAAGTAGTACTAGAACAATTTTCAAGTGCTGAGTAAAGTGTAAAAGTATAAAATTGTAAAAGTACTCACTATGGGGGCTGAATGAGTCCCATTATTTACAGTAGTATTAGTATTAGTATCATTACTGACAGACAGATACAGTACAAGTACAACAGCTCCCTGAGATGGAGTAGAAAGTACTGCTGTACTACACTCACATCCTCATACTATTGCTACTGTCATGGAGTTAGTACCAGTGAGGGTACCGCCAGTACTACTGTAGTACTACAGTAGTACTGGCGGTACCCTCACTGGTACAGTAGTACTACAGTAGTACTGGCGGTACCCTCACTGTCAGCAGTGATGGTGCAGCAGTGTCTCCGCGCACACACACAGACACACACACACACACACACACACACACACACACACACACACACTGGCTCCTACCTGTGTCTCTGCAGGCTTCAGTCGGTCCGTCCACCGGCCGCGGGTCCGTCCACCGGCCGCGGGTCCGTCCACCGGCCGCGGGTCCGTCCCGCAGCACCGACCGGAGCTGCAGCGTCAAGCTGCTGCTTCTGACGGCGACAGCACAGGAAGTGACGGAAAGTCCCCTTCAAAATAAAACCACCTGTCTGTAAGACCGTGAACTAAAGCGTGTGGGTGGAGGTGAACCATGTCACGGAGGGAACAGGCTCTGCTGCGGGTGTCAGAATATATGAACAGTTGAAATTAGGTGAAACTGGACAAGACTAACCTGCAGGAACCCTGAGGGCCAGAAGGAGCTGTGTGAGCCCTGTTCAAACAGGCTGGACCTAGTCACAAAGTAGTCAGAAACTGAGTCTGGATTCCTGTTTACAGCAGAGAACAGAGACCTGAATTCATTTCAAGTGTCAGACACGTTGAGATGAGACCGAGTTCCTTTGTGACTTTTGATTTCCTGTGACCGGAGCTGAAGAAAACCACATTTGATTTCCTGATCTGTCTAATCTGCTCTGCAACATCCTGAGTTTACAAAACAGTGTAACACCCCCCCAACATTAACTGCTGGTTGAAGACACATGAAAACAAACCTGGACGTGTCCTGACACAGCTGATGAATGAATCATTAAACACAGCCTCTGATTCCTTCAGCTCTGCAGGCGACCAGTGAGAACGTGTGATTTGGGTGAACTGCCCCTTTAATCACACATCAAACTGAGCAGCAGCGCCTCCCTGTGTTCAAACAGCCTCACTACAGCTTCAGTCCATCTGTGTCACTGCAGACTGATACTAGGGATCAAGTCACCTACAGAGTGAATGCTTTGCTCCCTGTAGGTGGTTCAGGCTGCGTTCAGGTCCCAGCTGAACGGACTCACGTCCGACTCCTCTCTGAAGTGTGAACGAACCAAAACCGATGCGACGAATTCAAAAGCTGCTGTTCAGGACAAAGTGGAAAGAAAATAAAACCAGTAGCTGCTGATGAACCTGACCACTTCCTGTTCTTCAGTTCAGAAATAAAAGAACATGTAAACCGACATTAGGAGGATTCAGCAGCAGTTTCAGACGTTGCCTCAACATGTTGAAGATTTGAGAACTGGTTGTAGCATCAGGAACGACACTGAAATGACCACTTCAGGTGCAGCGACGCAGCTCAGGGGAAAGTTTGATACCTCACGAACCAGAGTGAGGATAAATTACGTCCGACACCAAGTCACGTCATTTCTAAAAAGACCAAAGTCTTTGAAGGCGTCAGTAGTTTTAATGTCACAATGTAAAGTTGGAAGAAACGGTAAATAAACTAGGTTTTAGAAATGTCATCTCAGCCCCGAGTTCTGTCTAAAGGATCAATCTGGGAACTATAAGGTTCAGTTTCTAACACACAGCGGTAATTGAGAACTTTATGGGACCTAAAGGAGCTGTGGCACCCATTTACCGCAGGTTTTACCTGGCCTACTTCACTGTGATTGGCTGGAAGGTGTCAGGTCAACAGTTTAAATGTGGTTTAGGTGGACTCGAGTTCCCAGATCACACAAAGGTCTGAAGTATTTGTGTCCATATCTTCAACACATTTTATATTTTATTTTAAAGGAAAAGTCCAGTAGTTTACTGGTTAGTTCTGTTTTTTAAGGGCCACACAGACACTGTACCGTCTGAACCTCGAACCCCACCACCCCCTGCAGCCACCTCAATTTTTCTGTACTTCATAAATTCTTATTTATTGTAAAAACGGCTTTTAATGGTCACATGTATGAGTATTTCACCTACAGCTGCAGAGTGACTTTATGTTACCTATGACCAAATTACATCTGGCTCAGCATATTCCGAACAACACAACCTGTTCCAGAAACTAAACTGGGAAGTAGAATAAATGAGACACGGAGGTCGGGCGCCGTTCCACCAGCTACAGGTTTAATATCAGATCAACAACAGTAGAAAAACAGAGGCAGAGGCTACCAGACAAAAAAAGAGTAGGAAATCCAACAGCATCCAACAGGCTCTTTAAAATAATTCCTCTGTACAGTATTTACACACACGCGCGCGCACATAAACACACACACACACACACACACAGAGTACAGTACAGCTACACACTGAGGAGGAGGAGCTGCCGACTTCCTGTCAGTCCGAGGATGCAGCTTCAGTTCAAACTCTGCCCTCTGATTGGTCCGTCCTCCTCCGCCCACAGTGTTTTGTATTTTCAGTGAGACTGCTTCCAGGTGAAGGTGTGACGATGTCCAGGTGAGTCCAGAGCAGATTCTGGCTCTCAGAGGGGTCAGAGGTCACGCAGGTAACAACTGAGGGTCAGAGGACGTGGGTGAAATGTAAAAAAAATTTTAAAAAGAAAAAAAAAAAAAAAAGAAGTGAAATGAGCGACGTGCCGTAAAACGCCACAGAACGTGGTCACGACTCTGAATGCCCTGCCCCCACCCCCCAGCGTTGTCCAGAACTGTCCGACCCGCCCACCTCAAAAACAATAAAAGCTGCGCCTTTGCACGTCCGATAGCATCTCAGTGTGCTTTACCCCCACGTTTTCCTGAATCTGGGGCCAAAGCCTCTGCTGCCCCCTCCCCAAGAACTGATGGTGCAGCCTGGATCCAGCAGGACATGTAGGGCCAGATTTTCAGTCCTCTGGTCCAGCCCAGCAGACAGCAGAGCGGCCGGCTGGACTTCCAGGCAGAGAGAAATCAAACGTACACAAACGCCACTGAAATGATGCTGAAACAGAAACGTCAAGTGATCCAGTCACATGACTCAGGGCAGGGTGGAGGTCAGCCAGTCAGGTGTGCCTGTAGACAGGTGAGAGGACATCATGTCACACGTTTGGTTACGTAGCGTGTCTCCATACTAACTGACATGTTCATGGTTAGTAACTATTCATACTTCCCTAGGATAACGAGGTGAATTGAGGAGACGGCTGTGTGAGCACTAGGTGGTGCCACAGACTTCACATTCTTCCTGCATTGGAACATAATCTGATGCTAAGCAGTTTACTAAAGTAAACTACTACTGTATATGGAGGCATACACAGCGGTTTGAGGTACTTCAGATAATTAGATTCTTGGCCATCAGGAGATTCACAAATTCAACAATGAGACCTGCAACAGATGGTGTGGCCCCACAGAGCTCTGATCTCTGGAGTCAGTCTGGGATCAAATGAAGACTCACAAGACACTGAGACAGACTAAATCCCAGGGCTTGGAATTAAGAAAGTCCCATTGTACCAGGGACAATAAAAATAGCCACTGGGGCAGAATGATGCAGCATTTGAGACAAAATTGGAAATATAAATCATTGCCTGAAAATATTTTTTACTCTCGTGTAGACACGATTTAATCCAATTAAAACCACTGAGCACAGTTAAATGTGAATACGAGATGGAGATGGACAGCCACGCAGGCGAAAACTGACACGGGCTGAAAACTCTGTGTCTGGGAAAATCAGATCTTAGTCCTGTTTCCACTGACACAGCTGTGAGGCACAAGTTAAACTGACTACTAACTATACATCTGGTTTAAGTTAACTGATAAATTAAAAAAATTTGTTTGTTGCTTACCGTTCTCACCTCCGCGGGGGAGGGTACATAGACGGGGCGGACGCTTGTTGACTGGCGACGATGGCTGAAGAGGAGAGGCCTGCGAGACAGAGACACCCGTCAGACAGATCCAACATGGTTCTAGAGTTGTGAACGGTACGTGTGCTCACCTGTTAAAGTGTCTGTTTGAGTCTGAATGTGACTTTGAGGCTACAAATTTAAAACCATCTGACACGTGTTAAAATGAGGAGAACTGAACTGACAGGAAACATGGACGATGTATTTGTGCAGTAGATTTATATTAACATCATTTCATATTAACACTAATATAAGTGGAAATAAACTTCCAAATGATCACTGTTGAAAATATGATGGAACAGTGATTCCCAATCCAGGTGTCTTTACTGTCCAGGTAACATCTTGTGTTTGACTCATGCTTTAGCCTGGAGAGTCCTGGAGAGTCCTGCAGGTGTAACATGTTATTTCCAAAAGCAGTTGACCTACACTTAGCACTGCACCTGAACGCCTCCAGTGTACAAACTGCTCTTCATGCTGCTTCACTGATATCAACAACAGCTGCTGAAATATCCCTTGTGAGAGTCTCACCTGAGGCATAGGATAGGTCGTACTGTCCCGACAGCAGCGGGTATGGTCCCAGGTGATGGTGGGAAGGCAGGATACGCTGAGAGGGGGAGGATCGCGGCCTGTCTCCCTCTCTCTCCCGCTCTCGGTCTCGCTCCCGGTCGTGCGGGGTCTTGTTGTCTTGGATGGACGGGGATTTGCTCTTGTACTGGCTGGCATGCTGCTGCAGCAGGTCCAGAGCTTTGGCCTCGCTGGCCAGCTTCACTGTGGGACTGGACCTGGAGGGCTTCTCCCCTTCGTCCCCAGCCATCACCTTCCCTCCGTACGAGAAGGAGTAACCGGCCGGCAGGTACGAGCCTGAAGATGAAGCACAACAGCTCAGCAGGAAGCAGAGACTAAAATAAGCAACAGTCAAACTACTTGTTTTGTTTGACCGAGATTCAAAAGCCAAAGATAAATTATATCAAACTGAGAAAAACTGAAAATGCTCACAGTGAGAAACTGGACCACAGAATATGCTACATGTTGCTGTGAGCTTAACAATTAAAGTATTGTATTAAAAAACATTTGTTTTCACCATGGTGCATTGTGACAGTGATATGTTCTGATGGAAGTTAGAGTAAGGATGTGGTTACCTTAGCTTAGTGTAACATAGTTCAAATGTGTGCATGTTAAATCCAGCTAAAGGGGCACTTCGCCACCTGCTGGTAAAATATCGCACCTACATTTGGTAGTAAAAGCAAGGGATTATGGGTAATCTTTAGAAGCGCGGAGGATTTCCCGAGAGGTAAATGGTAAATGTTCTGCACTTATATAACGCTTTTCTACCTAGCAGGCACTCAAAGCGCTTTACACTGCTTCTCATTCACCCATTCACACGCACAAGCACACACACATTCAGACACCGATGGCAGAGCTGCTATGCAGCTGACCTGACTCACCGGGGGCAACTAGGGGTTCAGTATCTTGCCCAAGGACACTTTGGCATGTGACGTGGCAGCCGGGAATCGAACCACCAATCCTATGATTGGCAGTCAACTGCTCTACCTATTGAGCCACAGCCACCCCCAGGTAACGTGCCTGTGACTTTATTAAAAGTTTTACCAGCACTACGAGGCTGATAGTAGCGGTTTGTTAATTGTTTTCGCTTTGATTTTGTTGACTTGTGAACCATTTTGCTAGCTTAGGCTAGCTAGCTAACTGTAATGGTGCTGTCTCTCCAGACAGAGCGCACATGAACAGATTGCCCACAACACATGATCCATTCTGCCTTTTTATCCCTTGTGAAACTACAGGTATGTCTTTGTATATTACTTGATAATCACGTTTACATTGTAAAAATGTGTTTAAGATTCTAGTTGTTATCTTGTTAAGTTACATGTTCTAAGTGAAGCTGTAACTTGTTGTGGAGTGTTTCGTATTGTTAATGAAGATATGAGAAAGGTAACAGTCCAGTGTAAGCTACACTGTAGGTATGTTTTTATATTTGTATGAATTTATTTTAAGGTTAGGACAATTTTTGTTTATTTATTTTTATCTTTTTCTCAAACACATAGTCCACTATACGATCACACTGCAGACAGTTGTGTACTATGAATAGGTAATCTTGAGAAGCGCAGAGGATTTCCCAAAAGACAGAGCGCACATGAGCAGATTGCCCACAACACATGATCCATTCTGCCTTTTAATCCTTTGTGAAACTACAGGTTGCTGAATAAACCTGCTGTTACCATAATGCAGAGCAACAGAATGGTCATTCAAAAAGAAAAAGGAAAGAGACAGACAGAAGACATGATACCATAGGTCACATTAGCATAAAGACTGGAAGCAGAGGGAACCGTTAGCCTGGCTGTGATCCTGTCTAAATGTCCCTGGTTAACCTGTAATATCTGCTTCATTTAACTTGTATACAAACATTGAAAGTGGTATTTCTCTGTAAGTATTTCTTGTCTGTGCAGTAATTGAGTACAGTCCAGGGAAGCTGTTCATCGTGCCTGCACAGAAACCACAACCTGAACTCACTTCTTACCCTTTCACCAGCCATACAACTACAACTGGACACAGTACTGAGGTAGAAACGCCGACTGTCCTTCCACCTTTTCTTTGTATGTACAGTACATGTTACAGTGTCAATAACATGCTGCTGGTGTATTTTTTTTTTTTATAAAAGACCAGTACTAGATTTTTCCTGTTTCATGTTGAGCTAAGCTCACATCTACGTCCAGCTCTGAATTCAACACACAGACAACAGTGAGCTCTTCTTCTTACCGGGGTAGTTCTGCATCATGACTGAGGGCATGCCTCTGTAGCCGGGGTGGCTCGGCTCGTAGCCTGGGCCGTAGCCATAAGGTCCCTGCATGTAGGTCATGTAGCCCTGGTGCTGGGCTAGGGGGGAGGGGAACTGCATGTGAGGGGGCCGTGGCTCCTTCACTGGCCCCCTGTGCTCCTCTGGAGGGAGCTGAGTCCTGCCCTCCGCCCCCTCCTTCGCCTCCTCTTTCTGGGGGCCCTCTTTGGGCCGCGGCCTCTCTTCTTTCCCTTTCCTGTCTCTCTCCCTGTCTCTGTCCTCCTTCCACCTGTCTTCCTCCTGCGGTCTAGCAGGCTCTGAGTATTTGTTGGGGTACACGTAGGGCCACGGGCGTGAGTCCTCCTGCAGGGGGAGCAAAAACGATAACTGTAACTTACGATGATTTACAGTACATGAATAATATATACATGATAAAAATATTCTTGAAAAACAATACATAACAATAAAATTATTATAACAATAAAATTATTATAAAATGTTTTTTGAGTCACATGGTTCTTGAAATGTTTTTTCTTGTCTGACAGGAGTGTGAAGAACGTTATTCTGCTCTGGCACTGATCTAAGAATCTCTCTTAACATACCTGTCTGTACCACATGGCAGACTCCACACCTGCCGGCCTGCTGGACTCCACCGGCTTGACCTCCTCCTTCCCATGATGCCCTGCTTCGCTTAGCTTCATCTTCAGACCCTCAGGCTGAGCTGTGGGGGCCTTGGGCTCTTCTCCCTTTGCCATGATGACAGACTTGGTCTGTTCTGAAACTTGTGGTGGCTCTTTGGGCTTTGCCGGGTTCAGCCCCCCCTTGGCAGCCAGGTCACTGAGGCTGGGGGCTCTGGACAGGGTGGGGGGCACCGAGGCTTTCTGCTTCCATTCCTCTTTACCCCCTGCCTCCCGCTCCTTGCCCTCAGCCTTCTTGTCGGCCTGCCGCTGCCTCTCCTCGTACTGCTGCCGGTAGGCGGGGTTCGAGGCCAGCAGGTGGGTGTGGTACGCCTGGTCAGATGAGTAAGAGTAGGGGTTGACGTAGTACTGACTGTAGTACAGAGGCTGGGTGTACATGTTTGAGCGCTGCTGGATTACCGAGGGCTGCGGAGGCCCCGGCTCTAGCTTTCTCTCCTCCTGTGGCTCCACCTTCACTTTGCCCTCCTCCACCCCGTCTGGCTCCTCCTCCTTCTTCACCTTTACCTGACCTCCCTCCACATGAGGAGCTGCTGGGGCTGCACCAGGGCTGGGGTTGGGGTAACTGGGGGAATAATAGGAGTCATAATTGGGGTAGTACGGTGACTCCTTACTTGGAGCCTGAGGGGGGAACAGAGCCTTCTTGGCCCCTTCACGAGGGCCCTGGTCAGGCTCAGGTTTGACCTTCACCCCCTCCGCCTTCCCCTCTCCATCTTCCCCCGCATCTGAGATGTCAGAGTAGGCGGGGCTGCTGGTTTTGACAGAGGCGTTGTCAGCTCCGTTCTGGTTGAGATGGAGTGGGGGCACGAGGCCAGCCTCCATCCTGCTGGCCACACCGATGGACGGGCTCGGGGCGTTGTCCGAGAAGCTGTACACCTTGTCAGCTTCAGCCTTGATGCTGGCCAGCCGGCTCTGATGAGCTTCTGTGGAGCCGTTGAGTAAAGCATCAGACGCCTCAGAGTACGGGCTCTTCCCCTCCTCTGGCCTCCCCCCCTTACCCATTGCCTTTGGGCTGTCCCCCTCTTTCCCTCCCTCCCTCTTCTTCTTGTCTTTCTTCTTCTTGTCCTTGGAAAGGACGGGGCTGGAGGCGGGATCAGCCAAAGGAGGGGGTTTAGGTTGCATGCTCTTCAGCTGGGGGCTTTTGGGGACACACTGTACGACTGAACCCAGAGCGGGTGAGGGCGCCTGCAGGGTGTAGGGTGAGGGGCCTCCAGGGGCAGCAGGGGCTATAGGACGGGCCGGCTTCAAGCCTTTCTGGGTCAGTTTATCAGGCTTGCCCCCTGCCACCATTTTCTTGGCTTTTCTGTCGTCCATCCCGTCGTTGCTGGCATCATCCGTCAAACACCCCCCCTCCTCACCGCCGTCTGTCACCTCAGGCTCAGCCTCCCCACCCTTCTTCTTACCCTTTGAGGTCAACTTCACCGAGGAAGGAGAGGGTGCATCAAAGCCTCGACCTTTAGGTGTGGTGGAACGAGCGGGGGAGATGGCAGCTCCATTGCAGGAGGTGGGGTCAGGATGGAGGCTGGGGTCATCTCCGTATTCACTGTCCCCATCCTGGTCCAGTCGCACATCCTCATCATTGTGGGCGTGAGCCTGGTGATACTTCAGCCCATTGATGTGCTTGTACTTCTTGTTGCAATTGGGGTGGGGGCAGTCGATGAGCACAGGGGAGGGGCAGGTGCGATCCAGCTGGGGAGGGGGCAGGGGGTCGGTTTTACCTCCAGGGACGGGGGCGGCAGCACCAGTGGAGTTGGTTCTCATGCGTTTTGAAGCCTTGGTGTCTTCAGAGCTGGAGGTGGGCTCCATATCGGAGGCAGGTTTGGTTTTCCTCTTGGCGGACGACGGACTGGCCTTTACGTCCTCTGCGCCACCGGCCGTCTGACTGCCTCGCCGACCTTTGCCGTTGGCAGCTGCTCCTCGCGTCTTGCTGTTACCACTGCCTTTGTTGTCAGAGGAGTTGCTGTTGTCGTTCAGCGCCGTGTTGCTGCTGGGGCGCATCCTCTTCCCTCGACCACGACCGCTTCGCATCTCCACATCACTGGTGGGAGACTCACAAAACCTGAGAACAGCAGGGAAGAGATGAGGCAGGCACTGAGAAGCAGCACACTCCTTCACCTGTACACAGGTAAGACTTTACCTTAAGACTTAAATAACTGTTCGTTTCATTTATCTGTTAAAGTAGTACCTGGATGGATTTGAGTCAAACATACAGTAAATATGATATTTGACATTTAGTACATCTGTGGTGTGGCAGTGCTGGGAAATGAAGAGAAGTAATGTTCTAGTAACTGTTCTCTTAAAGTATGCATGGGGGATAGTTTCAATGCTTCATCATTATTACATTTATTTCATAAAAACTGTTTTATTCTCCTGCTGGGTGCACATATGCACACAGGCCTAATTGCTAACATGCTGTTAATATTTTTTATTGATTGTGTCGCTGGCATCAAATTATTCACATTCTTTCCTGGTTTCCGAAACATTTATCTTTGTGCATTAGAAACAACAATTAGGTGGCATTTCTAACTTAATGATAATATCTGATAAGAGATTAACAACCATCTCAGATTTTGTTTAACTCTTTCTACAAAGACTTAATGCAGAGTGTGAAAATGACTTAAACCATTTGGCGTCATTGAGTCGTTAACCCTTTGATGGCCACTTGTACAACCACCAAGACCAGGTGTGATTGACTGTGAAACTTGAAGCTGCCACTGGATATGTTTAACCCACTTTGGCATAAACATGACCTGGATGACTGAAGATCTTAACAGACATTTACTTTATGGAAATATTTTACAGGACATCAACATGATGTTGTGATTTCCTTTCTTACCCATATACTGTAAATGACTTAACAAAAGACCCATTGGCTCTCTTGATTAAATCTTTATATATTGATGCCAATAAAAGACAAAACATTACTTGAGATTCTACAAACCACATTTATGTACTATTACTGTATTTGTGTATTATATATACCTTGGTGGGGCCCAGTCGTGTCTTGTGCAGTCCAGCAGGGTTCCAACATACGTCTTGTTCCTCCAGGTGACGTTGACGACCAGCATGCCTACAGACGGACAGACAGGCAATTGAACTACACATATACATTTACTGCACAGAACAGAAACCCAGAGAACTTGTTCCTGCAGCAGGAAACAGACATCCGATGTGATTTCACTCCCTGCAGGGAAGCAGATGAAGGTTTCATACCAAAACTGTACCTCGCAGATTTCAGAGGTCGACTCACTTAAACAAGTCAATATCCATGTGACTGATTGCTGAGAGAAACTAATTGCAGATGCTAGACTTTCTACTAAGCAGATTTATGTGTCTAGCCATGTCCAGTAGCTCAAAGGCTGTGTAAGAATGGAGGTGACTGCCACCCAGAAACCTTTGCAGCATAAGTGTGAACATAGGTTGCTGCTGTATTCTGTCATCTCGTTTGAACATAGCTCTGTGGTACCATCCCAGCCATTTTCTCAAGTTTGGTTCTGATCTGGCAGTAATACACGTCCCACACTCACAATGTAGGTCACACAAAGCAACTGCAGACAAACCATTAATACAGACATAGTGACCTGTGTTGTAAGTTCACATTCATACAGAAAGTTTCTTATTTTGGCAGTCTCTTCTATTCCTCCCCAGCTGAACTTACACTTAAGACCAAAGCTGGCCTCACAAATGTCAGACAGGCTTAAACTGGTTTTACTCACTTTACAAATCATCAACATTGTTTACTTCTCTTGCTGATTTTGATTGTTTGAGTAGATGGGAGGAAATAAATCTGTGTATATGTGCATGTGTCCTATTATCGGTAATACAATGACATTTGTTGGCCAACTCTGAAACACAGCAGTGTGCTGTGCTGGTCTGCAGTAATAGATCTGGATGCCTGCAAAACTTTTGCTTTAAGAAATTGTTCACTGTCTACTGTGTTTTCCAACGTGGGGAAACACCTCAGGATGCATTTTAAAACTTTTTTCACTGTGAGTTGATCTCACCATCCTCAGTTTCCTGCCACACGATTCCTTCCAGGTTGACGCTGGTGCCTGGCTCGCAAGGTCCCAGGCACTCTGGCTCGGTTGCCAGTGCTGCGTCTGCTGTGTTCACAGCTACTGAGCGTGTGCGAACCATGATCTGCTCACAGGGAGATGAGATGTCGCTGTTGGCGATGGGAGTGAGGAGGTGGAGAGGAGGAGGAGCCGGGGTGGAGACTGGAGACTCCATCTAGAGGAGGGAGGGGGAAAGGAGAGTAGAGCTGTGATAGACGTGTCAGGACAGCAGGTAGTGAGGAAACATAGGTCACCATGTTGACCCAGTGTTCATCAAAGAGCACAGAGGGATGTTTGAATGACAGCTCACTTCTCACATATAAAACCACAGCTCTCTGCTGTCACTGGATCACACCTACACCAGAGACGTATTAATAGAGCTGAGGCACAGTGGTAGACTTGGTGCCTGTTTTAAGTAGCCAAAGACATTACTGAAACTGAAAAATCCCCTGACAGCACATACACCATCGATCACAGTTATAACAATCAGTAAAGCAGCTGGCAGGACACCAGCTGCAACTTGGATTAATGACTGCTCTTTATATAACGAGTGTTTATAAGACAGGTCCCACTGCACAGTGTCTCTGAATCAGCCTGAGAAACAATGAGAATTTTAAAATGTTCAATCAGTTAAAATATAACAAACCTGCGCTTTGCAGTTTGACTAAAAGGAAAAACACATTCAGATATGAGTGCTGATATCATCAACATTTGTTGAAGAATCTCAGCCATCTACATCACTATCTGTCAGGTGGCCATATTATCAGACTTGTATGTGCATAAGACTGCACGCTGGTGGTGTCATGACACATCGACTGGCCGGGATACACTGTTGTCCTGTCGTATGTCGCACATCAGTTTCACCTCATCTCAACACAGGAAGGCAAATGGCATCAGTGGCTGTTGCACCTTTACTTTTGCCTGTATGCTGTGACCAGTGGGTGCTATGGCTACCAATAAGACGATCAAACAAACACAGAAGGTAAAGTTCTATTCAAATTATGAGGTTCACATTTTAGTAACAAACACATTAGTTAGACAAATAGCCCACAGATGAATATAGAACAGTGCCACATCAATGTGAGTATTTTATCTCTATTTATAAAAGTATATTTTGTCATACTGTCTGTTTCACACTGGAAGGAATATAATGAGGAGTAAGTGGGGGTGGGGGTGAACAGTATTCCTGTAAAAAGCTGATTAGAAAACAGGCTATGCATTTACATGCATACTATGAATTCTCCAGGAAAAATCAGGTTTCTTTAATTCTCTAGCTGGATTATGGAAACCAGGTTTCTAGTTTAGATGACAGTTAAAATGAGAATGAATGGAGGAGCAACCTGAACCTTGTAATTATCATTGGGTGGGAAACAGCTGGCATGGGGCCTTATCAAGGAGCACTGGGAAGGCAGTCCCCATGGGAACACTCCCACCTCTGCAACAGGAGATAGGAGCAGATCAGGTGGCACCTTCATTCTGCCTCCTCTGCTTGACACCAGCCGGAGGTCAAAGGGAACTGACACACTGGATCACTGACTGCGTAACCACCTGCAGGGTCCTCTCACCTGTCAGCCCAGTTTCCGCCCTACACATTCTTACATTCCCCACGACCATCAGAAGCAAAGTGTCTAGTGCAGCACATAGAGACTAGAAAAACTGTTTATAATTTGTCTTGTCATGGTTTCTCAAAAACAACAACAACGACAAAAAAATGGTGAAGAGAAGAACAACACAACAAAGATGCTGTGTTTAACGACTGAAATTCAAGAACTAGCAGCTATATAAAATAAGCAAACATGGGTTTGGGGGAAACCAGGGGATACCAGTTGTTTGTTACAATGAAAACATCAATATGTTCACTTTTCTGTTTTATTTGTAAGGTAATTCTTGCAATCTGCAATAATCAGTTAGAATGAAATCAGCACACTTCAAAAACTCATGTGACAAAACAAAGGTTACAACACTGAAGGATTATAACCCAAAAGTAGCTAGTTGCTTTTCATACCACTAAAAACTATTAATGTCTGAAATCACTCCTCTCTATATAAGCTACACTCACTGTGATAGTGAACAGCAAGTAGAACTCTGCATTACGGGATTGTTGGCAAGAAACAAGTTTCTTTCATTCCACTGTGGACATTTTGAGTGCACTACATAGTTGACAGATATACACATTCAGAAACTAAATAAAAAAGGCAAACAATAAATCTAGCTCACTATATATAGCAAATAGGAAGTGACACAGTCACAAAGTACAGACAGGTTGGCAACAACTGTCCGAACAAGGACAGTTTCATTAGTACAACAACGATTCTCATATGAAGGGATTAGTTATGAGTAAAGCTATGAGTAAATAAACTGACTGGCTGCATTTAAAATATTCTATAACTGCACACTGACAAACCGAATCCTTCAGTTCTTTTAAATGTTAACACTAATAAAGCTATTAGAGCACAAACCTTTGGCACAGATGAACACTCACTAGATTGTCAGACATTTGTCAAGCTAAAGAATTGACAAAGAGGAAGAATCAATTCACTAATTAATGAAAACGTTCATTCAAAACACACCATGCAATGATCCTTCACTCCCATTCAGATCAGCAACCTTGGTCACTGTGAGGTAACACCCTCAGTCCAGCCTCCTACTTCCAGTGCAGCATCAACCAGAAAGCTCCAATAACAATAAAACCACGCCAACCTCCAACACCACGCTCTACATCTGTTTGTTTGTAAAATGCCTACCTGACCAGGCACCAGGAAGTGAGACACAACTCTAAACAACATCTGAACTGATCTGATCTGTCAATCACTTATTGACATCTTAGATGGTGACACACAAATCTTTTTCTGGTGTTGAAACATCTCCATCCAAAATGTGAGACTTTTCAAAATAAGCTGGTAGTCAGTGAAATAAAAAATTACATAAATTGATGTTTTACCTTTATTGTACAGACTGTGACACATTGCAGAAAACCTTCTTCCTCCCTGCAGACTTTCTGACAGCAGACCTGAGGAACATGCTTTCTTTTCCTGAAAGCTCACGCTGGGTGTAACTCACTGGTTCACCAACTAGTTATGGGTGTTGTTTTGGTAACAAGAGAAACTAGTTGTCGAGCTCCTATCCTTTTCCTCTTTAAGAATAATAACGTGGTTGCCTGGAATGCTGGAAACCCCCCAGAAGATTAAAAAACCCACCAACCAACTCTCTCACACTCTCCTCTTACTGAGGGGAGGGCTCCATTTTATACTTCTGCCATTGGCTGCTTGGTTTTAACCAACAACACACTCTCAGCTCCCATACAATGCTGCCTAAACTGGTCAGCTCCTCCTCTCCATTCAGTCTCAGAGGTATTCATTACAACAACAAGCCACATTCCTTTCAAGGTCACTCAGTCAATGAGAGAGAGATTAGTGATACAGATCAGCACTTCAGAAACTCTCAGACCTGCTGACCCACGCCACAAGCTGCTTGTTTCATGTGTCACTCTACAGAGAAGTGAAGTGGGCGAGGTTGTACGAGGCAGTCTGTCTTCAACAGATAAAAGTCCCTTTTATGTTTTTCTCTCTGATCGTGTTAGGTGACTGTTCAAAGCTGCTCAAGCATTTCTACATGGAGGGACATTCAACTCTGCTGGGGGGATCATTGGGACAAAAATAAATTAGTTTATTCCTTTTAATAAATAAGTAAGATAATATGCACCTATAACCGTGATAAGTAATAAGTAAGTTCTAAATAAAATCTTTGGGAGACACGTCAACCACAAGTCCCCGACAACACTGCAGTGACATCCAGTCAGTCAAGAATATGTCTTCAGGGATGATGGTTTTTGTAGGCTGACGTGGTAGTTATCATCACCCTGGTTCCTTTAACAAAAGCCAACAGGATGTTTCCACTGGATAAGCTCTGTGACAAACAAAAGTTTATGATACTACCTGTTAACCTTCCTTATATCTGAAGCCTAAATACAATAATCAGAAGTAAAAAGCTATTGTCAGTGGCTTCAATGTCACCACCACTGATCTGCTTCTACAAAAGCCTTTTCTCTTAGCGTGACTTTATCTAAAATGTTCATGGTGTTAGTCTCAGTTCCTTTTTTTTTTTTTTAAAGACGAAGATGATCAAAAAAGTAAAGATAACGGGTGTGATGACTTTTAAAGTTCCCAACTGTAGTCTCATTTAGCCACTACTTAACAAGTGCCTCTTAAACACATGTAAGCTAAAAAACTTGGTCACAGTTACATTTGACCATCTAAATCTAAACAGTTCACCATAGAGTCCAACGGCCCGTTGTTCCAAATTTGAAAAAACATTCTCAGATATTGCGTTCACAAGAAACGTGTGGACGTGAGGACAGACGGACGGGCAACCCGAGAACATAAAACCTCCAGCCCTGGCTATCGTCAACATATATAAAAGTGACGAAGGTAATGTCACTAAAAACAAATTAAAAATAAATATCTTAACCACAGGCCTTGTTTTAGGTATGTAATGAGTGGGTGGGGGGTGAATAATGGGGGGTGGGGGTATACAAACAGACAGACACAGACACACACAGACACACACACAGACACACACACAGACACACAGACACAGACACACAGACAGACACACACACAGACAGACACACAGACACAGACACACAGACAGACACACAGACACAGACACACACACACAGACAGACACACACAGACAGACACACACAGACAGACACACACAGACAGACACAGACAGACACAGACAGACACACACAGACAGACACACACAGACAGACACAGACACACACACAGACAGACACACACACAGACAGACACACACACAGACACACACACAGACACACACACACACAGACACAGACACACACACAGACAGACACACACAGACAGACACAGACACAGACACAGACACAGACACAGACACACACACAGACACACACACAGACACAGACAGACACACACAGACAGACACACACAGACAGACACACACAGACAGACACACACAGACAGACACAGACAGACACACAGACACAGACAGACACACAGACACAGACAGACACAGACAGACACAGACAGACACACACACAGACACACACAGACACACACACAGACACACACAGACAGACACACACACAGACACAGACACAGACACAGACAGACAGACAGACACACACAGACACAGACACAGACAGACACACACAGACAGACACACACACAGACACAGACACAGACAGACAGACAGACACACACACAGACACACACAGACAGACACAGACACAGACACAGACACAGACACAGACAGACAGACACACACAGACACAGACACAGACAGACACACACAGACACAGACAGACAGACACACACAGACACAGACACAGACAGACACAGACACAGACAGACACACACACAGACACACACAGACAGACACACACACACACACAGACAGACACACACAGACAGACACACACAGACAGACACACACACAGACACACACACAGACACACACACAGACACACACACAGACACACACACACACAGACACACACACAGACACACACACAGACACAGACACAGACACAGACACAGACACAGACACAGACACAGACACAGACACACACAGACGTGCTGAAAGCCATGCTGACGACTTTAGAGGGAAGCTACAGAGTGGATTGGACTGCGATTCTTTGCCATGAAAATTCCCCAAGGACACCTGGAAACCCCTCAACAGGGTTCAAGAATCCTTCAAAATTCCCCTAAAACACTCTCTGCAACTGCTCAAAGACTCAAGCTTTGTCTCCAAGGACGATCTTTCAAAATATATTTACAATCTATCCTGCAATGACCCTTGAAAACCCCTCAAAGACTACTTAGGGAAACTTGGGGGAGGCCCTCACTGCTTTCACTCCCTCAAAAGAATTTAACAAATTAACAACAGGTTAGCAGTTATTTCTCCCTGTGATACAGAGACGCTAAGGACAATGGAATAACACCTTAAAGAGAGACGTCTCTTTGGATGGGGGCCCAGGACTGTAATTCATAGAATGGCGGTGCGGCCTAAGAGTAGATCTGACTATTAGAGCTGTTTTACTGGAGACTGCAAATTACTTTAAGACCAATACAAAACCCTAAATGAAGTGAAATAAAAGTGTAAGCTGTATAGGTTTATTTTTCTTCATCAGATTGTCGAGCTCTTGCCGAGGAAACATATGCCATTTGCCATAAACATGCGACCTGTTTCACTTAACATAGTTCGAGAAACCATAGCTGCAGAGCTGGGGTGTCAGGAGGCTCATTAACTTCTCTGAGTGCTTTACTTTAATTTGCTTTTTCAGCTAAAGCACTTTCCCATCAGCTCGCCTCGTCTTCTGCCACTTCCAGAAAGCATTTCGACAACCCCCTGAGAGATGAGCAGAGCTGGTTGCTCTCTGCTGTAGGATTTATGTGCAGGTGGAGAGTTAGCTTGGGTAGGAGCCACTTCTTCATACCTTAATACCTTCCAGGCTGGAGTTTACAGTGTTTGGCCAGTATCTAAATTCTTTAGCAAAAGAAAAGTGAAACAGCAGTGGAAAGAAATAATTCATGCTACTATCAGAATTAGAAAAATATACATGGAAGTTTTAAAACAAACATTACTGAACTAAATTAAATCTGCACATACATAAGTTTCTTCAGTGTGGCTGCCTGTAGGGCTACTGACAAAGTCAAAGGCCAGATATTAGCAGCTATTCATAGCTCATCACACATATGTCACATGGCTGGCTAGTGTAGTGGTAGGATTGCTGCCTTCCATGTGGGAGACTGGTATTCTTAGGAAAGCCCTCACTACGCTCACCCTGCCTTTTCCTTGGACCTTGCAAATCGCTTTGAATAAAAGAGAAATGCCAAATGACCAAATGTAAATGTGTGGATAGAGCTACTGGAGGAGCTACTCAGGCAATTCCAGAATTCATCAGTCAAATTAAAATGCTGCCATCCTGGCAGGAGTAATGAGACAGAATTCACTTAGGTGATTACTACAAGTAAAGAAAATGTGGATGACGGTTAAAATATAGGCATCATTTCAGGTAGAGGAGGTGCTATTCAAAATTACTACCTGCACAATTAAAGATAACATGTCTCATTAGTAGCAGGTGATAGAGGCACACGCTTGGGCTACAGGTCTATTTCAAATTAATGATGAAATAGTCACAGTCAGACCTCTTAATTAATTAAACAAAAATTAATGAATCCAGTTGTATCTAACCATAATTACTTCAGGTAACAACATATATAACCTAGTAAACATAGGGAAAGATCATTATTAAATTTACCATTGAAGGGATTTAATGCTCTAAAATTCTAAACTCTAGTGGGATAAATTTATTGTGCTAAAAAATACAAAGACCAGCTCATAGCTGTAAAAGCATTAACATAAAGTGACCAATGTCTGAATGGCAGAAAGTTGTTGCTTTGATAGATTGATGAAGGAAGCAAAGTCCAATGTCTGTAAAAGGTTAATTAGTCGAAATGTAATTTAGGCAGAATGTTGTTGGGCTTTGAGTCGATATGGATCTCAATGAAAAGCCCACAATTTGGTACAAAAACACTACAGCTGTATTTGTAACAATACCATTCAGAGCTGATTCCATTCAGCTGATTTTCAATTTTAATATTACTTCTATTTAACACGTACATAAAGTGTCTGTCTTTTGTGGTCAAAGAGCTAAATACATCACTCAAGTTATATGCTGTACTAAAGTTCTTGAGGTAGCACTTCCTCTCAGCTACAATTCAGATTCAGAAATACTGTACTTATCTGACAGCTTTAGTGACTTTGAAGATGCAGTTTACTGAGACAAAATATGACCCTGATAAAAATCCTAAATGCTGTTATATTACTATGGATGACCCACCTGTCAGCACATAAAGTAGTTATGATCAGCTCAAGTCAAATTAAAATATGTAAAACTGTTAAAGTCACATCAACAGAACAGATTTAGTCAATAAGTAGAGCCAGATCTTGCTTGTTACCAGGATGTCTGTTTAAAATAGTAGCTCCAGAAAATTAACAACATGTAAACACAATGTTAGCACATTATTCTGCAACAGATCTTTGCTCTCAAAGACCAACAGTGCAACTGGAAATGTCAAGATGTAAGGTCACAGTGTCTAAGTCTTGGTGTTCACAGGAAGTGCCCTGCTCCCCACCTCTCTTCATGTAATGTTTCTTTTCTGTAAACTGTCCAACAGGAGAACACTTCTTTTCACTCGATCCTTCACTCTGTTTAGTCTAAGTTTTTGTCCACATTTGTCAGGTTTCTATCTACGTGCTGACATTAACTGACTCAACTATATTTAGCTGCAGCAGACAAACTTTCGAAACACTTATAATTTCACTTTTTCTTTTTTAACAAACAGTTGATTCCAGCTTAGAGGCCTGTTTAAATTTAAAATCAACAGCCATCTTAACCTTAAATTGACAGCTGGTTCTGGTCTTGAAGTGATATTTTGTGCAAGCTTAAATTGAACAGCAGTTTAAGTGTAATTCAACAGTATTTGCAGCCTGATAAAAATGTGAATCAGCTAAGCTTCTGCATAAAGAACAGGAAGAACTAGACCGAACCAAAGTATTCTGGGTCAGAACAGCACTATTATCTAAAAACAGCAACTGGCTTAGATGAGATTACTTTGTGAATAGCACCTTCTCATTTGGAGCCAGCCCAGAGCTCATTTGTACTATGCAGATTGGGGATATTGTCCAGGTTCTATTACATCTCTCTATGCAGTTCAACTGATTACACAAAGGAACAAAAGTAATAAAAGTCTGAAGCCAAGCAACAACGTTTCTTACACAGACTGACTTTTTGATGCAATGAGGAACCTCCTTCCTTAAAATGTTTAAGTGTTTTTGGGAATGAGCTGTAGGTTCCTCACTTTACACTACAAAATCCAAAACCAACCAAGCAAATGTCTTGGTCACAATTCTGTAAATAGCTTAATTGTTAATACTTGTTGTGCTATTAAACCCTAAATACTGAGATCCGTAAAAAAAAAAAAAGAATTAGTTTTAAAGTTTTAATTGCTGTATTATACATTATAAATTGTAACAATTTATAATTAATATATATTTAAATACATGAATAATTAATTAACACCTGAGCTTTGAATAAAAAGCAGTCCAATTCAGGTTAATCCTAATTACGACTAGTTAACATTTCATAAACTCAAGTTTGCTACTGAATATAACCAGTTACTGTGTAATCATGTATAACCAATAAATGAAAGCACAACAGTTTTACCACAAATTACATCCTACAATGTGTTAAATACCACAGACTGATGAGCCTTGAGGAATTATTTCCATTAGAGCCAAAAGGGAATTATATTAACAAGATAGATAACAGTTAAGGGTTTTAATGGCCAAGCTATTATGAGGTCAAGAAACTGTGACTAACATTCAGCTGGGTCATGCTCTACTTTATGTGAGAGGACAGAGGTGAACGCAAGGCCTCCCAGTAAAATCTGTTGGACGGACAGAGGAAGACGTCCAGCTGGATGAAGGATGCAGAGCAGCACTGCTCGAACTTGGCAGCAGACGCGCACAGCACTAGATAACAGACAGCTCTGAGTTGCTGATGGCTGCAGCCTGGAGTGTAGGCCAAAGGGGTGGTTCTGCAGGGCTGGAACCCTCAACACAAAGTTAAATTTGGTAAGAAGATGAAGGGAGGCTGGGAAAACAGCAGCTGTGGGGATACTGAGCAACAGAGTTTAGACAAAAACCTATACTTCCAACCACACTCACAGAAGACAATGACATGCCTGTTACAGTTTCCTGGGTTGTTTTGTCTGATGATCAGCCAGCCCAAAGCTTACAAAGAAAGGAAAGCAACAAATTCTCAGATGTGAGAAGTTGGGGATAAGGATTGTGTGAAAAATTACTAATCTTCTGGTAAATCAGTGTTAATGTTGGTACCTGATGTTTTTAGTTTTAGTCAAATGTTTGTTCCTTGATTCTGGTAGTTTTAGTCACAAAATACATTTTAGTTTAATTTCTGCCCTATTTGTATGCTTTGGCTTTGTCATCTTTGTTACGTTCCAGGCGTTGTTCCTGTGCTTTAAGTACTCAAATACTGTGTCGTAAAGCGTATCAATTACTCTGAATGTGCATTTGATTAGTGATTGTTACTTTAATTTTTTCTATCATCTCCTAATGAAAAAATCTGAATCCAGTGTCCTTGGAGCATGGCTCATACTAATGACTAAAAATCTGGACCTCTCAGTCTCTGTGGCTTCAAATCAGTCCCTTCTCAACACTAAGAAAATAATACTGATTCACTGTCATACCCTTTTCAGTGTGTCATAGTAATACTTCCTGAATGCATTCTGACTGGCCCACACACACATAAACCATGTACACCCTGAAGTGACCCATCCCTCTTACCTTCTCACCACTCATGACCTTCTTTAGGTTTCGGCAGTCGCTGCTGTCCACCTCCTCCTGCTCTATCGACATAGCGACAGGCTGGCCAATCCCTGCCGAGTCCAGTGCCAAATTCCCAAGCTGCTCGGTTGCAGCTAAATCAGGGTTTTGTTGGCCCTCAAATGGGCCACTACGAGGGGCCCCTAATGGCAGGATAAGAGTCCCTGATTCTTTCTCAGTGTTAATCAACCCTGTGGCCCCAACCTCCATTTTCTCTTTCTTAGTTTTCCCAGAAACCCCATCTTTGTCCTTTTTCACAGCAGGGAGGGCACGGGAGGGTTTGTTTGACTTGTCAGTTCCTTTAGTTGGAGTCGAGTTAGGGTTCTGGGGTGGTGGGTCCCCAAGAACCCGAACTTCCTTTTTAGCTCCGTCCGATACCGGGCACTTAACGCTCTCCTTAGAGTTTTTACTACGTTTAGATTTGGATTTGCTCTCTTTACCCTGCGCCGCGGCCACAGGACTAACAAACTTTATATTTTCCGGTAAAGCAGCTACAGCACTGGGAGGGGCAGCCATGCCCCCTCCCTCCTTACTGCTTGACATCTCTAGTTTGTCCTTCTCCAAGTCAGCCTCCAGGTCAATGATCAGATTTCCAACACCGATATCCCACTCATCGCCACTGTCATACGTATCCACCGCGTTGGAGTCCACACCTTTCCCGCCTGCAGGACCGCTGCTGAGGGACATCTTAGTAGGAGCGTCCCGGAGCGCCGCAGGAGGGCCACAGGAGGGCCGTGCTCCTCCCAGCCACAGGACGCCTCCTCAGGGCTGGACCCTGTGCCTCCTCCCTGCTCCCCACATCGTGTCCTGCAACAATAAAATGCCCATCATTTTATTCATCAAAGCCAGAGATAAGTGGTTCATTATAAACCAAACCAGATTCTTTCTTAAATACTTGGCTGGAATTACTCAAATATCCACAAAAATTTGAGATATGAAGATCAAAAACCTCCAATTACATAAACATACCAATTACCGTCTGGTGCTCAGAGTTTATAAAAGAGAGAAGTGAAGATGGGCTGACATGCAACACACAGGGTTGTCCAAAGCATGAATGGATGCAAAACGATATATCAATCTATCTATATATATGCTGCTGCAGGTCCAAGGGTGCTGATTGAAAACTCCACAGAAAGGATTAATCAGGACCCTACAGCAATATCCAACTCCACAACTACCCCACTGTTTAGAGAATGTATGAATCATAAATACAAAAACATTTTACAACTAAAATAGCTGCCTAGGTGTAGACTTTTGTAAATGAAATTCAATCCTTATGTATGTGAGGTATAGGTGAGGATATTCATAAGCTGCAACACCCTGAGCACAGATCTGCAGAAGGACCTTAGCTGAGGACAATCTAGGATCCTGGAGCAGTTCGAGGTTTGATCTTACATTTACATGGACATAAAAACAGGTGAATGGACTGCAGTAAGGTTGCAGCATACCATGGTTGGCTCAACAAAAAGAGTTTTTCCAACTATGTTTTGGATTATTGCAGAAAACAATGGATCCCTTCTGGACTGACTTTTTTGAATAATGAAAACAAGATTAAGTGAGGATGTTATGTTTTTTTTAGGGTTAGGGTTAGGATTAATAATAATAATTTAAAAAAAAAATTTCAGCGAGCCTAGTATTGTTTACATCACTTGTCATCACCACTCTGCTTCCAAATTGTAATTTGATTTAGTGCACTTACATCTCCCAACAAACCTCTGTAGTCTTATTAAGCCACTTGTTTGCAACCACCTTTTAAGACAAAAAATGTGAAATAAAATATTTACTGACAAGTTTCTTTATACAAATAAAGAAAATGGCACATGCACAACATTTATGCATTTAAAAGGTTCACCAGTTTAATGGTGTTAATGATGATTAAACGCCTTAATCTTGTGATTCTCTAGTATATTTAAACCTTTAAGACTGGCAGGGCAGCATATACACCAAGTTAAAGTGTCCTGGAGGCTTTGAAGGCCTGTTTGTTGGGTGAACACAGCCGTTTTGCTGCTGACATAAAGGCCGTATTGATGTGAGATCACAGCCATTCAGTGCAAGGCTTTTTCCCAGCAGCACTCCAAGTCAAGCAGCATGAGAGCGCAAACGCATCCCTGCTCTAAACCCTCCTTCAGGCCACTTAGCATATCAATGGAGTAGCGTGACCTCTGACCTGCTCTGACAATGCAAGGCTGTTGACAGAACTATGGGTGTAGATGAAAGGTGGGAGGGGTTCAAGCGTACAGGCCGACTGACTCAACACTGATGCTAAATTAAGGCTCTGGTTAACAGTTCATGAAGAAAAGAGATAATTTCAGAGTGGTTCAATGTGTAATTTACACTCTGACTCCAGAACTGAGGGCAAACTGGAGGATAAAGAATTATAAAGTGATGTTGCCATTCTGTTTACAACTTTACAAAGGCTAATAGAGAAAATCTGGATAAAAACAGAAGGTTTGAAGGGTGTTATTAAAGTAAAACTAAACAGGTACAAAAACTCAAATTGAGGCTTTATATTTTATTAGAGCTTCTTACTAAATTTAAAGACAAACCTGGTACAGCTTCATCTTCAATTCCCTCAAAGACTTCATTATTTCCTCCATGTTAGTCAGAACTTAGAAGCCAGAGAATGTTACTTTAAAGTCTAATATTAATCCCAACAGTTGCACAAATGCTAAATATTTCAGGCAAAATTCCAAGAATTACAAGCAAATCTGTACAACATAATGCAGAATTCATGACGCAAGTGCCATGTGCAACTTCTTATCAGACGCACTGTCAATAGCTTTAATCCTGTGGCATGAAAATGCTGAGCAAACAGTGCCTTGTCTTTCCATTTTAAATGACAAATAAAGATTACTGTTTCTTGCTAGTATGGACACAGATTCCAATTCATGCAGGCGCAGAATGTACTTGCTAGCTGGCTGTTGCAGTGTCCCAAAGTCCCACTTTTAGTGGGACTTTGGGACACTGTTACCAAGAAAGGTAACGTCAGTTCTTTGATGTTGGCTTTGTGTGTCTCTGCCTCATGTGGGACGAGCTTTATTGAGATGACTTGTATACATTGCAGTAAACCGTTTTTATAGTAGTTCTCCAAATGTCTTATTTTTCCAGAAATGCAGTTAAAATCGATTCTATAACTGATTTAGTGTAAGAGAAAAACGTGAAACACTTGAAAGGATGACAACACAGAGTCTATCCAGAGTTTATCCGTTTATCCTAAAATCATTCACACCAATCTCATCTGCTTTTGTAACCCTGGTGCACACAACCTAGAACCTAAAATTATTACTCTGCCTGAGGAAGTCTCTTTTCCACCCACCACTGAGCCTGCTGGTCTGTCAGCAGAATCATCTGAAAACATTAACTAAATCACCATGAAATTCATTTGACAGGGAGGCTTTGATCGGAGAACATCTGATTAGATTACGGTCTGACTGGGATTTCCACTGCTGGACAAATTTAGTTTGTTTAAGTCCAAACAGAGACAAAAGATGTGATTTCGAATCCTAAGGGGATGTTTTACAACAACAAGGACTCTGTTTCTAAAACTCTGAGTGACGCTAATGATGTATTCAGGTTGGCGAGCTGCAGAACCGTTCAGTGTGCAGGAGTTTGTGTTTATACAACGGCATCATTAAGAAGCTGATTTTAGTCAAGACTTTTCCTTTGAGTTAATAATGTACTGTATTTGTTTACTCCATAGTAAAGTGTAAATAGGTGGGAAGATTTTCACAGTGAAAAGTTTTATCGATTATGGAAAATCAAACATTTATTTTAACATTTCCCACATTAAAAAGTCATTTGTTGTAATTTTGTGCCATTTTGTATTCATGAGGGTGACCTTTGACCCCATGTGGCAGGAGTATTACTTAGTATTCTAAGTACTCAGCCTGCATCTGAGTGGCTGAAAAGACAGATGGTCAGACAGTAGGGAGGCAACAGTAATCCTGCTGCCATTAACGCTGCTTCAAAAGCTTTGACAAAACACTGAAAAGAGACACACTGCAGGCTGATGCTAAAGAAACAGAAAGCACAAACCCAGCTCAACAATTACTCATCAAAACAAACAGGCACCACGGTTTGCATAATGTAACCACATAAAGTATACAGTATGTAACTAACCCACTTACTCAGAGAAACCAGTTTCCCCCGTGGGTAACCAGGAACACACTTACAAACTGCGTGGTAACCTGGTCACTGTAAATCCACATGAACGTGCAGCAGATCAGTAATCACTAATTACTTCTCCAGTTATTCTGTAAGCATGGATCAAACATTTAAAGTATATACTGACAGAAGTTGCTAATTCCTGACTATTCTTTTTTCAGTTTTGTCATGTGCTGTAAGCAGACTGACATGAGATTCATGACACAAACTGTCTGAATTGAACAAATACTCAGTGGAAACTGACTTGCACGTATTAGAGTTCAACAGGCCGCTTTGTGTTAAATTCTGCATTCCACAGGAGAAATCAAGTTTCCAGTCCAGTCAAGTTTCTCCTATCACGACCGCCATAAACAGTCAGCTACTGGAGAAAAACTGTAAACAGGTTTTTGACGCAGTCAGTGAAATGTCAGATATTAGGGTAACACCTTTAGAGCCCTACCATCGAGGGATAATTTTGTTGATTAGTCAATTATTCTTTTTGTCTATAATGCAGTTTACTATCATAGGACAACACATTTCCCATATTTGAGATATGGTGACAGACATTTTTCATGTTTGTACTGTATCTGTGAACAGAAGCTGCGTTTTATGTTCAGTAGTGAACACAAACAAGTCTGCAGAGTTCCTGAGTTGAGCTGCTGGGGCGTGGACCTGTGTATTAATTCCTAAGCTGCTTGTGTTAAAATGACTGAGTGGATTAGCTGGTGGCATCTAGACTGCAGAGCAGTTCTCAGATCAGACTTTCTGCTCAACTGCCTCTAATACCGCACTTAATTAAAGGCGGAGTGGTGGCTCCTATGAGCTTCCTGCCCTGCTGTCAGCCGAAGAACAGCCTCTTTATATGGAAATGAGCCCGAGACAGTGCGGCCCCACCGAGCCAGCCAGGCCTTCACCAACAGCAGGACAAATCATCCAGGCTGCTCTGATGGAAACTTGGCCTGAACAACCCAACGCAGACCAGCCTAAATGCTAGCAAGCATCTTCTGAGCCTGCTGGACTATAAACTACTCGTCCCAGGCAGAATGAGTGCTCACGCAGATATTAACAGGCTGTCAGGCTCCTGATGATTTACACCAGGCTTTACTGCGCTGCAGGAGGAGGAAGATGATGCTGGGAAAATGCCAGCTTCAGCTGAGTGGCTGCTGCTGCGCCGGCTCTGTGTGGACTGCTGGTAATCTGGACCTGAATAAAATGTTTATTTCTATTACTTCACATTAAAAAACATCACAGATCTTTAGGAGGCAGGACTACAGTTCAACAGATATATTATTATAATGTTCACTGGTTCCAGCTTGACAAGTGTCAGGATTTACTGATCCTCAAACTTTATACTGCCGTCAATGAATAACATTTCCAAGTCTGGGGCCGCAGTAGCTCAGGTGGTAGAGCAGCGGTCACGAGCAACAGGGTGAGTGGTTCGATTCCCTGTTCCTCCTGGCTACCTGCTGAGGTGTCCTTAAAACCCTGTAGTAGTGCTGACATAACGCAATTTTGCCCAAGTGGAACAATAAAGTATTCATTATTATTAAGTAGGTTGAATAAAATAAGCAGCTTTAAGTAAACAGAACAGAAATTAATAGAACAGATAAAGATGAAGATAATCTCTAGTTACAGCCTCTTTCTAAACTGATGAACCAGTAAGAAACTGGAACAAGACTGTTTTCCACCTTTATCATTACACTGAGTTGTTGGTTTCAGTAAACCAAGCTTAATGCACTAGTCTAATTCAGCAGGAAATTCGGGAGGCTGCAGTTTGTAAAGCTGTTGAATTGCAATGATGTAGAAGTTTGTAAGAAGCAACGCACAGCTGCTAACAAAATATCTGAGCTTTATGACTAGACCAATGACACAATTAGCATCTATTTAATGTCTTCAATGAAAATTAAACAGATTTGGTACAGACAATGTCATCCCCAGCATTGTGACCACCAGCAACAAAAAGCACTAATAGGTGCTAAAGAGGTCTCTCTATAGGGAGTTTACTGTACTTCAGATTCTGTCGACAGACTCTGAACCATTTCTACACAGAAGTGAATCAGCTGTTTTCAAATTAAACATGGTTTCGAACATGTCACTGCAGGCAAATGCCTGAGCTTTCACTGCGACATCTGTTTGTCTAGTGACTGTCTGCAAAATGAGTGAGTTTGCAAGCTGCAGGTTCACTATGAGAACAGGAGGTGTCTGTATATTTATAGTCACAGCTGTCACGCAAAAGCACAAATCTTCTCCCTACTCAGGAGGGACAGGCACAAATTCAAATCAGTTAGTCATTTACTGTATACAAATAGGCACAACGTGGAAATGTAACTTTGTTCATTATTATTATTATTACCACACACTTTGATTTTCTGTAAAGAGTGGAATATTTTTCTTTCTCCACTGTACAATTTAAACATTTCAGTAAACCCTGTTGTACATCGTTTGAGCTAGTGTTAACTTTACCCACTGCTACAACATTAAGCATTTCCTTGTTAAAAACACAATGTTGCAGCAGGTGACATTTCTTCATTATGAATAATATGGGTATTTTATCTGTAAACAGTTTCACTGACTAATAACAGCATCCCTTTAATAGTCTCTAGTAACTAGCTTCTGTAAGGTAGAAGCCACTGAGAAAGCTTAGACATACAATTTGCTGGCTTGTTTTGCTCCTGACTTGGGACTCAAGTCCTTTGAGGAGTCCATGTCAATAACAGACTCTGATCAATACAAATATGATGAATATACTGTGGCTTCAGAAAGTATTGAGACCCTTCACTTGCCCACTTGGTGTTCCAGATTAGGTTTTATATGGATACAGTTCTCACAACCCCAAAATGACCAAGTGATAATACATCTCTGTCAAAGAACTTCATAATAGTAATAATTTCATAAAAGTGTTTTCCAGTGTCTCCACCAATGTTTTATGGGGTTTAAATTTGGGCTTTGACTGGGCCACTCAACAATAGTCATATCCCTTCTAGGGTTGGTTCTTAGCCAGTGTTTAATTTTGAAAGAGTTGTTTGCATTTTGACAGACGAACCAGCCCTTGGCCAGGAAAACTGGTCCCAGAGGAGTACTACCTCTTAACTACTCTAAAAGAGAAAAACCTCTTGCATCAGGGGCTGTGGGCAGGATTATTGTAAGCTACAAGATCAAATAATGCTTTGTCACAGATACACTGCCCGTCCAAAAAGTCCCCACCTGGATTTAACTAAGCAAATAGGTAAGAACCCCCCATTGGATAATTACTGCACGAATAATTAAGTTTTAGCTGGCAACAAGTTATTTAACCTTAACTGATGCAGTGAGTAGCTTCTGATTTCTTAAACAACCATGTCAGAAGCACAGTGCAACTAATAGTGATGTCAATAAATGTCTCCAAGAAGATTGCTGAAAATACTAGAACTGGGTTAAGAAATGTGCAATAGAAGGAGGTCATGTGGTCTGATGAGTCCAGATCTACCCTGTTCCAGAGTGATGGGAGCATCATGGTAAGAAGAGAGGAGGTGAGGTGATGCAGCCATCATGACGGGGCAGTGCTATGATCTGGGGTTGCTGCAGTTGGTCAGGTAACATCCCATGTTCAATTTTAAGTTCAAGTTAAACTAAATCTGAACCAGCACCTAGCTCATGTTGATCATAAGGGACATCAGATACTTGTCCTGAAGACAATGCGCTGTCCTAGCTCTTTGTTTTTGGATCATTCTTCAACTGAAGAATCAACTGTCATAGTCTCAGGTCACTTCAACAGTCTTCTCTATATGTTGCTGCATTCGTTCTTCCTTGAACTCTGATGCAGCCCCCATTATCCTTCACTGTAGGGAAGACATCTACAGATGATGAGTTTTAATGAGACATGGTGCAGAATCAGATCACAGAATCTTTGTCCTCATCCACTTCAAGTGCAAACTCGCAGTGGGCCAAAATTAAAAACCATAACGAAGTTGCGGACAAAACTCAATATATATAGAAAAATGTATTGCAATTGTGCATGTTTTCCCATCTCTCTAGATATGGAATATCTAGAGGGGTACAGCTGTAATACACATTTGATATGATCTCGCGGGCCAAATATCATTACACCGGCCTGACTTTGACACCTCTGCAGTAGACCATAAACGACTGACTGACTGAAGGAGTTCCATCTCTACAGAGGACTTCTGAAGCTCAGTGACCATTGTGTTTCTGGTCACCTTCCTGACCAAAATCCTTGTTCAATCAGTGTCAGCCAACCCAACAACATACAATTCCACTTGGATCATATTTGACGGCTCGTTATCAGTATGTAGATCTAAATGGCGATTACTCCACGTGCTCTCCAGTGGAGTTTTTTTTCTTCCACAGGGTTCTGTTTTAGGCCCTCTGTTTTTCCCTCTACATGCTTCCTCTGGGCAACATAATCCGTAAGCATGATATTAACTTTCATTGTTATGCTGACGACACACAGTTATATGTTTCATCAAAACCAGATGAGATCAAACAGCTTAATAAAGTTGAGCAATGTGTAAAGGATATACGAGACTGGATGCTAATTAACTTCCTTCTGCTAAATCCTGATAAGACAGAAGTACTAGTCATAGGACCACATGCAGCTAGAAGCAAGATTTTAGATTACACCGTAACTCTAGATGGCCTTTCTGTTACATCTAGTGCAACAGTAAAAGACCTTAGTGTGATTCTAGACTCTTTCATTAGAACCTCATGTAGATAATACACCAGGACAGCTTTCTTTCATCTCAGAAATATTGCCAAAATAAGGAATATTTTGTCTCTTAACGATGCAGAAAAATTAGTCCATGCTTTCATCACCTCTAGGTTGGACTACTGTAATGCCTTACTGTCTGGCTGTTCAACCAGGTGCATAAACAAGCTTCAGTTAGTTCAGAATGCAGTAGCGAGAGTCCTCACTCGAACCAGAAGATATGAGCACATCACCCCCATCTTATCTACACTTCATTGGCTCCCCGTGAAATTTCGCATTGATTTTAAAATACTACTTTTGACATTTAAAGCATTAAATGGTCTTGCGCCGCAGTATCTGAGTGAACTGCGAGTGTCTTATGATCCACCACGCCTACTTCTATCAAAGGATGCTGGCTGCCTGTCAGTACCTCGTATCATAAAAACTACAGCTGGGGGCAGAGCCTTTTCTTACAAAGCCCCAAAGTTATGTAATAGCCTTCCAAATAGCGTTCAGGACTCAGACACAGTCTGAGTATTTCAGTCTAGGCTAAAAACCAATTTATTTAGTCAAGCATTTTGTAAGTAGATTTGCCTTAGGGAAAGACTCATGAACGTAGAGCATTATGGTGAACTGGTATGTTTAGATGCTGGGGTTGATTACAAGCTACCATGAAGTCGGTCCTGGCCTCGGCGGACGTCGGAAGCTGTTTCTCAGAAGTCTCGACTCAATGCTCGATAGTGCAGGATTGGAACAAGTCTACCAGAGCCTGCGATGACTAACTGGACTACACATTAACTGGACTGCCTGCTGCCTACACAGCATGTAATCACCCATATGAGGATGGGTTCCCTGTTGAGTCTGGTTCCTCTCAAGGTTTCTTCCTGTTTCCTTCTCAGGGAGTTTTTCCTTGCCACCGTCGCCCTCGTCTTGCTCATCAGGGACAATCTGATTGTTATGATTCATACACATTCACTGTTCATGTACTGTTCTTTGGTTGTGTAAAGCTGCTTTGCAACAGTGTCAATTGTAAAAAGCACTATACAAATAAAATTGAATTGAATTGAATACGTTCTGGTGTTTCAAATTATTGAGGCCACTGTGCTGTGCAGAGACTGTGAAAGTCATTACTGCAATGAGTCTGTGAAGCTGTTTATGTATAAAACACCGTGCCCATATTTTTCCATGATTAAGACACGTCACTTAGTGCAACAGTGTGGATCATGGACATGCTTGTAATTTGGACACACTGAAGCTCTGTAGGTCAGTGCAATGAGCCAATCAGAGAACCCCTGTTATTACTGTTGTTCTGATCTTTTCATGATATTTACTGACAAAAATAACATAAAATCCCCAACCTTCTTTATACAGTTGATAAATAAGAGCATACGTCAGTTTGAGAATGCAAGAATGAAGGCAATGTTGTGATTTAAAGAGTCAACAGTAGAAAAAAATTATATTATAATTTTGTCCAGCCCTAGTGGAAACTGATTTAGTGTACTGGTTGGATCTGCTGCTGCCAGGACTAAACACTGACCAAGTGTCAGTGGCTGGTTTGTTAAAACTAGCTAGCTTGGTTGCAAACCCCTAATCAACTAACCACCTTCTGCACTTCAGCAGCCTGTTTCTCAAATGATATCTGCTGGCTGTTACCTGCAGAGTTGTTCTCCTGTTTAAAATTTCTGAAAGCTGCCAACATGTTCCCAAGCTGCCAGAGCTTTTTTTAGGTTTACAGTGCAGAGCAGAAGGAGATGGACTTAAAAAAAAGGTGATCATAAACAGTTGAAGCACTCATCAAAAAGAAATGACTAAACTCTATAAATACTACATGTATAAACAGCTCTGTGATCTTAAGGAAAAAGAAGAGAGAAATAAGAGGATTTAACAGTTTGCTCAGACATTTCAGGCACACAAAGATGGAAAGTTACTGTACTACATTATTCAGGATCTAGTGAAGCTGATGGTATAAAACAATTGGGGAAATCTGCTTAGTCACAATCATGGTGAGAGTTAGATAATCAGATTGACACCTACAAGCACAAATAAGACAACCATGCTATGTCTACAACAGCAGAAAATCAACGTGGTAAAGGTGGAGATTGAGGACAGCTTAGAGGTCAGCGTTAACACTGCAGTAGGTCATGTTTCACACTGCTGCTCAACTCCTCAGCTATCCCCCTGTTTAACCTCTGAACCTGCTGCAGCTTCAACAATACAACAATAATAAAATTATTGTGCTGCAGCAGCATCAGCATCAGCATCAGCATGACTCAACTTCCAGATAACTTCACCTGGATCACTGAGAACCTTCATCAACACATCTAATTAGCTGGCTACCTGCCTACCTGAACATGTAATGCAAATGCGCTTCGTGCACTAGTTTATATAGTTTGTAACTTGTTAACTACAGTAAGCAATAACTGTAGTTACATTACTGTTTTCTATAGAAACTGCGAGCCCGAGAGCTGGAGACAGCACCAGGCAGCTACCTGTCAACCACAAATGTCAACTAGTGTAGTTTCTATAAACCCTAAAATCTTATTAAAGCAGCAAGAACTTCCAGAATTACCACAAGGACATTTATTAGGGGACCTGAGTTAGGAATCTAAGAACATAATGTCTCCTGGAAACAATAGGACATAGTATTTCCAGAGAGAATTAAACTCTTTTCTGAATGGGATTCAAGTGGGACAGGATTTAGCATCCAACAGCTGCCAGTGACACAGCTCCAGTCCTGGAAACTCCTACTTGACCCTGAATGTCTGCTGCAGTTCTACATACAGAAATGTTTCTCTGAGGAATTCCCCGGCACATAAAATAAACTGTTCATTCTTCCACAGTATTTATTACTTTAAGACAGTGACAAATCATCTATTTCTAAAGTTTACTTTCATCAATTTTGTTATGATGTTGACAGAGATTCTATTATCCCAGAAGAACTGACCTGCAAAAGAACAACAATCAGTCTGACGAAGCATGAGCTTTGGCAGGCAGCTCTGTCTGCAGGTCTTATCTCGGTTCAAACCCACAAAGGTCTTACCAACACTTCAGACATATCTGATATTAGATTCAACATAAAAATGTAAATACAAAAATTATATCTTTCAAACCTCTACTCCTCTAGACCAGGGGTGTCAAACTCAAATACACAGTGGGCAAAAATGTAAAACTTGAACAAAGTCGCGGGCCAGCATTGAACAAATAAACCTTTTAATATGGACCCAAACAAGATTTGCTTTAAAATTGGAACAAGCAACACTTATTACTATACAATTTATAACTTAATAGTCCAGATATGCAAAAAACAATTTAAAAAACAAACAAACAAAAAAAAAAAACATCAATGACATTCATTTATTAAATAAGATTTAAATAATAATAAATAATAATAATTTTAAAAATAAAATAACAATAATAAAATCAATCAACCATTCAAGTCCATGTCTTGGAGTAGCAAGAAAAAGTGCAAAAAGAAAACGTTAGTTATTGCTCAGTTTGCTGAACACTGATCTAATCTGATGTGCCCAAGCCAGATACCTGGCATCTCTTCTTGGATGATAGTTCATCAATGTCTGGGCTCAGGCTTTGAGCTGAGAAAATCCTCAGTATCGAGTGAAGGTGTTCATCAGTCAGACGTCTCCTGTGAGATGTTTTGGTCATCTTCATCGAGGAGAAAAGTTGCTCACATAGATAAGTGCTGCCGAACATGGAGAGCATCTGAGCAGGTTGGGTGCGGAGCTGAGGCATTGTGTCAGGGATGAACTGTGGAAACTGTGTGGTGCCCACAGCATCATACTTTGACTTCAGCGTGTCATTACACTGGAGTTCAATTAGCTCCATTTGGAGGTTGGTTGGTGCGTTTTCCACATTAACTGCGAAGGGATTACTGAGCAGTTCAAACATACATTTCTGGACATCAAAGTCGGCAAATCGCTGGCTAAACTCAGCGCCGAGTACACCGAGTTTTTCAGCAAACTGTGCGCATGGGAACAAGTTGGTAAAGAACTGCGTTTTCATGGTTTGGCAGCAGGGAAAATGGCCAAGGTTTCCTTTCAGCATCTGATTCTCCCACAGGCACAGTTTAGTTTTAAAAGCCCTCACTGCAGCGTACATGTCTATGATGATGCGCCCCCGCCCCTGAAGCTGCAGGTTCAGCGCATCGAGATGGCTCGAGATGTAACACAGACAGGAGAGGGCGTTTCTGGGACCTGTCCTGATTGACGCGCCCAAACAACAGCAAGGCATTATGGGATTTGCAGTATTAGCGATGAATGAATGCGCTGTATAATACCAGCGGGCTAGCTCTAGTAGTCATTTGGTATAGCCCCGCGGGCCAGAGTTTCACATATGCTCTAGACAGTTTCAGAGTTCTTGCAAATATGCTCCAGTAGTTGGGAAGCGAGGAGCTGCAGCTATGGCTGTGTGTTTCTGTATTTCTCTTATTGTAGGGAGATATTGTAAGTGATCAAAGAACAATAGATTTATGATGATGTATCCCTTAACTCACTGTTGATCTTTTATTTGCAGATGGAACCAAAGTCCAGCAGCTCTGACAAGAGAACCACAGTCAGACTATCTGTAAAGCCATAGGTAAATCTTATGTGACATTTGTGGCCTTTGGTTTTGCTTATACTGACGTCAATTACTCACTCAGATGATTATTACTACTACCACACCCAAACTACACACAGCAGCTCACTGACAGCAGGCAGATCATTACAATGATCCAATTCTGATTCTTGAAATTCCAAAAAAACTGCACTTGGGTGAAGCATCTGCAGCTGACAGCCAATGGACAGCTTTGAAACTGCTTTTTATTTTTTTTTTAAATATGCAGAATTATCTTCTAATTTATCTGGTGTAACTGAATAATCAACACATCGTAAATCTGAATCAAGTTTCCTTTACAAAAACAAAACAAAAAAAAACAAAAACAGCAGATACAAACTAGGCTGTGCAACATGACAAATGTGATGTACTGATAGAAACCCAAGGAATCTTTTTATTATGCTGCATCATGTATTTTGTAGTGTCACAAACACTCATAACAAGTTACCAAACCGGCTAATTCCAAACTAGAGAAGTAGTCTAACCAGCCAAGACAAAACAAGCAGTTAGTACCTGAAAAGGGAGCTACTTCTGTGGCATGGAGGTGGTTTGAAAATAAAAAGTCTGAAAGAAAACTGTTGCCAATGATGCCACAGACCTGTCCACACAACAGACTGAAACACCACAAACCTCTTCTACCAACTACAGACGAGGCACAAAAGCACAGTGGAATAATCAAAACTAACCCAGACTCAGATGTAGCAAGAGGCTTTTGCCTGCATCACAACATAAGGTAAAGAATCATGAAGATGAATGCAGATAACAGTTGCAGCTCACATCTGGAGTCTGGAAACAGAGGCTATGTGACTTGGTGCCAACACTCCATATTGTTTTCTCTATAATAAATGACTTATATCGAGATATGACATTTTGGTTTTATCACACATTCCTAATTTAATCCTAATGTCAAGGTTGCCAAATCTCCTTTGGTCTTTTCAAACACCTGCTCCCAGGCTCAGCACATTGAGCACATTCAGCACTTTACCCATATAAATAAAGAGACAAAAAGAAAGAAGAAAAAGAAGAAGAAGAAAGCAGCTGTGTAGGAAAACACCAGGCACCAATCCTGGTTCATAAACCTTACAGAGAACAAAAAAAGACTGAGTGGCTGAGTGGAAGCACACAGACCTCTCCAAAACACAGAAAACCTTCTACATATATTGATTTTTGCCTCATTCATAGTTAAACGTCTACAAAATTCAGCATTTATGTAATACAGGTTAGATAAGGTTAAATGATGACGGTCGGACATTTTTCTCTTTTAAATAATAATCGCAGTGCTGCAGAAGGAACACCATGTCTGAAAGGAGCAGCAGTCAGACCATCCTTCTGTCACTGAATCGCCTTTGACAGTCACAGCTCTACTGAAAACACCTCATCAGCACCCACCGGTATTGGTTTACAACATGACAGTGAGGGAAGTGAAAGTTAAACCACTACATCTGAGCCTTTGAATCACGACTCTCACTCTGTGAATAAAAGGGGACGTCCTCCATTTTGTGGACATGGTTTTCTCAAAAAAAAAATAAAAAATACCTGCAGAGTTTAGTCATGCAACTGCCTCTGCCAACAGTGGAAACACCCGCATCCTGTTTCAGCACAAATGAGAAATACAAAGTGTGCATGTGTTTAGCAAAAAGAACATAAAAAATGCTTGTATGTTTCTTTTAGTCCACATTCCAACAAGAACAACTCACAACACTTCAGTTCTAAAATTAAATATGACTTTAAAATTCACACCGTGTAGTTCCATGTGATAATCATGTCTCCTTTCTCCTCCAACTGCGGCTGCTTCACCATGGAAGCACAGCAACAAGCCTGAACCCTTGGCGGGCATAAAAACAGCAGCAGCACCACAATGAGATCTCTAATATTCTGAGCCTGGAGCCTTTGACCGCTTCCTGGAACAGAACCAAACCAAGAAGCTTTTCTGTCTCAGTGTTTTCTGCTGCAACATCTCGTCCTCTCTGGCTGGTTGCAAGCTCAAAAAAATCCTACCTCATTTAAACTGTGTCATAGGTTTCAGCAAGGAAACTTAACAAAATGAATGGCTTTGACATTGTTACAGTTTTGTGATTCATCAACATTAAGAAACATGATCAGAAATTTACAGAGCAACATGAAGTGCAGCCCCATAACTGAATTATTGCCACTTTATTAGTTACAGTGGAATCCAATAAACTGATCATGTTGACTGTGATAATAAGTGATTATAATCATGAATGAGGTTTCCTGAAGGCAATGTGTTCATGTAATAAGATACTCAAGGACAAAATAGGACACACTTGTACAATGACAAAAAGTGCTATAATTTTATTTTTGTTATTTTTCCATTCGTCTTTCACAGTTAATTGATGGTTTAAAAATATATTAGTATTAAACAACGCAAAACTGAAAAAGAAGCTTATTGCGTTTGTGCTGCTTCCGTGGCTTGTTCAGGTTTGGTCATGAACAGCATAGCAAACAAATTATCTGTCATCAGTTGCCTTCTTTTGAGCAACATCTGTATTTTCAAAGTTAAACCAGATTCATGTGAGTGAGGTTGATCCGTTTCCAGCAATTAAAATAACTCTGCCGACTGTGAGGTTGGTGGTGTCTGTATTCTGTCTTTGGGTGCCGTTAATTCTTTAGTTTTTTTGCGGCAGTCGGGCATTTTGAGGCAGCTATGCTGTACTACGTTAGCACAATTGGATTTCCAGCTTGTGCGTCTCATGTATTACATTCATTCAAGTGGCAGTACTAATTCTCCAGACACTTCGATAAGCCGTAGAAGGCAACCACTTCACTTCTGAGAGTTGTCTAACTCTCAATAATTCATTAGTTATCATTAATCATTTTCTGCAAACAGTATCGTTTTTTTCTTTCAAAAAATGTTTCATTATACTGCTGCAAATATTGTGGTAGGATAAAATATGTAATTTAGGTTGAATTTAATGCGTAAGATAATAATGCTACCAGTAACGCTAACTGTGCATGAAGTGTTCAAGTTGCAGTAAAGGCTAACTTTCTATTTCTGCCATCAGTGTGCAAATTAGACAAAATATGACACAGCGGTCCCTTGTTCATAGTCTGTTCAGTAAGTCTCAGCAGTTTGCCAGTTAACCAGAACAAGGTTACAAAACACTAAAACAATCATAAACGTAAATTACATGGTGTTTAAAGCTTTGACTGGGTGTCAAAGCTAATCAACGGTCGTTTCAAGGAGATAAAGCCTCTGGAGGATAATTTTATTGTGCAGTAAAAGAATGTGTACGTGAACAGTGAGGAGTGAGCAGAGTGCCTATATCAGCAGCCACATACAGCCTGCATCCATCAGTGCTCTCTAGGATACTCCATCTTATTGATTAGCAGCGGGTGTAGTAGCACCGTCTGCTGCTCTGAGCTCAGCACACTGCAGAGGTTTAACAGCAAAGCACTGTTCTATATTCAGCTATGAAATCCAAGTGGAAATCTGAGAGTCCTGCTTTTAGACATCTCTTCACTAGTCTGAAAAAGTACTGGCATATAAATAACCAGAAATTGTAATAATTCTGTACTGGAAAAAAGAAATGCGTGTGACTGCAAAAATCATCATGCTAACACCAAACGCACAAAGATAAATGGACAAACGGAAGAATCTTACATTATGTCTTGATTTTTAACATTTTAGTGGCAACGAGAAACTTTTTATGATTACAGAAATGGGTTAAGTTTAGGGTTATATAATAAATACTTCAATAAAAAGTCAAGATTATTGTTATTATTGTTACTGTAGAAGAAAACGACAGCAAAACAATTTTACAACTCAGTTCCCAGTCATAAAACATTTTCCGTTAATTCACAACACATTTGAAATCTTACTGTTATCACATTTCACAGTCTAGAATGTGCTTTTCTAGGAACAGAACTTCTAAAACCTGGAAACTAATTAGCATTTTATCAGATGCCTGAATTAATGTCTGTGGTGGCTAACAAGTGGCTAAATGAGATTAAAGAGATTGTCGGGGACATGAAACTTCATCTCTTCCGTTATCTATACTTTTTCGATTGTCAAACACTTTTAGATCCGGTCATGCTAAAAGGCTTTTGTAGAAGAATCAAATCACAAATTGGAATTGGATGGTTTGGCTGTCAATTATTTATCGTTCGTTGTTATTGAGTAAAATCATAACCGATAACAGGTTATTGACATGATTCTTCGGCAGACCATCAGCCTATGCAGCAGCTCTCCATCTTTATCTTTTCTCTCTCATCTCTTTGAGTTCAGAGTCCGGTCAGTAGAAGGAGAAGCAGCAGCTATGCTCCACCCTCGCCTTTATCTCCCTCCACCTCTTACATGTCAGTAAACACGTCTGTTTCTCAGTTGAAGTTATCAGAGTCTGCAGTTGGCTTAACAAACCACACTTCAAACAACAGAAGGAGAAGCTCTGTGTTTTGTGTTAAACTGCTGTTTAAACAGAGGCCCCAACACAACAGAAGGCCAAAGTGAACAAACTCAAGTTGAACTTGACCTACACAGAAACCTGCTCGAATATACTTCATGGTACAAAAGGTGTGTAAACTTCCTACAGCTTTATTTGTTTGTGTTCTGACAAAATTGAATATACTAAACTAAACAATTCAAGCCATGAAAATCTGAACATTAAATTAACAAAAATTACATAAGTAAAATATTAATTAATATTAGTCATAATGGTCTCAATGGTCATGAAAAATAAATGGAGCCAAGGTTAATGTGACTAATGGAGGCTGTGACCAGACAACAGTAATATCTCAGTTTCATGACCATTAAAGAAATATGTTAACATTTGTATCGCTGCATCAACATCAGCTGTGTTTAAATGTTCTTCTTATATGTATGCAGATAATACTTCTGTTAAAAATCTGACATGTATACAATAATTTAAAAAGGTTAGACCAGGCTAGGATTTTCTTACATCCTCAACTGTCATACAGATTCATTGCTTATTTTTGCTGTACAACTATCAACTAACAGTGTAATAAAAATCAACAACTGTCATTAATCTTATAATCATAGTTTTTCCAGGGTAAAATGTCAAATGCTTTCTGGTATGAGCTTCTTGAGTTTGAAATGTCTCCAGTGTTTATTACAGTAATTCCAGAAACTTTAATTCCAGAAACCAGTAATTTTATATTTCACAAACAAAATGATTAACTGAGAAAATAATTGCCAAAATAATCAACATAGAAACTACAATTAGTTGAAAATTAAAGTAGAGAAAACCAGTTCCAATTCATCTCTTCATCTGAATAAAAAAACATGATAACTTATGTGTTACTCTCTTGTAGTGACAGATGTGTCACTTCTCCCAGAGAAAATGGGTGAATCCTGTTTTTTCTCTGCTACTGACCAGCAGATTGACACCACTATCTCCTCCTGAATGTAGATCCAAGAGAGTCTGCAGTGTGGACTCTTTCAATGAAGGTGTCCTACATCGGCTCAGGTGACGCTGCAGCCGTCACTGGAGGACCTCCCTGGCTGTTCTTGGCACAGTACTCGGCAGGCTGTTAGGTGTGATGGCAGGTCACGTAGCCCTCAGCTCCTCTTGTTGCTCAGCAGTGCTTTCTTCCTGTCTGACCGGTCTCCCGGGAAGAGCAGACAGATCGGTTCATTTCAGCTTCCTGTTGGTTTCCTCCCCCAGGGCAGACTGGCTCAGTCAGTTTGAACTATACTGCTCTTTATGTGTCCACAGGTATTCATGCCCACAGTGCTGATTTTGAGGTGCTTATCAAGATCTTCTTCAGTTGTGTGTCTTATAAAATTGTAGTCTGCAGGTATCCTCGGCCTGGAGCTGTACATCTCCAGAATCCAGTTCATCTGCCCAATGTTCTTGACGCTTGTTGTTGTCTTTATTGCCTGCTGTTCTTTTCTCTCTTCTCTTTCCACTCACCCCAACCGGTCAAGGCAGATGGCCGCCCACTATGAGCCTGGTTCTGCTGGAGGTTTCTTCCTCTAAAGGGAGTTTTTCCTCTCCACTGTTGCCTAAAGCTTGCTCAAATGGGATTGTTGGGTTTTCTCTATAATTTTTTGTATAAATATTTTCTGTAAGGTCTTAAACCTTACACTGTAAAGTGCCTTGAGATAACTTCTGTTGTAAATTGGCGCTATACAAATAAAATTGAATTGAATTGAATTGAATTAGTTGCACAGTGCTGCAAAGTGAACCATTGTTCTATCAGACGCAAAATAAGGTTAAAACAGCAAGATATGACTTTCACCTGCTGGTAAAATGAGAGCATTCACACAAACAGTAACTGCCTATATATATATATATATAAAATTAAATAAAGTAATCTAAATTATCTTAAAATGATCTTAAAACAAATGAAAGTAAGTAAGTGATTGCATAAGTATTCCCCTCATTAAAAATGACCTAAATTATTACTGGTGCATTAGGTTTAAGTGAGAGTGAGACCTCCACTTACTGGTGGACAAAAACACTCAAATACAACTTTTCTAAAAGCTTATTAAAAAGAACAAGTATAAGGATGGATTTGAGAATATCTTCAAACCTATGAAAATAACTGGAGGTTTTGTGAAGGCAAAAAATGTAATTAAGAAGGAGAAAACAGCACTGTTACGGTCTGGAGCGGACGAGTCCAGACGTCGGTCCAATTAAGAATGTGCAGCTGGACTTTAACAGGGCCATTCACTCACATTCTTGACTCAACCTGACTTGCAGTCTGTCTACATGTAAACTAACATGGCCTTTCAATTACTGTCCACAAATCAGGTTCTTAACAATTATATGATCAATTATTTTCTGTTTTAGATTTTAAATAAATATTACTCTACAGGAGATATTATATCAATAATATACATCAATATGACTCTTCTGCTGATACATGTTAGAAAAAAGTAAGTACTTTTTACAGGTACTGTATCCAAAAGATTTTTGTATTCTTTCAGGGACGGTGTTGCTTATTTCACCAAGATAACGTCAAACTGCATTCTGCACATTTTGTAAACAGGGTTGTAACATTAACTGGAAATATTCAAAATTGTATTTTAGTATATTACTTGAGTAAGTGTACTTAGTTACCATTAAGCAATCCAACATGCAATACATGACTCATCACTGAAGAAATAATCTACAGTATATCAGCATGTGTGCAACTAAGAGGATATACACCTAGAAAATGCAAAAATAAATCAATAAAAAGCAGAAACCAAGCCAAGCTGTGTGTGCTAATTCACCACATCATGACAAGCTGAAACTTTTGAAGTGTGTTTTATAGAGACAAAGCAACAGGCTTTCCAACACTGATTCATCAACATGGACACACATGCCAATTGATCCAAGCAGTCATAGACTGGTAAAAGGATGAAATTACTAAAATCAGGGGAATAACTCCCTCATCAAGCCCATCACTGATGCTAGGCTGACTTACAGTAAACCTCCTCTCTTGTGGTTCGTCACTTTTGTTTACGTATTTTCAGTACTTTGTTCAGGAAAAACTGTCTTCGGTTTCCCTTCTCTCTCTCCGAAACCACTTCTGCTGTTATTCTCCAGGTTGTGGGTATCACTATGTATGTGTTCTCTCTGATACACTGCCTATTCATCCTTTCTCACGATCTGACTACACACACACCAAGGTCAGAAAACACCAGTGGCACCGTGGGAGCACATTTCTAAGTAAAAGTCTGTCATTGCATTCAGCCACCTTCACGCTCGAGGCCACAAATTGACTGACGCACAATACTGAACAAGGATGTTCTCAGATTACTTTTCTAAGATTAAGGTTCAACAGAACAAGTCAGACACCTACAGCCCACACATCCCACAAGATTAAACAAGATCCTGCATTTGTCATTGGATTTACTACAAAGACAAACGTGTCATCTGCTGAGTCCTTATGTGTTCATTCTCAGCTGTAATCCCACATGGTGCTTCAGCAGCCTGCCTCTGAAATTAAAACACAAGGCAGTACTGTAGGGTGCTCAGTACTGCAGTTTAGATGTGACTAATGACTGTCACACACCTAAATGGAGGAAAGACATTTAAACTGAACAACTTTGTCTTCACAGTAATGCATTTAAATAACTAATGTTAGAGGCCTTGGGTCCGCAGCTAATGTTATGCAATCACACCAACATGTATTAGGTCAGATTCACAGCATTATGTTTTACTAATTGCAAGAAAAGCTGAACTTTTGCATAAATGACGCTGCATGTTACCTGGTAGCCCAGTTTGGAAGATATTTAGCTGACATTATATTGTGTGGTTCACACGGTAGTTAGCCACATTACTGACCATTTCACAGTTCCTTGTTGTTAGGTTGGGGGACAATGGATAAAAGATTAAATTGTGGTCAATGTGTGAGAATTACACTCGCTACAAGTAAAGAAGCAGATTAAAATGTTAACACACCTGTCCCAGCTAGCTAGCTAGCCTAGCCACCGTTAGCAGAATAAATCTGGAGGCTAGCTGACGGTGGCTAACCCGTAGGATGCCCTTTAGAGCAAAGCTAACATGCACACAAAAACGTTGTATAGCCGTTTTAAACTCATACAATTGGCTCCAAACACACACAGCAACACCAACGAAGGGGTCCAACATCGAGTGAAATTCAGGTACTGAGCACAAGCTGTTTAGCTAATCCCAGGCCCACCGTGGCCCGCTACCAAGCTAGCGACATCCATTATCGGACGTTGTGCTGGTTAGCTGCACTGTGATATTTTTAGTGTTGCAAAGTTACACGAAGAATAGGTGAACAGCTTTACAACAAATACATCGACATTTACAAAGGAGATCACAGACGCTAAACGAGGGGTAAACACCGACGTACAACGATGCACCGATGGTTTAAACGACTGTTGACCTAACGTCCTATTTGTCGTGTGGACAATTACCGATGCGGCGCTTTCCAACCTCCTGTCAAACGTGTAGGTCCATTATCGGACAACGGCTCAAATTCCTCCATATTGCTCATGTTGTTTTACCCTTCACCTGTGGTCACTTCGCACAATCACACACAGACCAGACAACAGGGCAGGTAAACATACACGGAAACGCTGATCAGGAGTCATTTACACCGTACATTATGTTTAAAACACCCGAGGAGCTTTAAACCGTTAATAGAACGGACAGCAAACGGTCATTAACGGAGCGACCAACATGTGACCAGCCGTTACAGAATTCATCTGTTAGGTTATTACAAATGGACGGAACCGTGTGGAAATAATGGCCCAGTTTTGTACGTAGGGAGAAACGAGCAGGTCAGACGGGGACGTGTCCGATGATGGACGCATTCCCCTTAGCTCCCCGGTCTCCCCAGACAAAGACAGCAGCTAGCCTACTGAGCTAACCCCGGGATAGCTAGCAGGCTATCCCGCGTTTCAAAAACCCCGATCAAATCCCACCGAGAGGGCCGACTTCAACATGTCCACTTACCCCGTTTGGAATCCCTATCCGAGCAAGGTTCATGTGCACTCCATAGGTTCCGATAATCCCAGTAAAACAGTTAAGACGAGCTCCCGAACTGGTGGATTGAACGGGCAGAGACCAGTCAACGTGCTCCCACTTCACTGGACCGCAGCCATCACACGGTCACATCCCAGAAAGCTGGAAAACAGCGGGAAACACCGACATTTTGGAGTCACTTCTCCGGCCTGGACCAGAATGAAACCCATCCCAGATATTCCATGACTGCATGTGATATTCCCAGAGTTTCCAGATCCGCGTTCTCCTGCTAACAGACGCACAGACAGCAACAGACAGATAAACAGCACCGTGGGCTAAATGGCTGCTAGGTACAATGCAACCAAACCCCGGAACATGGATCCGTGGGCGCACTGGATCTGGATCTGCTGGATTGCAGTGATGCACTGGACCTGGATCTGCTGGATTGCAGTGATGCACTGGATCTGGATCTGCTGGATTGCAGTGATGCACTGGACCTGGATCTGCTGGATTGCAGTGATGCACTGGATCTGGATTCAGTGAACAACAACTAAAGCGTGTCTGTATTTTCATACATACTTATTATATTAATATATTTTGTAACACATTAGGAACTTTAACACATGTATTTATCACAGTCCACTTATTCAAGTAGTGTACTAAAATACAATTTGTCACTTTCCATTCATTCATTTCTAGTTAATGCTACAACCCCTTCCATAAAATGTGCAGGGTGCAGTTGGACATTATCTTGGTGAAATAAGCTGCACCATCCTTTAAAAGATGTCGTTCGACATATGACATATGTTGCTCTAAAACCTAGATATGTAGTTCAGCATTAACAAAGCCTTCACAGATGTGCAGGACCCCTATGATATGGGCTAAAACACCCCTAGACCGATTTTGAGCTGTGAACTGATGACAAGCTGGATGGTCCCTTTTCTCTTTAGCAGGGATTTCCAAAAAGATTTTCAAATTTTGACTCATCAAAATGTTTCTCCAGGTAATAGCTGCAACTGAATGTAAAGTCCTCCGAAGAGACGGAAACACGACTGTGTGAAGGGGCTAGTGGTAGGGAATAAAGGTGTAGTGAGGGACTGATGGAGTACTGTTCCAAACGCATCATTGATTGCATCAGATGTCAAACATGGTGTGACACCTTCTTACATTTACTGATAAGTAGAGTTTTTGTGTCCTGTTGATCAGTTTCATCAGCTCATACACAGTTAGCACACATGACAATAAGTGCTGTCAGTGCACAGAGATGGCTTTATGCTAATGAGAAAAGGCATTGTGTTTGTGCTGCAGTGCTGGTTCTTCGTCTGTGGGCTGTGATATACTGTGTTTTGTGTTCTCTGTGTGTTCTCCCTTTTTATTCTTAAATTACACTGTAAGAATTTTCCTCCAAAGCATTTGCCTCTTTAGAATATTAATAAGAGATCTTGCTATTTAATGCTGGTTTTCTATGGGCATAGTGCCGTCGTCATCTGTGAGAACTCACATCATAGATCTTCACTGCTGCAGAGAAAGAACAAAAATGAAGTCTCATTCCCTCAAACTTGAACTTTTACCTCAGAGGAGTTGTGTAGTGCACGTGTCTATGTGTGGGAAGAGGTGATTGACAAGTTAATCATTTGCGACCTGAAATTAGACTGTTAATCAATCAGGATCATGTTTGCATCTTAATTTAGAGCGACAGTCATAATGATGTCAGCACTTTGAATTAGAAATGGACTTCAACAGATGTACCAGAGCTGAATAAGAACAGAGTAGATCCTTTGGACTGAGACATGAAAGCACACAGTGGATCAATGACTCTGATATGACTCTCATCACTTTGGCTGAAAAGCTGTGATAGAGTGTCCTCATTTTCCACCTCAGTCACTGGAACACACATCTTTCTCCTCTGCTCCCTCTGACGGTCTCTCTCCACTGTGGAGCATAATAAGCAGGCTTCAAAATAAATGCATCCCCCACGGCGTTTCATCACAGCAAGAGCAGAGAACACTCAGTAGCAAAACATGTTCAATTAATCCTGTGCGTGTGCACACACACACACACGCACACACACACACACACACACACACACACACACACACACACACACACACACACACACACACACACACACACAGCTGTAATCAAGCTGGCCTGAGTGATGCAGTGATGAACAACATACTGAACGAGTGTCTGAAATCTACCTCTGGTGTCCAGTTTCATCAGTATTCACAGGAGAAGCTGCTGAATAAAATTAGTGGATTTTATATTCTAGTCATTTCTAACCTGCTCGTATCCTGAGAGGCTTCCACTCAGGCCTGCATTACAATTTAGATTTACTTCAGAGATCACTGGTGTTACATTCAAACAAGGGAGGAGGAGTCGAAGGCCACAGCACTCGAAAAACAGCGTTTACACATCATGGACATATGAACGCTTCAGGTGACCTCGTGTCAGGTCACAGAAAAACTGGACTAATCTCAAATCTGCAGGGTCGGGGGATCACATTTAGTCCAAAATGTCCTAACAAGTACCTGAGCAGGAAAACAGTTCAGCTCTTTATTGGATGCCCTGTCAGAGATATTGGTGATTTTTTCTCTCACTGGCAGTTTAATTGGATAAACTCCAGTTACACTAATGCGCCTGGTTCCCCTGATCTGGTCTTTGTCTGTTTTCACTGATTCACTGGCCTCTACAGCTGCTCTCCCTTTACAAAACCAGTTTTTAACTACACAGGTTTTACCAGTACAGCCGTCCTCCGTATCTCCCCTTTGATTTGAGTTTGGACTGAGGAGCTTTCACTGAGGTTACAGCTAAATAACTGTGAAACTGAGGACTGATGCTTTGGTTTCACAGCAGCTACACCTGCCAAGAAACACAATTGTCTTCAGAGTGCGAGGCCTCGGCTCACCGTGCAGTTTTCCTCTTCGGCTTAACTGCAGCTGACTGCTTCATAAAAAGGAGAGAGAGGTTTGTCTGTCGTCATTATTTCGGCAGGTTCCACGGGGAGACAGTGTGGAAGAATCCCTTTGCACACATTCTGTCCGCAGACAGTTAAAGTTCAGCTGTGGTCAAGTTTAATCTCTCACACAGCTCATTTATTTCAGAGGAGAGGACACGACATGGCTGTTAGTCCAGGAGAGGCCTGCTGCGACCTGCTGTGACATAAATGAAAGAGGAAATGTTTCACAGGGTGAAGTCACAATAAAGAAAATCTTCTTCTCACTGCAGCACCTGCTGAAGTTACATCATATCAACGTGATGAAACGGAGGAGCCAAGAGCTGAAAGAAGGATGTTAGCAAGGACTCAGAGGTGTGACTGGAATTGAGTGCACAGCTGTTATTACTAGAAAACAGAGAAAACCAAGGCGGGATTTCCTGGGCCCCAGAGCACCAGGGACCACAACATCTACAGATTCTTTGTGTGTTAGTTTTGTTCTTTCACTTCATGTCATCAACTGCACGATTACCTCGCTACATGTAAATCTTCCATTTACGCTGTCAGAATCTAGTTTTACCATGTTGACTCTTTACTTTTTGTTACTATGAGCATCCTTGCTCATTTACAGCAGCTGTGAAATCACACAGGAATGAGAAGGATCCACAATACATGGATAAACATAAAGGTGGAATACAACAAGAATACAGTGCAACACGCAGCCTTAGTGAAACACAGTTTTTAAAGATGAAGCGTTCTTATTTTAAGTTGATGTTACTCATTATTTAGCAGTTCTTCTAGTTCTTATTTGACCTTCCTATAGATTATCACATGAGCATGTTAAATAAAGGACACAGAGTCTGGAAAGTGGTTGTGCCTGTTGTGACAAACTGTAACTCTCCTTAGGATGAGGCTCTGTTGTCTGTGTCTGAGGTTAAAGTTCAAGTGGGTCCTGTAGTTTTCTGCTTTTCTTCCTGTTCTGTCATGTTGCTGAACTAACTTCGGGGTTTCTGCCCCAAAAAGCAAAATAACATGTCAGTGAAGATTCCTAGTTGTGTTTCTTCAAATTACAGGCATGAAGCAGGTTTATAATATAATGTTTTGTAGGTTTATTACTCTTCCAGGAGTTTTTTATTATGTGTTCTCAGGGTCTAATGTCACAGGGTATAGTAAAGCCCCCCAGACCAAAAAGGCCCTTGAACCAAATTAATAAAACTGGGCTACAGAATAATGAACTAGTATTCCATTCTACGCTTTTCCTGGTTTCCAATCAAACTATTTTTATAAAAACATTATAATAAGCAACAGGATGAATTCAAGACCATTAGTTAGCAGCTGTTCCTTAGTGTAATTAGAAAACGGATGCTGGGAACCAATCAGTGTCCAGTATTGTGGCATCTGTATCTCTGAGTTTATCTACTAAAACATTCAAATAAGCTTTTTTTATAATTCTATCGGAAAACCACATTTCAGCAAAATGAAAATCTATCAATAATAACACCAATAACAATAATAATAATAAATGATTAATGTTATTATTAAAGTTATAAGTAAAGTAATCTCAGGTGTGAAAGAATGTGTGTACCTGCTTAGCACACACACACACACACACACACACACACACACACACACACACACACACACACACACACACACACACACACACACACACACACACACACAGAAAGATCAGCTCAGTAATAATTAATAGGAACCTTATCCGACTGCAGCGAGATAAAAAGGGGTACATCTCCATGGTGACAAACCCCCAGGCCTGCAAACACACAACACACTGACACTGGGAGTGTGCAGTTGTTATCAGAGGTGCAGAATGCACAGGTCATACCAGCCATTAAAACCCGTCACCAACCGCTACCTTCAGCAGCGATGGGACCAGAACAACTACGAGAACCACCGCAGGAAGGTAGGTGGGTGGAGAGAGGGAGGTGGAGGGGTGGTTGGAGAAGGTTTGGTTTGACAACAGAAGATTACTGCTGGATCACTGAGGAGGACGCACAGGCCTGGTGGAGTGTGGACTGGTGGTTTGGAGACGTCACTGTCATGCTACGGAAAGTAAAGTTGAAATGAGGGAGACACATGATGATGTGCTTTACTGCATCACCTGGTTACTGTAGGTGACTCCTCCAAATTGTTGCCATGGTAACATTACTGTAGGCATCAGTATTGATGGAATATGGAATTTAAATACTGTACCACTGTTTGCCCATCACATCATTCATGACCACAGCATGCTAAAGACTAAAAACTGGGCAAAGTGATCCCTGGGGGCCTGAAGGTTTGTTTGTATTGTAATTATTATTTGTTGTTGAAGTACTAGTACTAGTACTACTAGTGATTCAAACCAGAGCACGATTTCAGATCCAGTGTCTGAAGGGCAGGAGGACAGGAGCTGTCAGCTGAGAGCAAATCTGAACTGATGAAGCAGGAATAACAGAGGTGGCTGTGGGGCAGTTGGCAGGGAAATCGTACATGAACCCCAGGATAGGTTTGAGTCCTGGTATCCTGTCACTGAGCTGTCCCTAGATATGCATGTTTTACTTACCTGTGTTTACCTGTGCAGGTGAGCTTTGCCCTGCCTGTTGTGGACACAAAGGGCACAAGGACGCCAGCGCACATCCAGCTCAAACTCAAAAAGCTACAGGTCAGTGAACAACTGTTTTAAAAAGTCAGAACATCATCCCTGAGACAGGTAAATCCCATTTGACTTGTTAAATGTACCTTTGAGTAACTAACTAACTAAATGTCTTACACATGTGCAGGTTTAAAAATGTCTTTCGTCTTTTAACATTAAAAAACATTGGTATCTACCTATCTAACCCTTCAGCTCCCACTAAGGTGAGGTCATGTGGTGCCACAGGAGGAGCTCACCTGTCAGTTCTTCTTCTACTAAAACTGACTCAGTGTTTTCACTCTTGGTTTCTGTGTATAGCTGCACGACGAGCGGCTGTCGGTCATTGACAGAGACAATCGCCTCCTGGCCTCCAGACTGGCTGAGATTGTTGGCTCTAAAGGCCTGGTGGACCACCAGAACCAGTACCACCTGAGGAGGTGAGAGCTTAAATAGGAACATGAGACAACACAGCAGCTGTTCATGAATTATCTCCGTGTCATGTCATAACACATGTCATTATTCTGTACATGTGTGTTGTCCTATTATAAGTCACCACATCACAGCTGAAGAGTTACATTGTGTGTTGTCATGGCGACATCCCTCCAGTTTCCTCTTGCTCAGGTCTTGATGATGCCAGTAGCCTTGTTGGACCTTTAAATAATTGATGCGACCAGTCCTGCTCTGTTATGGTGTTGAATTATTGATCTGGATGTGTGATGGTGATGACAGTCTCTGGGCTTTTTCTGCCCTCGCGCTCGCCTGTAAGGCTTCTCTGAAAACAGCTGAGGTTTGGTTTTTAGTTTTCAGGGTGGTACCTATAGAATGGATCCTGGATTAGTGTGGTTCAGTATTGTGGTTCCTGTCACATCTTGTGCATCTAGGCAGTTTTCATGGTAGGAACCTGGTATTTCATTTCTAGTGAAATACACCAAATGACAATACAATATGCACATAAAACAAAATTTAAGAGCTGATGACAAGATACCTGCTAGAAGATTCTGTGTCGAATAAATCAGCAGTAATGAACTGGCTTTTCGTTATAGTGTGATGAGTTTTTATGATGCAAAGTTTGTGTTCAATTCCAAAGTATAAAGCTGGAAATGTATTACCTACTTTCACTTCCAGGAACGTAGATTATCATTCATGAGGATTGTATTTAGGTCCACCAGTCTCTGTTTTAACTCTGTGTTTGGTCTCCACCATCTCCTAAGTAAAGTAGGTTCTGTTGTGTAATTTCCCACATGTCTTCTTCAGTCTGAACGCTGACAAGAGGAGGGAGGAGCTTCTGTTGATCAGCCATCAGAATCAGGCCATCTACCAGCGAATCGTGTCCCGTCAGTCAGAGTACCGCCGCCCGCTGTGGTTGGATGACTGGGAAAGGGCGGAGCGTGTGCGGGATGGCATTTCCAAATACCCCAGAGGGCTTGCACAAAAGCAGGTGAATCCACAGACTGAAATATGTTATATACAGAATAATGTAATTTATGCCAATCTCTGAATGAGTGAAATCCTGAAAACATCATGAACAGAACTAACTTCTGAGAACTGATTCACCCCCTGCTCAGTCTCATAGTGCATCACAGAGTGTGAGAAGCAGTGAGAAGCATTTAAGAAAGATGAGGTTCCACAGTGAGAGGTTCCTGGTGCACCGAATGAACAAACAGTGAAGTGGCTCCTGCAGATTCATAAAACACCTGCGAGTGATAAAAGGAGAGAATCGATGTCCACCACAGCAGCTCTGCTCTGCCTGATTGTTGTGTGGGGGATGAATCTCAGGATGAATCCTGAAGCAGAGGAGGTGACATCAATTTTGTGTGTTTGTGTCTGCAGAGGTCGCACAGGAAGGTGAAGTTCGCGGCTGTGGAGGACAGCGAGCGGTCAACGAGCTGCAGCAGCACCAGCACCGACAGGACCTGAGCCCGGAGCCCCCCCCAGGTCCTGAGAGGAGAGAGGACATACAACCTTCACATTTAAATCTCATACAGTTCAAATCATCCGACAGTATATAAACATGTACAAATACATCTTTGTAAAACTGTGCTACAGGAACTCCCTCTGACAAGTACTCCATTACTGAAGTACCGCTTCATATTTGTTACTCAAGCTGAAATATCTAGTCTGTGCTTTAAAACTGACTTAAGATACACAAGTACAAGTCCTCCACCAAGAAAACCATGTATGTTAAACAGTGGTAAACTTATATCATATCAACTCATGTGAAAACTATGAAATTATAGTTACTTGAGAGACTCGAGTAACTAAAGCTGTAGAAGGCTGTAATGGAGTAAAAGTAAATACTCCCCTCTGAGCTATAGTGGAGTACAGCTGAGTCGACAGTATAAACCTCCGTCTCTGTGCAGTTCTTCTGTTTCCTGGTGTGTGTGAACGTTACAGCTTCAGACTATTTTGTTTTTGTGGATTTTACACTTTTTCAGGAAGATTTTGTTCATTAGACTTCAATAAAATTTCAAAGCTTGTGAGTTCTGACGTTTGTCGGACTTTGAATAAAGGTTTGATCCTGGTTTCATCCTCAAACTCTCCCAACTCTGAGAGTTTATCCACCCTCACAAACAGTAAACGATCTATTCAGGTGTCAGAAATCTGCTGCTGTCTCCACCGGGGGGCAGTAAACACACATTTCCTGTGCTTCTGAAAGCTGGGACGGGGTGAGGCCGAGTCCCAGAAGATTAATGGCTGCTGCTGCACTGCTGGAGTGGAACTGTGCTTATAAATCTGCAGAGCTTCACCCTCAGCTCATTTGGTTTCTGTTATCAGAATCTCATTAAACACAGAGGCCAAGAAAATGTGCTGGAAGAGCAGAGACACAGCAGAGTAAAGAGAACAACAGGAGCTTCCATCACACACGGTGTACTGTACTGTTCTGTATCCAGAAGGACGTCGGTGCATTTATTGGATGCAGTGACAATCTTCACCTTAAACAGCGTTTTCTTAAATCCTCTGAAGTGTGGTGGGAATTCCAGCTGTCACTGACAAGCATGTCTGTAGAGGCCCCGGCCGACCAGATTCAAACCCGGGTCTGGGGCAGACCACTACACCGCAGTGCCGGCCTTCAGTTTAAAATGTAAAACGTGAACAGCCTCACAGTACTGAGGATGTTCTGTGTTTCACATGTCACCTTAAGCTTTGGTAAAGATTGAAGAACAGCTACAGTGGACAGTGAGGCACGTAGAACTTTAAAACTTTAAAGTCATTGTCATGTTTGATGTGGTTTAACTGATTTAAATGGGGTGGACAGAATAACAGGAACAATAGAACATGCAGTTTAACAGCAGAACTACTACATCAGACGGCTGAGTTGTATTAGACTGACTTAGTGTCAGCTCAGTGTACCTAATAAACTGACACCACCAGCCTGTCCTCATGCCAAACTCAGGTCCTCAGGCCTGGACCCAGGACCATCTGGGATCAGTTAACCAGCATGTGTGACTGTAAACCAGAGCTGCTCCTGCCGCCACCGAACAAACACTGAGGTGTCGACATTTACAGCTTGAACCTACTTAAAGACAAGTGTCGCACCAACAGTACACAGTATAGTATACAGTGTACACAGTATAATATACAGTGTGTACAGTATAGTGTACAGTCTACACAGTGTACACAGTATAATATACAGTGTACACAGTATAATATACAGTGTGTACAGTATAGTGTACAGTGTACACAGTGCACACAGTATAATATACAGTGTGTACAGTATAATATACAGTGTGTACAGTATAGTGTACAGTGTGTACAGTATAGTGTACAGTGTACACAGTGTACCAAGTATAATATACAGTGTGTACAGTATAATATACAGTGTGTACAGTATAGTGTACAGTGTACATAGTGCACACAGTATAATATACAGTGTGTACAGTATAATATACAGTGTGTACAGTATAGTGTACAGTGTGTACAGTATAGTGTACAGTGTACACAGTATAATATACAGTGTGTACAGTATAGTATACAGTGTACACAGTATAATATACAGTGTGTACAGTATAGTGTACAGTGTACACAGTATAATATACAGTGTGTACAGTATAGTATACAGTGTGTACAGTATAGTGTACAGTGTACACAGTATAATATACAGTGTGTACAGTATAGTATACAGTGTACACAGTATAATATACAGTGTGTATAGTATAGTGTACAGTGTACACAGTGTACACAGTATAATATACAGTGTACACAGTATAATATACAATGTGTACAGTATAGTGTACAGTGTACACAGTGCACACAGTATAATATACAGTGTGTACAGTATAATATACAGTGTGTACAGTATAGTGTACAGTGTACACAGTATCATATACAGTGTGTACAGTATAGTGTATAGTGTACACAGTATAATATACAGTGTGTACAGTATAGTGTACAGTGTGTACAGTATAGTGTACAGTGTACACAGTGTACACAGTATAATATACAGTGTACACAGTATAATATACAGTGTGTACAGTATAGTGTATAGTGTACACAGTATAATATACAGTGTGTACAGTATAGTGTACAGTGTACACAGTGTACACAGTATAATATACAGTGTGTACAGTATAGTGTACAGTGTGTACAGTATAGTGTACAGTGTACACAGTATCATATACAGTGTGTCCAGTATAGTGTACAGTGTACACAGTGTACACAGTATAATATACAGTGTGTACAGTATAGTGTACAGTGTGTACAGTATAGTGTACAGAGTGTGTACAGTATACACAGTATAGTATACAGTGTTTTATTTCCAATAGGAAACGAAGTACCTTTTACTTCAGTTAAATCTTTGTTGTGAAACATGATCAATAACTGATGCTGTGTTGTTCTGGATCATCCACCTGACCGACTACACACAGGTCAAATCTGCTCAGAGCTACTGTCCAGTAATATCACTCAGTGTCTGCACAAAGAGCACTTTCCTTTTAGTACTCATACATATGTTTGTACTTTGTTTGTACTCCATAATGAATGCAGGACTTTTACTTGTAACAGAGTATTTCTACACTGTAGTTTCGAGTACTTGGAGTTCTTCTTCTGCTGCTGGTTTCCGAACTGATGACACGAACAGATCCCGGCTCTGAGAACCGAGGCTGCAGAGAGACGCGCTTGTTGTCACTGCGTCACTGTTCCAGCGTTTAGCAGAAAATGAAACGTCTGTGTTCAGACAGTCATTACAGCACTTTTCCCAGTCTGGACTCTGGTTAATTGTTTGCGGTTCAGATCTCGGAGCAGCTCCTTCTCCTGGCTGTGATGTTCCGGCTCCTCTCCAACAGCTTGTTTGGTTTAGTTTGGTCTGAATGCTGAGACCCGACCTCTGGGACAGATGATGGACAGAAACGTATCCAGTGTCACAGGAACTAGATTCGGATCTGACATTTTCCTTCTGACATGCATTTATTATCTGAAACACTTATCTCACAGCTTCACACTCATTCCAGACAAAGCTGCTCACAGTTTATCCACAGATATGAGAGCTGCATTGATATTTAGGAATAAAAGCAAATGAGTGTGTTTAAACATCACAGTTTGTAACACCACAAACACTTTACATTTCAATCTAATGTAGTGAGGACAGCTCAGCCCCCACTTGTCCCTCAGTATGTCTCAGGGGACCGTAACAGCATGTGGCGTTCACTGACCCTCAGGCTGTTTTAATGGCCGTTTTCCTTTAACTGCTGCTTTGACTCTGAGTTTCCACTTGTTGTTTCCAGCAGAGTGACAGCAGCCTGCAGCCGTCCAGCATCTTTTTATTAGTGTGTGTGTGTTTTTATTAATCACGCTGTGGGAACAGAAACATACTGACACAACTGCAGTTTTTATTTAATGGTCCAGATTTGGTTTTTGGTCATGGTTGAACTACAGGGTTTAGGGGTTTGGTAAACCTGCTGTGGAGTTAATGTGAAGATCTGTGATAAATATTCAGTCTCATTGTCTTGGACAGTTACAGGGTTCGTTCTGTAACAGTCATGGACGTTCAGCAAAGTAAACACTAATAAATTCACCCAAAATTCAAAGAAACACAAGGCTGCTTGAGAACAATCAGGTTTTTAATGTTTCAAATTTTTTGGGTGATAGTCGACATTAGAAAAACATGTTAGTAACCAGTTACATTTCTTTGCTCTATGTGTTGATGTTCATGTGTTTGAATCTGTGAAACATGTTCTGACTATTTCCAATAAAGACCAGTTTCACACTGAACTGATCAAACAGCAGCCAGTTAAGGTGTTACCCAGCAGTCCCAGTGCTGCCCAGTAACCTCATCCCCAGGATTTTTGGACAGATGTTCAAATCTGGTTTTTCAGCACCGTGTGTGTGTGATCACAGACACAAATGGAGGCATTTCCTGTTTGTGCAGGACATTAAAAGGAAAGGTGAAGTTAAGGGAGACATCAGTGTGTGTGTGTTGGAGCAGACACACAAGGCAGAAGGAGGGAGGTGTGTTCACTGTGCTCCTCCTCCTCCTCCTCCTCCTCCTCTCTCTCTTTCTTTCTTTCTCCTTCACACATGAGAGCAGCAGAGTGAGGAATCAAACCTCTAACAACACACACTCGTACACTTTCTGTCTGTTTCACTATTTCTATTTCTTCACACCCATGGATTATCACCACGTCCTGCTGCTGTGGACCTGCAGCCTCCTGCCAGGTGAGGGAGGAGGGGGGGTGTAACAGGTCAGACAGGTGCTGATGGTGGATTGTTTCTTAATTACAGTTTCTAATTGGAGACCACCTGTTGCCACGGAGACATATTGGCTGCAGTATAAATTAGATGTATAGAGATTCACATGTTTTCATGATGCATTTAACACCTATATATATAAAAAATATATAAATATTCCCTTTAAATATTCTAGTTTCATAGTCAGGATGGTTCCACGTACAGCATGTGGAGGTTACACGTTAGATCACATTTTATCACTGTTGATAACTTTAATTCAGTAACAGACACTCACTGTTTACAGCTTCTAACTGTCTCTTTAAAGCAGAGTGTGCGACTTCATCAGCACCTACACGTCTGTGAGTGTTTATAATAGAGGTACAGCTAACTGTGACTCAACTAGTCTGTCATCAGCAGTCACCTCACCTAAAGTGATGTGATGTTTGAGTTGTCTGAAGGTAAGAGGAAGATGTTGAACAGCCCAGGTATCAGAACAGATCAGAACAGATGTTACTTCATAAATGAGACTGGATGAGTTTCCTGGACAGTGAGAAACATACAGATGAGCTTTAAAATCCACTCTTAACAATGTCAACTCAAGGACATTCACACACTCATTTTTCTGGAGCTTTAAAGTCACAGTCTTTGTTTTCCACTTCTACAGGTACAGATTTGATTCAGGTCTCGAGGTGAGAATCAGATTTTCCACTGAACAATGACAGATGTCCTGATGGCTTCATGCTTTGTTCATTCTTTCTAGAGTAGGACTATGGTCTGTAACTGTCAAACGCTGGTACAAATGGAATTATTATTATTCTTAGTTATCACGCCTCTTTACACGCCATTATTTGGTTTGTTTCAGAAAGATGTAGAGTAAAGTTGTAGAGTGACCACTGTGAACTGTTTACTGCCGGTTCAGAGCTGTTTCAGCTTGTGAAACCTCTAAGAACTGGTTTTCAGCCTGGCTTAATGAGCCTCCACTAACATCCAAACACATTTGATGGCATTTAAGTTTTTCACCTCTGACCATTTGGAAACTTAAGACCTTCACCAGATTTCATGGCACTTTGATAAATAGCTGCTGGGATACATGGCACTGGACAAAAGTGCAGGATGAGCAGGTGGACTCTCTGACAGCTCCCTGTGCACTGTGTGTCCTGCTATCAGCAGAACAAACCAGTATAACTTCACAAATGAGACCACGTCGGTCCCAGTGGATAAACTCAGGGAGGATTTTCCTGTTTCTCTCTGATTAAATTGTATTTCAACACTTTGGAGCTGGAGCATCATGATCCCACTGGTCCCTAAATTGAATCTGGGTAGAGTTTGGTGGGAATTTTTCTCCAGAAACTCAGAGGGTGAATTGGTTTTTAACAGCATGTTGTGGCTTTTAGTCTGAGAATTAAACTCACACAGCAACACATCAGTCATGATGTGTCTGTTTGTGTATGACACCACACAGGAAGACATTTTTACCGCCTACCTCGCTCAGGCTGCAGCACAGAAGCTTCTCCCTCAAGTGACTGTTTAATTTAAACTGCTTGACGTCCCAGACAAGTGGGGTCGAACACGTGTGGAAAAGAGCTGTGGATCCTTTAAATTGATTTAAGAAAATGTGATTTGTTGAGTGTTGTATTGACTCCACCTATGTGTCACTCTACTGTTACAAAACTGAGCAGAATAAAAAATATTGCTGCTGGCCTGGCATCACAGCTGCACTTCATAGTAACCACAGACATGCCTGGTGGTTTTATTTTGCCTGCAGTGAAGAAGACGCTCAGTCTCGGAGACAGAACAAACATAAAAAACTTTTATATAACTAAAGAAAATAAAATGACGCCTTAATTCTTCAGCCAGTACTGAGAGTAACACAGGGTACGATAGATGATGGTCAAAACAATCCCTGAAACGTGTCGTATTATGTAGGGAAAACTTTTCACACCAAACTCCATTCAAAAAACACAGTATTGAGATTAATGTGTCCTTACTGACTGGCAGCTAGATTTATACCATTGCATGTGGTCAATACATCTTTTAAACAGTAAAAGTCACACTTTACATTTACATTGAGTCATTTGTCAGATGCTTTTATCCAAAGTGACTATACAGGGAAAACTACAAGGAACAACTGTTTCAGTTTGACTTTAAGTTGGCCCATTTGAACTATATACATTTTTTTAGTGGAACTTTATTTATTGCCTCACAATACTGAAAGAGAATTTGATTCTTAGGTTTAGCCTCAGAAAAAATAGTTAACTGCAAAAGTTAAATAACAAAATATCACCTGAAGTCACATTCAAGCACTTCCTATATGTTTTGGTCATGTTAGAAATAAAGACTGGTAATGGCTGAAGTATTATACACAGCATAACTGGGATTAAGATGACCTTCAGAGTCCCTATATTTGGGAGTTTGGTATGTAGTGGGGTCAATCAGACGACGGCAGTCTCAGCCTGCTGCCTTTGACCTGTGCTGGCTGTCAGGAGGGTGGAGGGTTATCTGGCTGTGGTGCTCGGCCAGTGGAGCCGTCTGCCTGCCTGCTGGAGGAAGTGACACAGACACTGTTTGGCTGCGAGAGCATAGTTCAATAAATCAGTTCCATTGTTGACCTGATTAAACTTACTTCCCACTGCTGCGTCTGATTTGAAAATTGGAGATTTTGCAAAAACAGCACAGACTTTGTTTCTGTTGTAACAAAATGAAAACCTCTCTGTGGTAGCTGGATGTATAATGGGAGAGCAGCTCTGGAAAAATCACCTAAGTATGAACAGATACAGATAGAAAAAGTCACAAAGTCTCCTCAGCTGCGTAAAAATGGTAAAAATGTGTCACGGGTGCCAAGGAACATCATCCACATCAGTCAGATCATCCAGTGGCAGAGTTAGGAGACGAGAACTTGGATCTAGACCTCGTATCTCTAATCTGCCAAGTCTCTCTCTGTGTTTTGCCAACAGCTCAGATAAATGGAGCAGATTCTTGGCTCGGATCAGGCAGGAGCAGATTCCTCTCAGCAGCGAGGAAACAAACACATCTTAAAGACAAAGACTATTTGCTCATCATTCCAGTCTCTCCTTCGTTTATTTTTATCGCTGCCTTGACTGGTAACCAGACTCAAACAGCTCAGCGAGGTTCCAAGCGCTCTGCTCATTTACACAGCTGGAGGAGCCGAAGCAGAGCGCAGGCAAAACCACAGAGGTCAGAAGATCTCGGGGGGGTCAGAAGGTCATAAGATGTAAGAAATGACTGCCCGTCCAGGACAGTAAAGCAGAAGCTCTTTCAGTTGGGATGAGCAAGGCTGACATACAGTTTTTATATCACAGGAGACTCCCTCAGTGGCTTTGAAACCAGATCCTGGATTATATCAGATGGATTTAGAGCAGAATCCATTTAGTTCAAATCACTGGAGTAACTTTAAATTAGAGCAGAACAGTGTACAGAGAACAGAAAGGAGGAAGGTAACATGAGATGGTCCAAGAACACACTGGATGACATCAGATGTAATACGTCGAAATAAGTCGATGACAACAATTGATTATTGTTAATAATGTTGTTGAGCGACAAGGTGTTAAATAGTAAAAATAACATTTGACTTGACTCTGATTTCTTCTAAAACTGCGTCACCGTCACCAAACCTTCTTCTTTACTCGTGTAGTAAATATCCTGTCAAACTGTGACTCGTCACTGTGGGTCGGAAGAACCTGCTGCACTTCTGAGGACAGCCTGCTGAAACAGAGCACATCTTCTGTTATGTATAAACCTCTGTCTTTGCACAGCTGCTCTTCTGGTTTCTGGAGCACAACCTGAGCTGAAAAGAATCTGAATAGCTGGAAGGTCACTGGAGATCTGAGCACTAAACCATGAGGAAGGAAAAACGCTTTTAGAAAAGTATCTGAGGTCAATGTGATGATCCGATGGAGGAGGAATGCCTTGGATTTACATTACTTCGAATTCTTTGTTCTGTTTCTTTGTTATGTGGGTGATACCAGCTGAATTCTGTCTTTTAGACGTTGGTAGAAAGGACGAAATCCTTCCACTCACCGTTTCCTATCGTGGAAAATAACACAGAAAAAGTGCAGTGACGGAACGGCAAAGACTTTAATTGAAACCAGAGGAAGCTCCAGAATCACTCTTGAGAGCTTGAAGCTACAGAAAGAGGAGGAAGGTACATGAGCGTGAGGTGATGGGTTTCTGATAAGAGCACGGAGGCTGTGTCCTCTGTCGAGCTTTAAAGAAGCTTCTCACGTTAATAGTCCACGTGTCAGTGAGGTGTGATCAGGGAGGTCAAGGGACACTAAAACACTGCCTCCTCCCCCGTCTAAGGGTCAAAATCATTTCAGCCGCTTGTATCAGGGACCTCTTCCTTTCGGTTTTGAACCCAGAGTTCATGTGAGAGTAGGAACGTAGACTGAGCAGTAGATCACCAGGACAGACCTGCAGAGCGCTCCGTTCTATTCCATCAGTATTAACTTACTGTAGCAGTAGGATTGTTATTTTGCTGCTAACTCACTAACTGGACACCAGATAGCTCAGTACCACATTGGCACTAATACAGGACGAGTCACATTCAGAGAAAAACCAGCAGGAAGAAGATCCTTCTGTTAACAGGGATGGTGTCATTTTGACCACGTGAACAGGAACTGTGCTGCTTGGTCTGTGTGGACGCAGTTCGTTTGTATCTGACATCATCAGCTGGATTCAAGAACACAAACCCTGAAACAATTTACTGACTTTATGAATAGAAGAAGCCCCCCACCCCCACCCCACCCCTCATCTTTCCTCTATGTTTCTGGATAAACACTTTTTGTTTGTCTCCTTTCACACTGGTCGTGACTGATGGGAAAGTTCCCATGAGACATTCAATACTGTAATACTACTGCAGTACTACTGTGTACTTTACTCAGATACACACAGTCACAACTGGAACCTTCGGCAGACAGACAAACGATTCAGTTTCTGGTGAGACCCGATTCAGTGTAATTCAGTTGTCTGTGGGGACAGTCCATTTGGACTCTGGCTGGTCCAGCTCCTATCTTGGGTTCCTGTATGCTGGGTTCTCATGGCACATGTCCCTCCACATACCTGTGGAACACCTGTGTGTGCTTTTGCTATTTTCCTTTTTCTTTTCTGTGGCGGAGAGAACGAGAAACAGAATCTGGATTCCAGGCCAGAGGGGCTCTTAGAGGAAAGTCTGAGTCCAGGAGATCTCTCGGTGATGGAGGCAGAACCCCTCTCATTCAGCAGTGCGTTTATATGTGTCGGGACAGAGTGGTAGCAGACTGGTGGTTTTTCCAGGTGGAGTTGATCTGAACGTCTTCTTCTTCTGTGTTTCAGGTCTGCACCTCTGTTTCAACTTCGACACAAAGAACTTCAAGATCTTCTCTGGGTCAAAGGAAACCCAGTTTGGATACACAGTCCAGCAACACGAGTCAGGAGGACGCCAGTGGTGAGAACCCAGTTCCGTATAATCACCAGATCCAGAAACCAGTCTGTGCTGGTCTGTAATACACTAAACTTTAAGTCATCAGCAGATCAATCAAACGTGTGACAACACACCAGCAACCAGGACCTGCTTCATACTCAGAGTCCCTGATTACAGCTGGAGGCAGGTGTGAGATCCAGCAGTGGATCTGTCAGGGGGGACAGACGCTGGCAGACGTTAACTCACCGGTCTAATTAAATGTTTAATTATGTCACAGTGGACACCTGAACTTATGGCTTCAGTCTCATGTTTAAAACATAAATACATTTAAATAAGAGAACAGCTCTTTGGCCAAACGACTAAACAAAATAATCTTTATCCTCTCCATGATGAACAAGGCTTCAGGGACAATTCACTGTCAAATCGTAGACGGTATTTGGCAGAATAGACAGAATGGATGATGTTAGTCTGTCTGTTCCTCTGCGTGTCTGGTTACAAAGGAAAATAGCTGCTGAATTTTAGGATTTATTGGACACTGTCAAACCTTCGTGTCCTGGGAAAGTGAGTCGAGAAACCTCCAACTAGAAAAAGTTTCCAGGAAAGTTGGTTGTTGGTTTCTGTCCTCCCTGCGCTGCGTCTCCGTGAATCACGGTGAGATGTCAGGCTCATGTTTGAATCACTCGTTTTCCATCAATGCGTCTCATCAGCGGGAACAAAACTGTGAAGCAGCACGGTCATATTTCTAGTCTTAGTCTTCTGCTATATATCAACATTTCACAGGATCATATGGCTTCATAGCTGATCAGTCTTTATCTCATGCAAACACACGTTGCTGTACAGGTTGTCCTGCACTTCAGAGGTCTGCTGTGAATGTTTGTCTGGTTCCACGTCCATCATCTTTATGTTTCCAACCTGCTGTCTGATTTTCAAATACCGAAAACATTAAATTTCCATCTGTGCTTCCTGCTGCAGAGACGATGAGCTGTGTGAAGAGATGTGAGGAGGTAAAATTAAACGAAGAGGTCAGACAAAATAAGAACAAATCAGTGGGATGAAAAATCAGATGGGCAGAGAAGATATGATGAGAGAAGATGAACTGAGATCAGATGAAGGGAAAAGATAAACTCAGGTGAGATGAGTCCAGGTAAAATAAAGAGAGGCGAGGAAAATGAAGACATCCAAAATAATATGAGAAACAATCTGACAAAGGTAAGAGAAGTTAAACTGAAATCAAATGAAGAGAGTGGATAAGACGTGCAGATGAAAAAGAATGAAATGACAAAAGACACGAAACTACAGTAGAAGCTAAAGGTGAGATGAGATGCGAGATAAAAATCAAATATGATAAAATGAGATTAAATAAAGTGAGAGATAATGAAGTGTGGTACAATGATGAAGATGAAGTAAGATGTGACAACATAAAGTGAAAGTAGATGAAAGAAGAAGATATGAAGTGAGATGAGGAGAAAATCAGTGCAAATACCACACGTACCATATAAACTGTGGTAAGAAATGAGAAACTGCAATAATAAGTGGGTTGAGTGATGGAAAAGTGAGATGAGATGAGGTTAAAGGACTTTGGTGATTAGCTGCAGAATGAAGCTACATTTAGTAAGAAGAAGATTAACCAGAATGTTTTAGTTTGAATGTTTTAGTACGTATATATGGATCCCTGTGTACTTTGTACGTATGAACATACAGTATTTTTGTATTATATTTTACTGTGTTCACTTAATGCTGCACATTTTAATTTAGTTCACATAGGACAAGGAGACAAATTTCTGATATGGGGATTCTGGGAGAGGTCAGTTTAGAATAGAAAAACTTAATGACTGGAACAATCCCCATTGACTTCACCCTGATGTCTCATGATGTGACCATAAATGTTTAAATGTCATATTAAAGGGGGGGGGGGGGGCTCTGATATCTGAGTTTGAGTTTGTAGCCTGTATACAACAGGTGCTAGACAAAGTTGCATGAATGAGTCAGTAGAAGTAGATGCAGAACTTTGTTTTGTCACAGATGAGATAAAACAGCTTCAACATTAACTTTGATCCTTTAGAAATTCTGGAGATGCAGGCGATTGTGCAACAGTCCTGGTTCTCGGAGCGTCTTTTATTCTATCTGGAAACCTTTCAGCCGAATACCTCGCAGTCTTCCAGCATTACAAAATCTCTGCCTTTGAAGTCTCAGGTAAATAAGTGGAAAGTATTTGTCTCGCGCCCGACTTCTCCTGCATCCTGAGGCAAAGTGCTGGACCTGGAAACTATGTGTTGTGGTTTGTGTTTCTGCAGCCTCCCTCTGGGAAGCCCATCGCTGCTCTCTGTGTTGTTTTAAAAGGGGGGAATTCACAGCTACTCTGCCTGGTGACAATTACGCTTCATGTTGTCCTGAATGAGCCATGCCCTCTATAGTTATAATTATTAATTCTTCTCATCCATCAGGGTCGTGTGAACTCTGACATCCTCAGAACTCCTTTTGACCAGTTAAACTGGATAAATAAACACAAGCTCGACTTGCGTGTTAGAGGTCAAACCCATTGATCTGTGTTGACCTCAGTAAAATCTGAGGTCAAACCTGCAGCAGAACATGTTTATAGAGCCGTAACTCTCCAACCTCCAGACTGAGACTGAATGAAAGCAACTTAAATCAAAGGCTCTTAGACATCATCTGCAACAAGACTGTTTTACAGTTCTTAACATATCTGAGCTGCATTTTTAAAAGACAGATGATCTTGTTTTAAGAAAAACGTTTTACTGACATTAAGCTATTATAGTTCAAAATATTGTCACTAATGCTAAATATGACAATTTGGAATAACTCTTCCACTCACTCCAACCGGTCGAGGCAGATGGCCGCCCACCCTGATCCTGGTTCTGCTGCAGGTTTCTTCCTCTAAAGGAAGTTTTCCTCTCCACTGTCTCCTGGTGCTGCTCAGTGGGGTTGTTGGTTCTATAAAATTCTATATACAGTTTTATTTGTAAGGTCTACACCAGTGTAAACACTGTAAAGTGTCTTGAGGCGACTTCTAATGTGATTTGATGCTATACAAATAAAACTGAACTAAATGAAAAACAAACAGGACATATTTGTACTGAGGAATTGAGTGAGATCAGTGTCTACAACACATTTCTTTTAGAGAAGAAATGGGAAGAATATGACCTTTTATCTAACCCACATATAAACCAGGGATCCAAACCTTGTGTAGAGCTTATGAAAGCTGTTATAGGAAGAACAGGAAACCAGTAATTAAGTGACAATAACCCAGTTAAGTAGTAGCAGTAGAGGCAGGTATTTACCAGAATGCTAGATCACAGCACCTGTTCAGGAAATGATCAGCACGACGGGCTGATGTCAGAGGATGAGAGGCAGGTTTCTGTTTGCTCTGTGCCGCTGCCGGCTGCAGGATGTGGACTCGCTCCGTCTGCCGTTTGGGATGTGGTTTGTCAGCGCTGCTCTCCACGCGTTTGATGTGGAATGGAGATGCATTAGCAGATTGAGGGTTAGCGCTCTACTATGGCATCTCCTCAGGAATGTGACTCAGCCTTCTTCCCAGAACCACCATCCAGACCACATGTGGTGGTGTTTACTCCAGTTAACACTAATGACCTGCTCACTGTGTGACGCTGCAGCAGCAGCAGCAGCAGCACTTCTGTTTAAAACCACTGCCACTGATCGTTGCAGCAGCTGCTGCAGCGACAAGAGCTGACCTCTGGGAAACAGTTCACACATTTGACAATAAAATTCTATTAAACCTAGGACAGAGAAAATAAAACACAGAGACTGACCAGAGACAGATAAACTCCATTCATTTCTTAGTGAACCCTCTGTGTGTTTTATCCGAGGCACAGCTCGTTCCCTCTCTGGGTCTCAGAGGGACGATGAGAGCAAACCCCTATTTGTGTCTCTGCAGAGCCTCAGGTACGTGTCCATGTCTGTGTGTGATCCCAGGTTGCTGGTTGGAGCTCCGTTTGAATCCACTGGGAAGCAGCAGACTGGGGACGTGTACCGATGTCCGCTGGATAACAGAAACTCTGCAAGCTGCAGCCGACTCAACCTCGGTGAGAGAAAAATCCCAGCAGCTGTTTCAGCCTGAACACAAACTAAAAACTGAGCAGAATGAGGTGATGGAGATGTTTGTTGATTTGGGATGTTTGGTTGAACATACGAACGTCGAAGACGTGATTTTGTGCTGTAATTATCACATTTGTGACATTTCATAGACTAAACAAAAATGGATTCAGTGACTCTAGCTGTTAGTTACAGACCTCGTTCTAAACTGAGACGTGTTTTGACTGTGATCAGGGAAACTTTCTCTGGACAACGTGTCTGAGAGGAAAGACAAAATGAGGCTGGGAATGTCTTTGACCTCCAACCCTAAAGACAGCAGCTTTGTGGTGAGTCACAAAACAAACACAGAGATTCCTGCAGAAACTGTGTAGTGATCATTATTTTTAATGGAAATGATACTAATCTACTTTGTAATTACTTATTTACTTCATCTTTAGTATTTCCAGTATATCATTGTGTATATTTATTTATAGGTTTATACTGAAATGTTGTACTTTATCTAGATTTACCTGTGGTTACTTCACAGATGAGCAGTTCTCTTATCCAATATATGGTCTGCTGTGTGTGATTGTGTCCTCAGACCTGTGGACCGCTCTGGTCTCACGAATGTGGAAGCTCCCTGTACAGCACGGGAATCTGCTCTAGAGTCGGCCGCAACTTCAAACTGTCCCACACCATCGCACCTGCCCTGCAGAGTAATCCATCCATCCATCCATCCATCCACCCATCCATCCATCCATCCATCCATCCATCCATCCACCCATCCATCCACCCATCCATCCATCCATCCATCCATCCACCCATCCACCCATCCACCCATCCATCCACCCATCCATCCATCCATCCACCCATCCATCCACCCATCCATCCATCCATCCATCCATCCATCCATCCATCCACCCATCCATCCACCCATCCACCCATCCATCCACCCATCCATCCATCCATCCATCCATCCATCCACCCATCCATCCATCCATCCATCCACCCATCCACCCATCCACCCATCCACCCATCCATCCACCCATCCATCCACCCATCCACCCATCCACCCATCCACCCATCCATCCACCCATCCATCCATCCACCCATCCATCCATCCATCCACCCATCCATCCATCCATCCATCCATCCATCCATCCACCCATCCATCCATCCATCCATCCATCCACCCATCCACCCATCCATCCACCCATCCATCCATCCATCCACCCATCCATCCATCCATCCATCCACCCATCCACCCATCCATCCATCCATCCATCCATCCACCCATCACAATCCATTGTTTGTATCTTGCAGGGTGTGAGACGTTCATGGACATCGTGATTGTTCTTGATGGTTCAAACTCCATCTACCCCTGGTACGACGTCCAGGACTTCCTCATCAACATCCTGCACAAGTTCTACATTGGCCCAGGTCAGACACAGGTTGGTTCATCACATATAATAACTAGAACTTCTGTTTTGTGGTTGTGTGTAACCACCAACTGGTGATGCTCTCATACATGAGTCTGAGTGGATGTTTGTCGCAGATGTAATGAAATTCCTTCCAGGAGTTTCTTAGATGAAGCATTGATAGGATGTACATGAAGTCACAGTGAACTTGCCTTTGACCTTTGACCACCGAGACCTAAGCAGCTCATTCTTGTTTGTGTCAAATTTGCAGCGATTTCCTCAAAGCATCACATTCACACCAAGAATTAGATGAACACGAGCCGACTGTGAACATCAACTATCCGAGTGAAGAAATTCCCTCGAGTGTTTTCAGATATCATGTTTACATAAAATGGGCCACAAGAACTGTATGAACGTGACCTTGACCGTTGACCATGGCCCTTGTGATAATATTAAAATCTAATCAGCTCAAATGACAATTTTTTCCAAATTCTTTATTCAGAATGATCTGATCACACATAATGTTGGGTTTTACTTTACTTGCTAAGTTCTCATGGTGGGTACCTTCAGGGATGTAAGCACCTGAGCAGGGACTTGAAACCTGGACCCTCAGATTAAAAGTCTGATGCTCTACTGGCTGAGCTACTCAGGCTCTGTGTGGAGAGTCTTCTGGACAGCATAGAGAGCCACAGCATTAGACAGAACCATAAGCCCCCAGTAGACTTGTGGTGGTTAAACTATAATCCTAATGGAGTTTTAGTGGATGGTTATGGTTGAAGAAACGTCTCCGTTCTCTTTTAAATGTACGTTATTTTGGAATAAAATAAAAATGTGAATTTATTAAATACAGTATTACCACAGACTGTCATCTTCTGGCAGGTTTGAGGTCATTGGTAGAATCTATTTTCTTTTTCCCAGCATTAAACCAGGCCTGTCGCATCCAACAGGGGCAAAGGCTGATTCTGTTGTAGCTCTTGTCCTCATTAAATATCAACCCCACGTGTCAGCAAAAACTTCTGTTTCCTTGAAATTGTCTGGGACTCACAGGTCTCTCTTTCACTGAGGAATCAGCATCAACAGTTCTTCCTGTAAAAACATACCTCACTGAGTTGTGCTTCTCAGATTTTTACTAAAGTTACTTTCAAACTAAAGTTACTTTCAAAGTAAAACAAGTAGTTGCACACTCTTGTTTTACTTTGCAACCAGAGGGTTCATTAGTTTTGGTTTTTACTTTCTTTTAATTTTTCTACAGGAAGCATAAACATCATATGTTGTAGAAGTAGAGTCAAGTTTCCTATAATAACTTAACTTACAAGCGCCAACTAATTGTCTACTCTTGTTGAGAAAAGGTTTCAGACTTCCAGGATTGGACTGAACAGTGATGTGCTTTGGCTGCAGGTGGGTGTGATTCAGTACGGCACCACAGTGGTCCATGAGTTCAGTCTGGGTGAGTACCAGACGGTGGAGGAGGTGGTGGAGGCTGCCAGGAGCATCGACCAGCGCGGTGGAGAGGAGACTAGAACAGCGCTGGGCATCAACGTGGCACGGTACGACACAAAACCATCCCTAAAGAATTGAAAGAAGTCTCCACACACCCTCAAACACAGTGGTTTCCTCGCTGTGCAGGTCGGAGGCGTTCAAACGTGGTGGCCGGCCCGGGGCTCAGAAGGTGATGATTGTCATCACAGATGGTGAATCTCATGACAGTCCTCAGCTGGTGCAGGCTGTCGCTGACAGTGAGAGAGACAACATCACCATGTACGCCATTGCTGTGAGTCCCTTTTTACCTTCAGTCAGTGCTCCACTGATCCTGTCTGACTTCCTGTCTGACTTTTCCTGTCTGACTTCCTGTCTACTCCTGGTTCATCTTCCTTACGTTTGTACCTGCAACCTGAACATTTCAGCCTGATCACTCAATCATTTCTTGAACTGTTTGGTAAAATCTTCTGCAAATATTGTTTATCTTTGTTTCCCCTCCATCTCCTCCAGGTTCTGGGTTATTACAACCGTCGGGGAATCAACCCTGAAGCCTTTCTCAAAGAAATCAAGTTCATCGCCAGTGACCCGGATGAGAAGCACTTCTTCAATGTGACTGATGAGTCAGCGCTGAAGGACATTGTGGATGCTCTGGGAGAGAGAATATTCACTCTGGAAGGTCCAGATGTCAAAACATACACATGCCTTTAAAACCTTTGGCTTATTGCATTTCACAGCTAAAGTGCCAAATCCTGAGAAAAACTAATGGGCCTTTAGTTTAGTGGCTCTAAGAGCCTCTATGTAAAAAGTGTGGAGCTGATTCACAGTGGGATCAGTAGTACAATCGACTAGTTCAGGTCTGATGTATGTCATTAAACTGGATGCTAATGCTAAAATATTATTTTATATCACATGTTTGGAGCGTTATCTCATTCTCTGCTTTTACAGGAACCAGCAGTCAGGGCCGAGGCTTCGGTCTGCAGATGGCTCAGGCTGGTTTCTCCTCACATTTAGTTAAGGTGAGTAGCTGTTACGTGTACATTTATAAATGGTGAATTTCACATCCAAGAGATTCTGTGAGCTGATGCCAGGGAAGTGGTCAGTGGAAAAACACTTTCCCATTAGCTTGTTAAGTTCGGATCGGTCATTTCCTGTGTCACACTGTTAATCATACTGACACTAGAACTCGGCATCTCTCTCTGAAAGAGATTTGTAGAACGTACAATATACTGCGTGTTCTGTTTTAGCACTAGTTATTTTGACATGTTGTGTCTAATGCTGAAGGCCTGTCCATCCTGGACAAAGGCTGTTTATAGTTTTCCTCAAATTACAGCTGGAAGACGTCCTGATCTACACTTTGATTTCTAAAAATTAGGGACTTGGCAGGTTTAAGTTTCTAGTTAATACTGGGAACAGTTTCAGAGTATCCCCCACATCATTCTGATTTCAAGAGAAACAGTGAGAGTTTCAGTATCGTCCAACGTCGTTCTGGTTCTGACATTTATCTGATGCTGCAGCATAAGAAGCTTCTAGAAATATTTCTGTTGTTTCTCATCCAGGGTAAAGTCATATTCGACTGGAATCCAGTGTCAAGGAGTGAAAATGGTCTCGTGGAAACTTTCTATGTGTAACACAGAGCAGATGGTTTTCCTGAATGAAAAGCTGCCAACAAACTCTCAGACACATTAATACACACACACACACGCACACACACACACACACACACACACACACACACACACACACTCCTCACTTTGGTTTCAGGACTAAGAGGTAAACATGTGAAATCAGGTCACCGTCAGATGGATGCTGAAAACAGACGACATGGTCTCATCTCTGTGTTTTGACATTTAACAGTGAATCTGCAGATCAACAGTCGGTCTATGTGCAGCTCAGATCCTGCAGGCGGGGCGCTTTGTGGCCAACTGCCGCCAAGAATTTGGTCATTCACTGTGGTCCTTGACTCGTTGGCCCATAGAGAATATGACTCATTGCTTTAATAACTTTCATATCTGGACTTTACGACCGGCAGAGTTCATCTGAGTGTGTCACATGTGTTATGATTGAGTTTAAAGATGGGGGCCTCCTGAAATCGTGTCTGACTCTGAAGCATTATTGTCATTAAGATTCAGCGAGACTGAGAAATAACACTGAGAGATGATGCTTTTCATTTTAGATTTAGAAAAACCAAACCGGATGACTTTAGATTGCACTAAAGCAAAAGACAAAAGTAGACTTCAGCTTGAGTTTTAGCCTGTGGGGTCTGCTTCTTTTAAGCTGTGTAACTCGATGGAAGAAGACACACTGGCTTCAGTGACCCTCTGTGGGTTAATGTAAGGCTGATGATGCTGTGCAAAGAGTGTTTTGAATTATGCCAGTGTGAATGTGTGTAGTAACATTTTTCCTTTTGCTGTCGACATGAAGACAAAGACGTCAGACTTTACATCACTTATAACACAGTAACGTTCACATGGTAAAAGCTACCTGAGAACTGTGGAGTTGAGAACTTCAGTTCTTCTGTTCTGTCGCTTAAGATACATGATGGGAAAAACATCTCCGCTCAGCCTGGTAACACGATATGAGCACCGAAACATCCCACTTGGTTTACGTATTACAGAAGTGACTCAACAATACAGGCTCAGATGAGATGATCTGTAAAGTTCACCATGATCTCTAGTGCTGTAAACCTGTCTGTCCTTCAGGACGGTATTCTGCTCGGGGCGGTGGGCGCCTACGACTGGAACGGTGCCGTACTGAAAGAAACCAAACATGGGAAAGTCGTTCCCCCCAAATCGTCCTATAAGGACGAGTTCCCAGAGGAGCTGAAGAACCACGGAGCCTATCTGGGTAAGAACGTGTGGAGACCCTGAGAGCGCGTCTCTGTTCTTACCCAGTCTTTGTATCTAGTCTGTTTGACTTTACTGCTGCTAGTATCAGTAGTAGTAGTAGTAGTAGTAGTAGTAGTAGTAGTAGTAGTAGTAGTAGTAGTAGTAGTAGTAGTAGTAGTAGTAGTAGTAGTAGTAGTAGTAGTAGTAGGAGCAGTAGTATTATTAGTATCAGTAGTAGTAGTAGTAGTAGTAGTAGTAGTAGTAGTAGTAGTAGTAGTAGTAGTAGTAGTAGTAGTAGTAGTAGTAGTAGTAGTAGTAGTAGTAGTAGTAGTAGTAGTAGTAGTAGTAGTAGTAGTAGTAGTATTATTAGTATCAGTAGTAGTAGTAGTAGTAGTAGTAGTAGTAGTAGTAGTAGTAGTAGTAGTATTAGTAGTAGTAGTAGTAGTAGTAGTAGTAGTAGTAGTAGTAGTAGTAGTAGTAGTAGTAGTATTAGTATCAGTAGTAGTAGTAGTAGTAGTAGTAGTATTAGTAGTAGTAGTAGTAGTAGTAGTAGTAGTAGTATTATTAGTATCAGTAGTAGTAGTAGTAGTAGTAGTATTAGTAGTAGTAGTAGTAGTAGTAGTAGTAGTAGGAGCAGTAGTATTATTAGTATCAGTAGTAGTAGTAGTAGTAGTAGTAGTAGTAGTAGTAGTAGTAGTAGTAGTAGTAGTAGTAGGAGCAGTAGTATTATTAGTATCAGTAGTAGTAGTAGTAGTAGTAGTATTAGTAGTAGTAGTAGTAGTAGTAGTAGTAGTAGTAGTAGTAGTAGTAGTAGTAGTAGTAGTAGTAGTAGTAGTAGTAGGAGCAGTAGTATTATTAGTATCAGTAGTAGTAGTAGTAGTAGTAGTATTAGTAGTAGTAGTAGTAGTAGTAGTAGTAGTAGTATTAGTAGTAGTAGTAGTAGTAGTAGTAGTAGTAGTAGTAGTAGTAGTAGTAGTAGTAGTAGTAGTAGTAGTAGTAGTAGTAGTAGTAGTAGTAGTAGTAGTAGTAGTAGTAGTAGTAGTAGTAGTAGTAGTATTAGTAGTAGTAGTAGTAGTAGTAGTAGTAGTAGTATTAGTAGTAGTAGTAGTAGTAGTAGTAGTAGTAGTAGTAGTATTAGTAGTATTAGTAGTAGTAGTTGTAGTAGCAGTAGTATTAGTATCAGTAGTAGTAGTAGTAGTAGTAGTAGTAGTAGTAGTAGTAGTAGTAGTAGTAGTAGTAGTAGTAGTAGTATTAGTAGTAGTAGTAGTAGTAGTATTAGTATCAGTAGTAGTAGTAGTAGTAGTAGTAGTAGTAGTAGTAGTAGTAGTAGTATTAGTAGTAGTAGTTGTAGTAGCAGTAGTATTAGTATCAGTAGTAGTAGTAGTAGTAGTAGTATTAGTAGTAGTAGTTGTAGTAGCAGTAGTAGTAGTAGTAGTAGTAGTATTAGTAGTAGTAGTAGTAGTAGTAGTAGTCCAGGGGTCGAACACAGTGACTGAACGTGTGTGGGGGACTTTTCTCGGTTGCAGGTTACTCCGTGGGTTCACTTATTTCATCTCACGGCTCTCAGCTCTACGTGGCTGGAGCTCCAAGGTTCAACCACACTGGCAAGGTCATCATCTTCACCCTGAAGAACACCGGAAACCTGACCATCCTGCAGGCGCTGCTGGGAGAGCAGGTCACACACAGACACAGTAACAGATAGAAGGAACCGGCTCTGCCTCATGGCCCGTGTTCTGCTGCATTCTGGTTTCTGTGTGCTCTGGGGTGGACACCTTAAACTTGGTGCAGTTAATGTCATGTTAGTGAACTTGTAGATGCAGAATGCACAGACTGGCCTTAAGCATGTGCAGCGTTTTGATATGATAAAGAGTTCTTTTTCGATTCATTCTTTTTAGCTGGAGAAGTCGGAGATTTTACATATTGCATAATATATTATTACATTAGATGTTTCACTAAACTCTGGCTTTGATTTGCACCTGTTTACTTTTGTTTTGCTCTCTTCCAGATCGGATCGTACTTTGGCAGTGAGTTGCTATCGATGGACGTTGACGGCGACGGACAAACTGATGTTCTGCTGGTGGCTGCACCCATGTTCTACAGCCACGGCTGGGAGACAGGGAAAGTTTACAGCTACAGGGTGAAACCACAGGTATGTACACACAGACACATCACAGATAGATTCATAAGACCGATGGTCGGAGCTTGTTCAACTGTTCAGAGACACAAGCTTGAATTTTTTGTCTATAGTGTGAAGATTAAGGACCTTGATGAATTTCCAAATGCACAGATTTTAAATTTAGAAACTCTTCAGGACAAAAGCTACAATAACACTAGAGAAAACTGAACTAAACCTCCTCCGGCCAGAAAACGGTCGTCCTTCAAGAGGCGCTGGAGGTTTCCGACCACTCTCAGAACTCCCGGCTGGGTTCGTCGTTGGCCCAGATACCTGATATGAATGGAGACGAGTTCAGGGAGCTGGTGGTGGGAGCTCCGTTGGAAGACGACCACAAGGGAGCCGTCTACATCTTTTATGGCCAGGACAAAACCATCCAACGCCGATACAGACAGGTAACAGGTGATAAACCAGTTCAGCCAAACTGTAGGAATTAAAGCAGGGAACAGGAAGAACCACTGTGTCGGTTGTCCCTCTTGTTTTCTCTCCAGCGTCTGTCTGCAGCTGCCTTTTCTCCAGGTCTGCAGTATTTTGGACGAAGTCTTCACGGAGTTCTGGATCTTAACGCAGACGGGCTCGTTGACCTCACAGTGGGAGCACTGGGAGCTGCTGTCGTCATCTGGTCAGATTACTGTAACTTAAGACTTCTGGCTACAAATGACTCCTCACATACACAAACACATTTCCCTGATGACCCCTGCTTTCAGGTCTCGCGGTGTGGTGCGGATTCAGGCCAAACTGACCTTTGAGCCAGAGAAAGTCAACATCTTTAATAAAGACTGTTGGCGAGCGGGGAAGGAGGTCACTTGTATGTCTCTAACTGTGTGTCTGAGTCTGGACTTCAGGACAAAGACCAGGACAAAAACCAGGACCGATGTTGGTAGGTAGAGGTCACAGGCTAAAAGACCAGAGTTCTCAGTTGAAGTAGCTGAAAATCCACAATGAATTCATGGACAAACAATAAACTTATTAGAACTGAGGCCAAGTTCATACATGGAGCTGTTTAACTCTGCTTTACTTTGTTTTACTATTTAAAACAACTATGAAAACCAGGAGCTGGAGTCTTAGCTAATAACACTTTGGACACTTGGAGCTGGAGATGATCTAGTTTAGTGCTGAACTCCCACAATGAGAAACTTGTAGCAGTCAGGATCAGCCTGAGTAAGATGAATGGGTTTAACCACTGATTGTGTGGAGACGTGTGTCACTGAGGGCCCAGTTCCCCATCGTGGGCCCCAGTGAGTTCATCTGGTCATGTTTGTGCCACATAATATTTTATTTCTTAGGAGAACAGTGGAAGAACAGCAGCTGCTTTTCTGGCCTTTATGGATCATTACACTTAGTTCATTTGTTCTTCATTCTCCCAGCAAATGTCAAAACGTCATCTTTCACCTTCACTGGTTGAACTTTGATGAGGAAAACATTACATACATGTGAACCCAGAGCAGTGTGGTTTCAGGACTCAAACCTAACGTGGATTTGAATGCAGCGTTCACAGTGACAACAATCACGTTGTGACGTTTTGTGATGAGATCGCGGTGAGATTCATTTCGCTCGGCTCTAAAAGTTCCTCCGTCCAGCTTTTCCCTCTGTAGCAGCAGACAGCTCAGATTAGAACATCTGTCTGGTCTTCCAGCTGTGTGGACATCTGTGACCAGAGCATCACAATCCCCCAGATGTGTGGGGTTCTTCTGACCGTCTGCATGTACACAGTCTTGTTGTGGTCTTTTCCTCACGCCACAATGCTTTTTGGACTTGCTCTGTTGTCGTGTCATTGTATAACTGGTTGCACATGTGCTCGGCCAGCTGGATGGAAACAGCGCTAACATGCTAACACCAGCCAGCTGCCATTAAACGGTGTCGCTCCTCCTCCTTCCATCAGTTCCCCGCTTCATTCTCTCCCTTAGCTCCTCGTCGCCCCTTGATCATCTGGACTGGATTAGAGACTTCACATTGTCTCAAACACACACACACACACACAGACAGAGGCTGAAACCATGTGAGCACACACTAACACACCACATGGTCCCAGACAAACACGCAGGGCAGGAACCATGGTGACAAAATCAGAACCTGTTTTAAGATTCAGATTGTTTTTCAGTGCAGACGTGGCGTTTTGAACACGGGCTGCGTTGGACTGAAGCAGTTACCTCAGCTCTCTGTGTACTCATAAATTAAAACACATGAGAAGGAGCTCTGCAGTTACGCTCAGCAACAGCATCCAGCTGCTAATGTGGAGGCAAGAACTGAGTTAAAAATATCAGAACTTTAACTAAGAACTTCATATGACTAAATAACTTTAGGGCACATATTCAGCTTTCGTGTGCTGATGTCTCATATACACTTCGGTGAATGTCAAGACAAGACCATAAAAACAGCAATGGATGCAGTTCCATACACTGGCATGGTGCTGCTGACTGCCACACATTTCCTTGTGTGTGTGTATATGAACGCTGTCATGTACTGTGACAAACAGCTGTTGAACGTCAGTGATTCCACTGTTTCCCGTAATTAATCAGTCAATCAGAACAACTGCACTGATACAGCTACGTGTGGTAAAAGCAGCTGCTCCACACGACAATGACAAATACAATTTGTGTCAAAAGAGCAGGCAGAGCGAGAAGGTTAGAGGACCAACATGCAGAATATACAGACACACAACACAAGTGTGTGAAAACACTTTATAACAATCAAGCCAGAAACAGATCCACTTAGAGTCCAGACAAACAGATGGAGCAGAGAGAACCCGGGTCCAAGCAGTTCAATCACAAACAGGTGGTCTGACAGACGCTGGCAGGTAAAAGTACGAGCAACCAGTCCCAAAGCAGCAGCGATTAACCAGGACCGCTGAGGTGGAGGAAGCTCGTAAGACAAACTGGCAACCGCCTGGAGAACTAGGCTGGAATACATGAAGAGAGTAATTAGCTGCAGAATGTGAGAGGAAAGCTGCTGATTGGCTGAATACAAAGGTGTGTGTGTACAGGGAAAGAGAACGAGGTGTCTGGAGGCAGGGAGGACACTGATACGAACAACAGGAAGAAGCCGAATGAAATCTCTCCATTATCATCTATATTTACATCTGCATGAAAGTAAAAGCTGAACCACCTTCATCAGCACAGCTTCAGGATTTCTTTCTTTTCTTTTTTAAACTTTAACTTCACAGAACGGCTTCGAGCACAGAATCACATCATCGTAGGACGAGAACGAACATTAGAACACAAAAACACCAGGACACATCACGTCTTCCAGTTTATTAGAGGATTATGTGTTATGCTACAGAAGCTGCCTGTAGGCCAGAAGATGATTTCTAGCAGCTACAGTTACATAACAGTCATTGTTGGCATTGTGTGCACAGTAAAACAGTACAGCATCACCTCCATTCATTAAAGTCACAGGATGAAACTGAGGTGTTGGTGCTCGCTCACGTGTGAGAACTCCAGGCGACGTCACTTTCTTTACACCACCTGCGACACCTGCAAAGTCTGGATTGATTCTCTTCCTCTTCCTCTTCCTCTTCCTCGTCCCAGCTGTTTGGTACAGTTTGGTGCTGGATGAGAGACGTTTTCCGTCTCGAGCCGTTCTGGATGAGTCGGACCGGCATCAGCCCAGGAGCCTGTTCCTGCCGCCTGGAGGTCAGAGCTGCCAAAGCCTCAGCTTCTCTGTCCAGGTCAGAAAGATCTCACACAACCACACAAAGGTCAAAGTTCAGAAACCTAAACACCAAGTCATGTCATGCCACTGTCATGGTGGCTGCTTGTTCCTGTGAACAGGAGACGACAGACTACGGGCGTCCCATCGCGGTGGTCCTGGAGACGGGGATGCAGAACCTGGACGAGGGGCCGGTGTTGGACCCGGACTGGCCGAGCATCCTGAGGGCTGAGGTGAGTGTTTCACGGCGGAGACTGTGTTCGTATTAGTCCTTTCTTTCTGTTGCACTGCACTCTGGATTTGGGATGTGACTGAATAAACTGCAAAGGGAAATGTCATAACTCCTGTTTGCTGCCGTAGCTTCCTTTCTGGAACGGCTGTGAGCAGGAAGACACCTGTGTCCCCGACCTCATCCTCTACAGTCACACTGACCTCGTGGACGTTCAGTGAGTATCGCCTCAAGAAACTCACGCACATCGTTTTCAAGTCCTCAAAGATAAAAGTTCCTGTGTTTCACCTCAAGGCAGTTCTGTAGCTCCAGTGACCGAGCCACGTGGTCAGTGTGCAGCCGTCAGGGGGCTTCGCAGGCCTCGGTGTTTGTAGTGGAGACGGGGCGGAGGAGGTTGGTGGTGTTCACTCGACTGGAGAATCAGGGAGAAAATGCCTATGGAGCATCCATCCACATCTCCACCTCCCCCAACCTGCTCTTCTCCAGCCTCATAGTCAAGGTGAGAAGTCAAACTGTCACCAAGTGAAGCTTTGTCAAACGATGTGTGACGCACGTCCTGTTCCTCCACCACAGGACCAGTCAGATATTCAGATAGAGTGCTACCCTGAGGAGCGACTGGCCACTCAGAGACTCTGTAACGTCACTTCTCCGTTCATGAAGTCCTTGTCCCAGGTAGGTGCTGATATTTACAACAGTTACCTTTGTTCATACTCTGCTTTAATTGTTATTAAATCATTTACACATAGTATTTGCTGTGATAGGTGTATTTGTAAGACTGTACTTCACTGGTGTTTAGCTGTACATTACCAGGACGAAGGGGAATGGAGAGTGTTTATTTCCACATGTATCAAACATTTAATCCAGCGTCGGTTTATTTAAACTGCAGAGTTACAGTAAATCAGCTGTCAGTCAGTCTAATGACTCTTCTTTCTCTGACAGTCACTGACTGTCTCCTTCATTAGCTTAACGACCGTCTCTGTAAACCTGATCTCAGCAGGGTGCCTGCTTCACAAATGCCTGTCTGAATAAGATGCAGATGATTGTCTGCTGGATCAGGTGGGCTGCAGGCCAAACACCTGAGGCACAGCTTCAGTCTGCTCGCTGTCACAGATCGAGGATCTGTCCAAGCACAAAAACTCTACACATGCTTCAGTTTGTTAAAACATCTGATGGGTTGATAAAGAAGGTCTTTTATTTTATTCCTAGTGTAGTTTTACATTTTGAACTGAGAGGACAGGTTTCAATTGTCCAATGATGTTTGTCTCAACCGGACATAAACTACCTACCTGTCGTGATTAATAAGGAACATTTGTGATGAGGAGAGTTAAACTCTTCATCAACCGTTCGTAACAAAGCTGATAAAAAGGTGAAAGATGTTTGAGTAGTTTAAATATTAAATGTTTGTGCTCTCCTTGTCTCGCTTGTGATTTCTGAGCGTCTGAAAACTGAAGAACCTGCCGTGAAGCTTTTATTTTGAAGGACACCTGCTCTCTTCTTTCCAGGTATCTTTCCATTTGGAGTTTGAGTTCAGACATTCTGTCTTGATGGATCACGTTCATGTCGTCATGGCAACCACCAGGTGAGACATCTGATCAAATGTGTTTGCTGTTCGTCAGATGACGTATTTAAAAATGCATTATTTGTTTTCTGGCTCCAGTCGTCGCCTTCGTCTTCTGTTTTTCTTCACACCGACTGTTCAACAGTAACTGTAACTGTGTGTTATGTAACTAAGCATATTTACTCAAGTAGTTGGACTTGAATAATGACAGTGTCTGTCTGTGTGTTAATCAGTGAGGGAGAAGAAGGATACCCAGACGACAACATCAACGACATCTTCCTCCCTCTGAGATACCAAACTGACGTCCTCTTCACCAGGTAAGTCGAGACAAGGTACGAAAGGCAGGGTAAGTGGAAGGAGGGCTTGCCTTCCTGTTATGAATTAGGACACAACAGATGAATACATCATGCATGAAACTGTTGAATACACCCAAAAAAAATCAGCCTAGGAACATTTAGTGTTTCCTAATTGTGCTAGTTACAGACACACATACAACAGTTTCAGGAAGTAGTCAGTTCTCCACCCTTTGTTTGGAACTATAGTTAAAAAGTAGCAATGATTTCAAGAAAGCGTCATCCAGCTTATTTCTGCCAGTGGTGGTTTAAGCAGCTATTAAAACCCTTTTTCCAAAGCGTCTGTGGGTTTATTGGGTGTGTTCAACAGACACATTAAAGATCGCGGCTGTTGTCTCAGATTAGAAATATTGGGAGACATTTTCTTGCCTCTGTATTTTATTCCAGTGTGTTGTGTCTCCTGTCAGGGATCCCAGCTCTCTTTGGTTTGAAATCAAAGCAGACTCTTCATCCTGGGAACAAGCAGACAGCAGCTCTGCCAACTTCAACCTCACCTATCATGTGAGTCCATCACGGTGTCTGGACGTCCAGGACAGTAACAGGAAGTACAGTCTGACAAACTGGACATTCGCTTAGTTCTCGACAAGTTTACATACATCACAGCGTTAAGACTCGCAGGTGGTGATAATGTTGTGGCTGATCAGTGTAACTGCAGGGAGGTGTTAGACATTACTTATTAATTAAGTTATTAAAAGACACACTGTTTTCTAATTCATCGAGTCTTTGTTCTTGGTGCAGATCCAGAACCTGGGCCTCTTCTCTGTGCAGGAGCTTCTGTTCAGGGCTGATATCTGGGCTGTGACCATGCAGGGGAACCAGCTGGTGAACATCACAGACTGCAGCATCGAACAGGTAACAGGCCAAAAGACGGTGATGTTACACTGCATGTGTCGCTTTACAGACACCGTGTAAAAGCTCTTTCTCCCAGCAGGCAGCTGGATCTCGCTGCACGCTGCCTCGAACCAGAACAACTAATCCGGTCACACCTGAGGACCTGTCTGACCTGTCACAGCTGGTGAGACTGACTGACGTTTCATCAGGAGACCTGAGACGCATCCCACACACCGTGTTCTAATAGATTTTCTGTGTCTGTGTAGAACCAGAGTAACAGCGCGAGCATGACGGTCCAGTGCAGACTGAACCTGCCGGCCTCCAGAGAGGTGAAGGTCACCCTCAGAGGACAACTTCAGAGCGCCGCTCTGCTTGCTGTGAGTCCCTCTGAAATGAAACGGAGCTCAGCGGAACCTGTTTTCAGGTTCTGAATGCAGAATGTTCATTTTATCCAAAGTGGAACCTTCAGAGGTTCAGAGTATCTCCTGATAAAGGAACAGTTTCCTTTTAATGAACCTTGATACTGAAGCATTTTACCGACATGATGACCACATGAAGGAAAACCTGTTTCAGGTGAACTTCCGGTCTCTGGAGTTACTGACAGCTGCCTCCATCCAGCTGGAAGCTTCCAGTCCCCTGTTCCTGCAGGAGGACAGACCTGTGCGACAGGTAAGACTCTGCTCAGCTGCTCCACGTATGACTGACTGTTAGGAAGAACTGCTGCTCCTTCTACCATCACTATTATTAGTATGTGCACGTGTGAGGTGTGTGTACAATCAGCCACAGGTGGACTCCAGTCATAAATCAAAGTAACGTGAAAACACGTCACTGTGTGTTTCTGAGTGATGTCGATTCAATGAATGAAAAGTTTCTTTCTTTAAAATGAACAATGATCTTGATAAAGGAGTAAAAACCACTGGACACTGATGTGGAGCTGTGCTGCCATCTGCTGGTAACAACACTGGCTCTACAAACTAAAACTTACCTAACATTAATTCACGTCAGTATTTATTCACTAAAATCTTTTAGAACAGATCTGAGAAACGCATTCATTTATAATCACTTCATTTTTTAAATGTTATCATTTGCATTTCTTTCTAGGTAGAGCTAATTAAGTATTAGCTCTTTTATTACTGATGTTATTGTGCAAATAAAATCAATTAATTTAAATTAAATAACTCACGGCCGTCAGAACAGAACAAATCCGAGTCAGTGGACGAACCGACTGTGTTGTTTGTGCATCTGCAGATAATCCTGGAGCTGCGGAAGGAGGAGGATTACACAATCCCCTTCTGGATTATACTGGGAAGCTCACTTGGAGGCCTGCTGCTGCTGGCCTTACTGGTCCTGGCTCTGTGGAAGGTGAACGCACACACACACCTGTCTTACCAACAGACAGACGGACAGTCCACACCGGCTAAGGATCACTATTCATCATCATTATCATTTTGACAAAAAACAAAATCTTTATTGAAGACCTTTGTTCATAATGTGAAAGTGCTTCAGTTATTTGACTGGTGAAAACCACAACTATATGTAAACTGTACTGCACAGCTGCGCTCATACATCTGAGCTGGAGCAGGAAAACACAAAATCATTTATATGATAGATGGTCATTCAGTTTCCAGCACATGTTGTATTATAATTGCTTTTTAGTTTTCAGTTCCTAAAAGTTTTCATCTATTATTTGATTCAGTTTACCTGTGAAATCACAACATTGCTGATGTTTGCTTTAGTTCCACATATGAAGAACAGCGGATCCAATCCGACCCGAGCAGTCGCTTGTTTTATCGTTGTCACCTGTGAAAATAGTGTAAAAGTAGAAAGATATGAAGCTAAAGTTTCTCCAACTCGGGTTTCTCTCTCAGCTCGGCTTCTTCAACAGACGCAGGCGGCAGGAGGAGGAGGAGCAGCCCGTAGCCAATGGAAAGGCAGCAGAGCAGCTGCAGCACGTGGGCAATGACGATGCTGAGTTTGGTCGTTCTCCATCAACTTAGAAAGTTAGTAACGACTCAGTTTCACCTGTTAGAGGCTGGAATGGTGGACTTTATGAGTTGGAGTAGATCATGTGATCACATCACCAGCCTTCACCGCCACTCAGGGACCCCAATGCCCCCCCTCTTCCTACTAACTGACCAATCAGCAAAACACAAAACACGTCCTCAGCTCAGATTTACCACAAATCACTCAGTTAGCCATCTGACAAGGAGCAAACTGCTCATCAGCACCGGCCCAACCTCTACAACTATTTTAATGAGCTGGTCCAACATGTTGAGTCACAGCAGGTGAAATCACAACTACACAGAAGACTCGTCTGGGTGTCAAGCATTACATGCAGAGTTTTAGTTCTACTGTAGTTCAACTCCTCTATGAATATGACAAGTTTAGACAGAGAAGCGCCAACCAGCCAATAAATATCCACTCTGTAGCCGATTCTCTCAGTGAAGCACGAAACAAAGAAGATTAAAGACAGTGTGCTGCTTATACAAAATGCTACAAATGCACAAGTTAAAAGACATTAAGGGAAAAACTACCAATGCAACTCCTGGAGGGCATTTCCTTAATGTTTGTGCTTTTGCTCTGTTCTCCTTGGGGACCACCGTGTGAGAGAACGCAATGCTTTTTAATAAGAATGTGAGACCACAGCGTGCGTTTTTCACGCTTTTATTTCCCTGTGGGACTTTAGGTACAAATGAGCTGGAAGCGAACTCTAATTTAAATGCACTCCCTGCTGCAGGAACAGTAAACAAGTGATAATGAAAGGGAACACAGCCAAAACGAACATTACACTGAAGTGTTAGATTGTAAAACTGTGGGCACAATTACAGGCGGATGGCAAATTAAAGAAAAGAAAAACATGAGTGGAGAAAGACAATGAAGGCAGAGGCTTCATCACAGGGGTCACTGCGTAGTGTGGAGAGTAATAACATGATGTGTTGCAGCCTTCACAGTCACCACGTCACAACAGCGAAGCTACTATTGGAGATTTTGGCACCTTTACACCGTGCAGTGTGTGCACGCTTGATGTGATGTGACACCAGTTTTCTTCTTTGTTAAACTTTATTCCAAATTTTTGCACTGGTCACTGAGTCCTGTGCATCTAACACTTGATTTTAATAGACAGGATCTGAAACAGATTTTAATCAAACACAAAAAGCGGAATAGTTGAATGTTGTGTGGGGCTAAAATACATTCAATGATTTTATTTAAAGCATTTATAAGATATGACTCACAGTATAAATTATGATCCGATAGTTATTACAGAACATGAGCATCAGCATCACAGACACAGCTGCACAACACAACTAACACAACAGCTTGTGCTCCTTAAAAGAGCCACGTCTGTTCAGTCCCTCTGAAACCATTTACACCAGAGCATCCAGAAGGTTTTCACAGTGCTTAACTTTTCCCACAGTTTGTTATGATACGGCCTTGTTCCAATAGGGATTCATTTCATTATTTTCCTCAGAAAATACCCCATAATGTCAAAGTGAAAGAAATCTTTATTAAAGTTTATTAAAATTTAAATAATAAAGATCTAACTCCATCAGGTTGGATGCACAGAGTCGTCCCGTTGACACTCCTTAGCTATCTATGCTGTGTGCTTAGGGTCGTTGTCCTGTTAAAAGATAGAGAAGTCGCCCCAGTCTGAGGTCCAGAGCGCTCTGAAACAGGTTTCCATCAGGGATGTCTCTGTACATTGCTGCATTCATCTTTTTCTTGATCCTGACTAGTCTCCCAGTCCCTGCTGCTGATAACATCCCCACAGCATGATGCTGCCACCACCATGCATCACTGTAGGGATGGTTTTGTCCAGGTGCTGAGCGGCGTCTTGTGTGGCTGCACCTCCTGAATGACCACGCTCATTACACATCCTAAGAATAACTGTTAGTAATAACTAATCATACTGCTGACTCTTTCTGGGAGGACTACAGCTCTGGATTCTGATCTGGAACTTTGGTCTTTTATTGAACTTTCCAAATCCTCTAATTGATGAATAAGATAAGGCCGTGACAAAAGATTTCCCAGTGTATGGCTGTAAAATGTTATGGCTCAAAGCAGCTTCTTCAGCCCAGGGGACCAAATTATTTCCTCGAATATGTTTCTTCAGGAGACGAAAATGAGCGACGTGTAAGTCTACACAGTACATTACTTGTGATTTAGTAAAATACAACAGCAGTGTAATAACTTTGTGAGGATTATGTTCAGCGCTGTGTTGCCATTTTTTCTCTTCTCTTATAGAATGTAATTGATCATTTTCCAAAGTATCTCACTTATGTTCCCTCAGGATGACTCCTCTCTATTTCTCCTGGTGAATTTTAGGAGAAACATTTCAGACATAATGGAAATGAAAATGAAGCTGAAATGAGAATCACAAATTTGTCTCCTGGGCAGAAGAAGAGCAGCTTTGAGCAGTGACATTTTCCTCTAGGCCTCCACCACCATCCTCAAAAGGCCAAATGAGACGTGGTGGAGTCCAGGTCGCCTTGGCTGCGACAGTAACAGTGTTCATATTCATACAGGCTCTGACACTGCTGTGTGTTGTGTAGACGGACCAGTCTACAGCAGCACAGCACAGTTAGGCCCAGCAGTATCAGCTGTGGATAAACGCATCTGTAAAATGATTAAATGTTCATCTATTGACAGTAATATATACTGTATGCTGTATGCTATGGGAGAATGATGGTGTACGTTTACTGCATCTTAGACGTCTTAGATATACTCCTGTGTCAGAATGTGTGTGTGCTGCAATGGAAAGAACTAAAAAACAACATGAGAACAGCTCATGTCCATCTGATCTGTTCATATCGAGAATATGTGACAAAGAGCAGTGATGCAAATTTCTGATTTGAAACACACTCTAATTTGCAGCAAGTCAACGATGAACCAGGCAAAATCTGCAGGTCAATACTGAAACACTGGCAGCGAAATGGTTCTGATAATGTGGCTGAGCTGGAAAAACCTGTCTGGTCGTCTGTGTCTCATATCGCTGAGCAAAGCTGATGACTTGACTCTATTTTGTTCACAGTTGAGATGGAAACCAACTGAGACTGACCGTATTTAATCCAGACGACTAAACTACCTATGACGGCTAATAGGATTTGTCCTTTTTTATACTAATGCATCTTATGGACACATATTGTATATTATTTCCAGATTTACAGCTGATGCACTTTTGTTGTATAAACTTGAACTTTTTGTAAATAGTGTTTGATATGAAGCTGTTTCTACAGTTTGTTCTGCCACTGCCTGTGGATTTCACACGTTTCCTTATGTGTGTTAATATTGGAATAAAATGAAAACAAAACTAAATGTTGTGTATCCTCTTCCTTTTACAATAAATTTACTTTTGTGTTTGGATGCAGTCAGACAGTGACTATAGGCTAAAGTGGTTCATCCGCTGTGGTGTGAACTGCAAATTTCATAGAAAAGAGTTTGAAAGATTTGTTCTGAGTTAACATCATGCTACACTAAACCAAACGGGTTCATCAGTCATCCAGTCTCAGACTAGAATTGAATTAAAACAGCCAGGTCGTTTTCCTTTGGTCGTAACTGTGCACAGAAACTTGAAATATCATCACACGAAGCTTCTGAAGCTGAAACTTGCGGCGACTGCTTCGATGTTTCTTCTGTCAGGAATGAGAATAAATATTACAACTCAGTAAATACACGAACATCAGTTGGAGTCTCTGTCTCTGGAGAAATCATTAGTCATCTGAAGCTGAACATGCCTTCTAGACATTGTTCTTTTCCGTCTTATTAAAAAGGTTTTCCATATCACTGGGCCCAGTATACTGGCTATAATTAAACGTTCCCTGGAGACATGTTCTGTGCCACTTGTTTGCTGCAGTGCAGCCTGTTATAAAGTTATAAAGAAATCAAATCTGCACCCCACAAATTTCAGACCTACATCTAAATTGTTATTCAGGAGAATGCTGTTTTTTAATATGTCTGCTACTTTCAGATAGAAAGTGCTGTGGCACCTAAAGAACAACTCTCAATAAAACATTTAAATAAAACAAAAGACAGTGGGTGAGTGTTTTGTGAAACTGAAAATGAAATATTGTGTATATGTGAAACAATTCCCTCTTTGTAGGTGTCATGATGGGTTTGAGGTCCCTATCCAGGTAAAACTAAACCCAGGCCGGCATCATTTCCTCTGGTTGGGATTACTGTGCATATGACCTGGTGTCCTATTGAACCACAGTCTGAACTGCAGTGTGTCTTGTTGCTGCTGCACTTCACTGACGTTAAAACGTGGGAACTGTCGCAAACTTTGAAGTAAAACTCTTTAAATGTCACTGAGTTAAGTCGTTTCAGAGGCAACACTGTTGATTTACATGAGCTCATAATCAATGTGCTGAATCTGACATTTCTACAGTTGGAACATTTGTTAATTCATAAGTTTCTTTCCAGCTCAAAAACAGGAAATGATGAACCACCATAAAATCCACTGAGGCTCCACAGGAAAACATGTTCTTTCTTCGTGTGTTTTCATTTAAAGTGGCTGATTAGACGTTTGCTCAGGTGGGAGTTGTTGCAGCATTAACGCTTTTCCTTTCCCATCTATTTTATTTGAATAGTTTTTTTCTTGGTTCAGGATTTTCTGTTCTTTAGCTCATACTGTGGCTGCATTAATAAAAAGTTGATCTTTGTGAAATCACAGGTCAGAGCTGAGCCGCAGCACAGGAAATCCCTCCAACGCAAAAGTCCAATAAATGGTAATATAGTCCAAATTATGGGTCATCAACATATGTACGATAGAAAAATTAAGATGCTGATTAACAGAGTAAAGAAATAACAGGACAAATTAGGTGAATGCAGAGAAGACTTTTAATTTGAAAGCATTCATTCTGCAGGAAGTACAACACAGCTGACATCTTTTCCAGGAGAATCTTTGGCTTCATTTCACCTACAGAAAACTGCATCTTGTCAGCACCTCAACTCTCCTGCACTGCAAAAAAAAAAAAAAAAAAGCTTTCTGAATGGCACAGTATCAGCTCGAACCCCGAAACATGCAGGTAGGAATCTGCTCAGACCATCACATGGTTAATGAAACACTGATCTCTGCAGGAAGCTGCACACGTAGATTAGACGAAAACGTTTCTTCAGAAAGTCAAAGGTTTGTTTGTCGTTTGCCTCCAACAGCAGCACACGCTTGATGTGACCTGATTATGAAATACTCACAGCGGGGAGTCAGTGGGAAATCACAGTTGTTTTAAAAGTGAACATCTGAAATGTGTTTAGAAGTTCTTAAACACTTTCTGTAATTCACTGATTGGATGTTTTCCAGTCTTTTTATTGAAAACTGAACTTGAGGCCCAACATTCAGGTGCTGTGTCGCTCTGACGTCCTGCAGCGTCAGTTACAAACAAGAAATAAATGTGGACAGAGCCCCACACGGACTGTACTGGATTTACTAATCACGTTCATGGGAAATTTGTGAATAGTGATCCATTAAAAACGGGAGAACTGTTGATCAAACTAAACCTGTCAAAGGGATTTTAAGTATTAGACCTAGCGACACACAGGACTGGAGCTGGATTGTTCCAGACAGGGTCCGGGGTCTCTCCAAAGCTCCTGTTTGTTTTGCAGACATAATGAACAAAGGAAGAATGACGACAAAGCTGCAGCACAGCTGTGGGAAAATGTAAACCAGGTGACGACATCCTCGATGTCTTAGACTATTAAAAAAACTATAATAATAATAATAAAGATTCTCTCCCTCATAGCTTTGTGCTTACGTTCTCAGAGATACATTTCAAAATAAAAGCTCATGAGTGTGTGCAGACAGTCAAATTTTGGTACTGGACTCTGGGTAAAACTAGGAACAACAAAATTAACCATAAACATTTTGTGACAATGTCTTTGTTTTCTAAATGGTCGAGTGAGTATAAGACAGTCTAGGAAAATCCTTCATTCATGTAATGTTGTCTCCTGCAGGTCAAAGCTTGAACTCTACCACATGTACAACATGTTCCCAAGTGCTAAAAACAAAAATTAAAAGCTCACAATGATGAACGGGATAGAAGAGAATGGAACACTATATTTCTTCTACATAACATCGTTGTTTTCTTCAATATTCTCTGATCGTGTCTCTTCTCTTGGTAAACATTAGATAATCTGACCTTTAGAAACGACTGAAATTAAACTGCTTTCATGTTCAATCTGGGATGGGTCACATGAACATACCGATTCGTTTTAATGGGACAAAAACCAATAAGCTTTGGAATCTCTGCTCTAAAATCTCTCATCATGTTTCATTGGGACTGAAGTAAGTTTACAGTTGTGTCTGCACAGTTTGAGCCTTGTGATGTAGTTTCAGTGAAACAGCAGAAAAATATTCCACCAATAACTGTTACCAGCAAACCCTTTAAAATAACCTGCTTTTAAAATAGAATGAACTAAAAACCAGGTTGTTAAAAAAAACACACAGAGTGGAAACTGTTTTTCATCTTAAATAAAATTCATGTGGGGGATGATCAAATGTACAGACAGTGGGTGAGGTCAGACGTCCGTTGGCTTCTCTACATTCGTTGATTCTCTCGGTGTGTTTCTCTAGCATCGTGCACTCTCACAGCAACACGACGGCTCCCTGCTGCAGAGATAAGGCAAAACTAGAAACAGCGCGGTGACGTCCTCCCTCTGCTCTCACAGCACAAACCTGCTGCAGGTCTCTTCGTGGTGTTTCTCCCACCGAGCTGCAGCAGCGATGTACAGATGGGCCGCCAAGTGTGGCTGCTGGTACTTAGCAGTTAAAATACTTAAATAGAAAAGAAAAAAAAAAAAAACACTTTATATAAAAATGCTCAAAAACTTTTAGTACTGCATCAACATCCTCAGCACCGCTTGGATCTGTTAGAAAACTAGAAGTAATTCTTTAAGAACGAGTCCGGCCTTGGTTTGTGTCGAGCCTTCAGCTCTCAGGTCTGTTTCAGTGGAACTCCACAAACTCCTCCAGGGTTTTGGGGATCTGGTTGCGGTAGGTGATCTGGTGCTGCCGGACGGCACGCGCAGCCAGGCACTTGAGGCTCATCTTCATCTGTGTCTTCAGCAGGATCTCGGACACGCCCGTGGTGCTCTTGTCCAGCGGCGTCTTCTTCTGCTTGTTGGTCATGTCCGTGTGGGCGCCTGCCTCCACCAGGTTGATGATGATCGCATGCAGAGTGAGGAAGTCGCTGATCGGCCGGTTGTACTGGACAATGACATGCAGCGGGGTGTTGCCCTCGTGGTCCACGGCGTTGACCTGCGCGCCGCAGTCTAGCAGCAGCTTGGTGACCTGGGCGTTGGGGAAGCTACAGACGTCGTTTGTGTGGAAGTCATCGACGGGCGTGGTGGAGCTGATGGCCAGGTGGAGCAGGGAGGAGCCATCCCGTGACCGTGGGTCCAGCTGGATCAGGTTGTAGATGTGTTTGTTGATACAAGCGCGCTCCTCGTCGTTGCAGGTGGTTTTGGTAGAGATGCAGGCCAGGTACAGAAAGGTAAAAATATTCGACTCATAGTTGTCCATGGCCTGCTGCAGCTCAGACTCAGCCGCAGCCTCCACTCGAGCCATGCTGCGCTGAATCTCCAACACGCTGCAGCTCAGCACTTGTTCAACAGCAGAGGCCAGCACCTGCTCCTTCAGGTGCACCATCTGGGAGAACACCTGGGCGAAGCGCAGCAGGTCCTTGTGCGTGTTCCTGTTTCCTTTCTGCCGCAGGTGAAGCGCATGAAGCCACAGTTTGATGCACTGTTCGAACTCCATGTTATCAGCATAGACAGCACCGCGGTAGATGATGGGATGTGACACGTCAATATTGTCCGAGCCCAGGATGCGCTCGCGGATCATCAGCCCCTCCATGTGAAGAGCATCTCTGTCCACACGTATGGCCACCAAGTCTTGGAGCGTTCGAGACTCGCTGCGCCCCCCGTAGGCCTCGATGGGCGGCAGCTGCTCCTTAGAGATGATGTTTTCTGCATCGCGATAGCGCTCCGTCATGGCCATGTGCAGGTACTGGTACGTCTTCTGGATGTCGTAGTTCTCCCGGTCGTTGGCGAAGGAGGCACCCAGCAGTTCTAGGGCTTCGATGCGGCTGCGTGGGTCACAGTCAGCGTGCGTCAGCAGCAGCTCCACCACCTCAGCTTTACAGCTCTCTGCAGCAACCTTCAGTGGCGTCATCCCATGTCCGTTCACCACCATGGCTGCCTGGCAGCGAACCAGCTCTTTTACAATTTCCAGATGTCCCGCCTCTGCTGCAAAGTGCAGGGCAGTGGCTCCGCAATGGGCCTTGGCGTTAGGGTCTGCTCCCTGCTCCAGCAGGAATCTGACTACGTCCGTGTGGCCCTTATAGGCGGCGATCATCAGGCAGGTGTTGTTGTACTTGTTGGTGATGCTGATGTCAGCGTTGTGTTCCACCAGGTAACGAACGATGTCCAGGCGTCCGTCGAAGCAGGCGGCCCGCAGTGGAGTGGAGTTGGTGATGGTGGTGTGGTTAACGTTGGCATGGTGACACACCAATAGACGCACCACCTCAAAGTGTCCTGCTCCAGCTGCACACCACAGTGCCGTGGCACCATCGATGACATAGCTGCGGGATGGACAGAGACAGCAGGTGACAACACAGTCAGGTAGTTTCAGAAAACACTGATCTCATCACTGATGGATAAAAACCTCAGAACTCCCGCACTTGAGAATAAAACAGAACTGGATTCACAAACCGATCAGGACGTAGCTTAATACACAATTAATACGAACGTTTGAGGCAGTGAACATCTGACAGAAACAGGAATCAGTCTTTGACTTGCACAAGTTATATTTTACAGATCTTCTGTGTTTTTATTAATATTCCTATGTCTTCATTAACATAATCCGTTTTTAAATGTGACATGTTAATTAAGTAATCTGCTACATGGAAGCTCTGCTTTAGTAGTCCAAGGTGCGTGGGAGTAATGTTAATGTAATTCAAAACTTATAAACACATGAATCCATCAGAAATTAGCATCTGATCGTATAATATTACACGGTTCTATTCTACAGGAGTGGACGAAAACATTTTGTGTCACTGTTGCACAACACGAGAAATCGATAGGAACTTAATTAATTTAATGTCTAATGAACAACATCAGTGACATGAACAAAGAGCTAACGTGGTTCTGTCCCAGGAACAGGGGTTGTTGAGCCCTGAGTGACCCCAGCTATTCAGGGCAGTTTCACTGTTTCCCCCAGATCCACAGAAACTAACCAGAGCGCTAAAGATTTAATTATTAGTTTTTAATAAAGTGACAGAAACGTAACTGTGAGGAGTTGCTGTCCTGTGACAGTGAACGCAGCATCTTTGTGTTTTTGACAGCTGCAGTGAATATTAATAATGATTTGATATTATAATAAATGATATGATATTATAATAAATGATATGATATTATAATAAATGATATGATATTATAATAAATGATTTGATATTATAATAAATGATATGATATTATAATAAATGATATGATATTATAATAAAGGACCTTTTCACCACTTTCAGCTGTTTCCACACTGAACAATCAGCTCAGTGAAGAAATCCACTGTTGATGTTTCTTTTGTTGGAGACTGTTTCTTGTTGTTTTACATCTGTGACGGACAGAATTCACTTTCCTGATCTTTGTGTGAGTGATAATTTAAACACCTCGTATCGACAACGAGTCTTAAACTAGATCGAGACCTGCTCTAGGACCGGGACCACACAGCTGATGTCCCACTGATAACACGAACTAAATTCGGGACCAGCCTGTTCCAGCCTCGACAGCAGTTCTTACCCGTCAAACCGAACCGTGCCGGTCTGTTCCGTGTCCACTCTGTAGTGGTCCAGGAGCAGCCGGACCACTTTGTCGTGCCCGTTCCGGGCTGCGATGATCAGCGGAGTGGACCTCTGTCCGGCGAGCTGGGTCACATAGCTCAGCAGGTACTGGGTCTCCGACTCGGAGTGGTTGAGCAGAAGCGCGGCCAGGGTCAGGACTCGGCCCTCGCTGGCTGCCTTGTACACGTAGCCGGCCAGAGACTCCATCTGGGCCCGACAGGTAGCCAGGACCTCCGCTTTCTTCGCAAGTGACGCCCGCAGTGTCCACTCCTCCAAAGCAAACCGCCTCCCATTAAAATGTCGAAACAAGCCCCAGTGCTCACATGAAAAAGCTCTCTGCTCCCTTAAAGCCACAAGAGAAACGGTGCAGATCCGAGTTAGCGACGTTTTCAGGTGAACTGTCCGAACCAGAGCGTCCAGTTTCTGGGTTTCTGTCTCCGGACGACGAACATCAGCTGAGCGAGCTAGCCGGTTAGCTGCTCTGCTAACGGTGCCGCAATGCTGCTTTAAACCGGTACTTTTAAAGCTCCCGGGTGGGTCAAATTAAAGTGGTTCCTTTTTGTTCGCTATAAAAATACATCGCCTTGTCACGTTTCTATCTAAAAACACAAAAAGCGACTAAGATTTCGAAAACAAACACAAGCACTTTCACCTTTGGCTTTCTATTCATTACCGGAAGTAACCGTTCAACTTAAAAACACGTCCGACTGGAAACGTTTCCCATCAGATGAATGGTCCGCTGTTTGGTTTGAAAAACAGAAAAACAAAACCTCTTAATAAAATGATCATTTGTGGTTTGAACTAATTAAAGAAGCATTTTATAACTGTTGAACACAGATGTTATCTTTTAAAGCTTTTCTTCTTTTGTCTTGGTGATTTCCATCAATCTTTCTCTGTTGTACTTCACTGCACATTTTGTATGTTTAACCCACATAAATAAAAATCTTACCAGTTTAAGTCTGTGCTGCTCTTACATGTTGCTGTTGGTATCTGAACTATTTTCATGTTCATTTTTTTGCATTTTCTATTTTTGTCTTATCTGTTGTCTTCTAACATAAATAAGAGGATTTTCTACTTAATATGTTTTAATGTTACTCCCTAACTTTGTCAAATATTTACAGATGTATTAAATTACTCTATAAGAGCCTGTACAGTATAAAATGGTATGACAATAAATCATGATTTATTAAAGTTACACAGTTACTTATAATCACACGATGACACAAGAATAAAAAATAATAAATAAACATTCACTGATGCATTTTTTCACTTCAATTAAAGAAATTGTTTGGTGAATTGATCAAAGGCTCCATAACAGCCCCCTGATGTCTAAATGATTAAAATCCACATGTTAACATCTCCCTCAGCAGCTGCATTGCTGTCTCAGAGGATTTAACCAGGAGCATATTAAGAAATAGGTTTCTATGTTGTGGCATTAATGGAAAGTCACAGGAACACCATATTCTACATTCTGCAATTGTCAGGACGGCTGAGTGGTTTTCAGCTCCGTTAATAGAGCTGGAGCTTTGAATCCTACTTCAGATGAAACACCTCCCTGTGATCACAGCTTCCACATGTCCTGGACTGTGACTCAGCCTCGTTAATACCATTTTACCAGGCTGCACTAAGCTGCTGTGTGTGACTCACGGAGGGAAAGAGTTTCTACCAGCAGAGAAAACAGCACTGCTGAACTAAAAGTGCGGATGATCTGACAGCTGACCTTCCTCTGAGAGGTTGAACGAGGCTCCTCATCCAGAGCATCTTTTCACTAAACTGTCACAGTTTTTTAATTTTTCTGGGAACATCTGTCCATAGTTAAATCTTTAAAGTTGACAAATGACAAACCTGTATTATGGCAACATGTGGTGAGTGAGACAGATACCAGTTTATCATGATCAGGGCGTAGTCTGAGGAATTAACATAAACCAGGTTAAAGACACCTCCTCTGTGTTTGTCCATTGATATTCACGGCGTTGACATGCGCTTAACTGATCACACTGAATTCTAATTAGCATACCTTAAAAAAAAAAACAGTGGACTAGGAGTTTTATACCACCAAAACCTTATTTAGTGTCATTATGATTTTAAACAACTACATCAATTCAAGTCGAACATACTGGGTGTACCTTAAAGAGACATTTAGACAGATTTAAGTTGAACTAATGTGACGTAAAGTTCTTTTTACTTGATCAACAATTTGTCTGCAACTTGTTAAAACTTTCTTTGCATTGATTTCTTTGTTGAGCTGTGCTCCATGTTTTAAGTTAAATGAAGATTCTCAGTCTGAAAACTGGCTCAGGTCAAATGGACTTCACTACTCATCCAAGCAGCTTTTTCAGTCTGTTGAGAAAGAGTCTCGACTAAAACAAGATCAACTTTAATCAGGTAAAAATCGTAACAGGACACCAGCAGCTGGGGAGTTCCATCTGATCATTTTGACTTTTGACTATTAATAATATTAGTAAACCAATCATTTCAGACTCTGACAGCCACTTTGTATTAGCAGCATTTTCTGTTGGACTTCCTGGTTATTACTACAGTAGCTACTACAGTGACCCCACCGCTGCTGGTACAGTCTGTTACAGGCGTCCCAGTAATGAATTGATCGTTCCGTGTCCTCCCATCCTCGGGGGTCCAAGCCACCGAGTTGAACTTTCCCAAGTGAAACCTCAGAGTGTACAAGCCGACCTCGGTGAACAAAAAGGTACCGCCTGTCCCCAAAGTAGAGAGTGAGAAAACAAACGAGTTTTTACATGAATTAAAAAGTTCGAAAATACTAAATTAAAGTGACTCTGCAGTTAGTGAATAGACCTAAAACCTGAGAGTAGAGTCTGAAGGGGGAATGTGGTCGGAGAAGCAGAGAAAGGAGGAACGGAATCGTCCTCCTCTTCAGGTCCACCTGTCTCAGAACTGTCAGTCTCTAACTAATGATCTCCAGTTAAACTTATTATCAGAAATAATTAGTTCTTAATAATAAAGAGTTTCTTAATTCCTAAAAGCAACATTTTAAATGACTGAACTATTTCTAAGTGTGTCATCTTCCTCTGTCCTCTGCTCCAGTTCCCTTTCAGTCAAATTAAAACATGTTTTCCAGGTATTTATGGTTTTACTACAGTCCTCAGCAGGAGCATAAGCTTCTGCGTTCATCTGAAACCAGATTAATTGTGCCAAGTAAACATATTGAGGGGAGGTTTCTACAGATTACTGGCTTATCTGCTGGCAGACAAACCTGCGGTTTAACTCCTCTACACAAGCTGTGGGTGTGTTCGGATGGATGGATTCACTTTTTCACAAGGTTTTGTTTTAGTCAAAGGACAAATGTGAGGCCACGTGTTCAGCTTCAGCACAGATGAAAGGAAACAGGAATGATGTTGAATGATGATGAATCAACATAAATGATAGAACAGCGACGTCATCCGGAGTTTAGTTACTGGCCATCGAACTGACTAGTGTCCACGGTGTGACCTGTTTAAACTGTAAAAGAGTGCAGAGAAAGGTTTTACATTAAAAACTGTCTGAGAGAGAAAGATGCATCCACCCATCCGGAAGAGACAGAACACAGCAACCTTCATGTTCAGGTTTGTAAAATTTATTTTTCATAGTTGGTCCCACCTTTATTCAGCTAATTCAGTCTGTTGGGATCCCTCATCACACTCCACCCGCTGGTTTCATGCCATCACACAGAGACACAAAAGCACAAAAACCCAGACACGATTTCATCTGTTCCAGTGTGAAGACGTCAGGATTAGAAAAAGCTGGAGAATAAACATGAGACATTTTCAGCTGCAGCATTCGCAAACTGCACATTAATGAAATATCACAGAACAAAAGGTTTGTCTTGGCTGTAAAAGTAGCTGAGTCTGAAAAAACAAAGTGTGATAGACGTACAAGTTAAACTTGACTTATTTAAAACCTTCAAAACTTAAATTAATGTCAGATTAGAGATTAAACTGAATCCCTGAATGTGAAATTAACAGATGTTAAACCTTGTTTTAATGTTGAAAGATGGAGATCTTCAGCTGAACTGTTGGTTTCCTGCTGCTGCGTCTCTGAAAATGAGATTGTGAGTCGGTAACCTGATTACAGAGTGAGTCCAGATGACGGCAGCAGAATGTGTGACAGGAGAGTTTCACTTTAGGCTGCAGAGTCTCCTCCATCAGCCTATAGAGTCGTTCAGAAATATTATCACGTTTTAGTCAGATTCCACCACTTCAGCTCAGACTGAAGAGGAAACGTGCAGACACTTAATGATGAGTAGATACTGTGAAAGTTCATGTGCATCAGCAAACAGCCACAGTCACAGGAAGAGGGGTGGTCCAGTCAGACGGAGATCCAAAAACACAGGAAGGATACAGAACACCAGGGCGCTTTGGTAATTAGGACACGTCTGACCAGTGAGGGGGCTGCAGGTAGGAGGACGTGGGGAAGGGAAAGATTCTGAGCACATCTAACAAATGGTAGGAGACCGAAGGGAAACTAGAGACCTGGAGAAGAAGGCTGTTGACCGAGGAGACAGAGACACAAAGTGCACTGAAATAAATAAACTCAAACCAGAACCGTGATGAAATGTGGCTCAGTTACCAGTGCAGAGCCTGCAGAAGAAGGCTGAACATGGTGTCATGGTTGTGGATTAAACAACCTGGAGCTGATTCCTGACTTCAGATGGAAGAACAGAGTCCCACAGATTCTACGTCTTCATGTGTTTAACTCTTTCCACATATTGTTATGTTACAGCGTCATTCCAAAAAGGACAACAGCCCATAATGTCAAGAGGAAAGAAATCTGTTATATATATTAAATGTGAAAAACATCACATGTACCTAAGTGTTCACAGTGTCAGTATGTTCTTAAACCTCCTTTAGGACCAATTACAGCCCTAAGTCTTTCTGACTATGATGCTAAAGCTTGGCACATATTTTTAGGCAGTTTCTCTGCCTCTCTCAAGCTTCATCAGGTTGGATGGGGAGTGTCGTCCTAAAGGCTGTAACATGACCAATTGTGGGAAAAGTTAATACAGTGAAAACTTTCTGGATGCTCTGTATTTCTTTACATCAAGCAAACAGTTGATGATATGTTGCAGCTGTTGACAGACGTCTCCCCAGACACTACTTCTGTATACTGTTGCTCCATTTTTTGTTCCTCACCACTTCAGTCTTCTTTCTGATCTCAAGCTTCCCATCACTTCCCCATTTACGCTCTCCTTCACTGCACAATGCATCAAGTAGGCAGCCTGAGTCACTGAGCGTCTAATTAACTGCTGCTCCAGTCAGTCAGACACCGAACCAGCTGGATAAAAGGCTTTGTGTTCATGTCTGTTCTCTGCAGCCGCTCTGCTGGTTCTGCAGAGGTGGAGGCGGTTCTATCAAAGTCGCGGTTTCACCTGGACATCTGGCTCAGCTTCACCGTCCAGAACTGGATCCTGGATGTGTGCCGAAACGCTGCCATGGTAACAGGATGATAAGTGGTGCTAAGTGCTGCAGGATGTATTTCATGTTGCACTGATTAATAATCCTTTAGATGCATTCAGCAGGGTTGAAAATGAAAAGTGAACATTTCTCTTTTGGTTTGTTGATTTGATTTGATTTAAATTTAACATAAAGTCTAACTGGATATTTTTTTAGTTTCAGTTCAAACTGAATCGTAGAATATTTTATCATATTTAATAATTTAATAATATTTTATTCATTTGTACAGTATCCCAATGTCAGTTTAGTTCAGTTTTCTTTTTCATATTAAAGCAGGATCTGCCTCATCCCCCGTGAATTAAAAAAACATTTTACACTTTAAACTAACTTTTCTGGGTTAAAACATTCTTCAAAGATGATCTAACACAGGCCCGACAATCAGTTTTACACTGATACTGTAAATCAAACAAAGTCACATGAGGATGGACTCTTCAGAGGGAAATCTAATCTGTGTTTTCTTATTGCAGTTTGTCCTCCCTGCAGACTGGGCTCCTCTGAACCGTCCTGGTTTTGCAGAATTCCTCCACTTTCTGTACAACATCACTGCTCCACTCATCCTGCTCAAAGTAACTCTGACACACGACTTGTCGCTACGCTCTGGATCCTAAACTCATGTGAAGAGGTCTCACATCATTGCGTCTGTTCCCCTGTTGCAGATGCTTGAACGAAGCCCCAGGACGCTGCCTCGGCCGGCTGTCAACTTAAGCATCATCACCATTGTCATGGGAACCAGCCTCCACCTGGTGGCGGACTCCATCATCCGACGGCTACTGTTGATTGGCTACCAGCTGCACCTGTCGGTCAGAGACAATCCAGTCATGAAGGACCTGAAACCCTCAGTTCTGGTAGATACTGGATCAGATTCATCTCCCCTCTAACCCTCTCATTTCTATTTCCCTGTCTGAACTTTGACCTTAATCCTGACAGAACCTGAGCATCTGAACCACATTTCATTCGTCCATTCACAGTCTGAGCCCTCAGAGCCACATCTAAGCAGAATTAGGAGTGCGACATGTTCAGGTTAAGATGAAACGTTCAGTTGTTCAAACAAAAAAAAAAGTGCTGAACAGTGACAATGTGAATTATACCTAAAACAACAATATTTGGGTTTTTCCTTCTACTTATTAGTTCTAAACTTGATGTATTTGGTCGAAGCTGTCTCCTGTCCTCCTGTCATCATGTGTGTGAAATAGTTACTGTGAATGACTTTAAAAATAAAATCATGTATTAAAATCAAATAAAATCTTCTCTGTGACCTCTCCTGTGACCGCTGAAACCCACTGGAGTGAACAACAATTTGGACCAGCTGAACATCTTGGTGTTATGTTCAGTTGATTCTTAGTCATGTTACAGTTTCTAACATCTGATCTCATATTTGACATCAGGTGTTTGCGATGCAACATCGGTCCTGAGGAAGACTTGGCTCTTTGACAATGATGAATCTCTAATATTTTATTTTGCAGATGGACACTGTCGAGCTTCTGTTTTACTATGACAACACCGTTGGTCATCTGATGTGGTAAGACAAGATCATCATTTATCAGCTCATCAACATCTGTAAAAGAACTGAAATCAAATGTCCCAGAAGATTCTTACTGTGTGTGAGAAACGACATTAAAGGATTCAGGAGCTATTTTCTATTTCTACCATTTTGTCAACCAACACTTTGATTACACCTGAGGACATGGTGCGTCTGTTGCCGATTCTAATTTTAACTTTAATTAATTCACATTTGGTGGCAGTCGGCTGAGCTCAGGTTCTGAAGGTTCTGAACAAAGAAGTCCAGAGAGGAAGAACAATGAGGAGAGCAATAGATGGACAAAGACGTGAGTGTACAGCAGGTTATGATACTGCAGAACGGGACAGGAGCAATAACCATTTGGAAGAATAAAGAAAGTAAAAGTTCAAATGCCTAAAGACTGGATAAAACACAGGAGCTGTCAGAAAGGAGACGATACGGATCTCAGGTCTGTGTGTTAACACTCACGTACGTAAGAACAGTTTGGAAGTATGTGAATGTGAACTAACTGTTTCTATTGAATTTAATTAAATGATGTTGTGCAGAATCATAAAGTGGAAACACCCAAATGAAGTAGAAGTACAGAATGTGTTTAAATGTGTTTCCCATCACTGGGAATGTAACGATCATTCGTTATTTGTGCAGCTCTGAGACACTAATCACAGTGTTTAAATGCAGCAGCACAAACTGTGCACCGTCACAGCTCTGTGCTGTGGTTTGCTCTCAGTCCTGATGCAGCAGTAGACTGTTTCACTGAGGTTTTGAAGCCTCTAGATACCCACAGTTCACCCACAGGTGATTCCAGCTCCCGTTCTGAGGAGATTAGACCTCTCCTCCTGTGTGGGTGCTTCATCTCCCTCTGCTGTTAGAAGTGTTGCATGCAGTTTGGTAAGCCCACGTCAGTTCCTGTATGACTCGAAGTCAGATTCATCTTCTTGGAGCCTCAGAGCTAAAGTGAGCAGTCGACTCAGTATCATTTCTACCCACTCTCTGTGCTTTGTGTATATGTAGATTTGAAACTAAGTGCATCAGACACAGCACAAACTGCAGATTCTCCCAGATTACCGACATGGTTCAAGCATCCTCTCTGGAAAGTAACTGGACGCACTGAATTTTAAACTTTTATTTTGACACCAAGATGCCTCCTGAGCACAACATCACACTTTTCCTAGCTTCTATAATTCTATGATATTGAGCCCTGAAAGTTTGAGAATCACACTCGTGTATCCTGCAAATAGAACTCCCACTGCTCCTGGATCACAGACTTCAGCCAAAGACTTGAACTGACTCATCACAACATCTGTCTGCTTGATAAATATGATGCAGTGTGCAACTTCTGGGTCTGCGTCCACCCCCCTCAGACCTGAAACCTTCTACCATGGTGGTGTAGTGAAACTGTCTTTAATAAATCCACATCTTCTTACAGCGAGGTCTCACAGAGCTTTTAGTTGAAGTGTGTCGACAAAAGCTAAATGTGAGATACGTGGTAAATAAATGCTGACATGCAGGAAACTTTAGGATCCATTTGGCTAAGTAAGGACTTTGACTTGAAGCTGCATTTGTCATTCCCTGCTGTGACTGCTCTCTGTATTCTCTTTCCTGCAGGTATATTCCTCTCTTCCTCGTGCTCTTCCTCTTCTTCAGTGGTTGTTTCTGCCAAAGAAAGCAGGAAGAGAGAATCCCAGCAGCAGCGTGGATGCTGATGGTCCCCAACGCCGCCTACTTCTGGTCAGACTGCTTTACTAGTAGATCTGGTCCCGGTGTGTTCAGCAACTGACAACAGGGTCAGTCTGAACAAGAGTAGAGGTACTGTGTCCCGTCCTTGAGCAAAGTAGAAAATGAGGCGCAGATCACCGACTTCACCGTGACACTAGACCTTCGATGTATTGTTTGATCCACACGTCACCAGATGGGAAACAAATTGTCTCTGTAATGAAATGCTGAAAATGAGAAACAGATGGAGCCGCTGAGGGAAACCTGCTTTTGCTGGAAGTGGTGATTAAGACCATCAGCAGGCTGCAGGTGCATAAATCTACATTTAGTTTGTGTAAGAGGATGAAACGTGGCCACTATTTCTGCATTTGTCACAATATTCTTAAGCACATTCACATTCTGAGTCGCTCTCACGCAGACGGAGCACAAAGATTAAATTTCATCTTTATCAGTGTTAACAGTCTCTACAGCTCAGGGGTCGACCGGCTCGCAGCTGAAGCACCGACAGCAAAAACAGGAAAACAAGCAGCGCTCTGCAATAATAAAACTGGAGTGTATGTTCTGGCATGGAGCTAAATTAGCAGCTTCAAATAGAATATGTACTTTCTATCATTGACCTGCCAGAGAGGTGTGTTTTAGTGTTTTGAGAATATGTTCTACTGCACGTACAAAAGGTAGTAGTCAACTACACCCGTCACCCAGCCCTGCAGGCTCGTTGGACTCTGGGAGCAAACAGGAGGATTTTTAAAACTCTCAGGACAATTCCCTGACATTCAAACAGTTCTTAAAAAGCCATGACGGGAGTCGAGTCTTCCTGCACCGTGGGCCACCAGGTCCTCAAGTCCCGGGAGACACCACCCAGCCCAGAACAAGAATATAGCATCAGACAACCCACAACCAGAGCACTAGTCTAACCGACTCGTCCAGTGTGTGGGCGTTGTGATATGAAATAAACAACAAATAAATAAAATGTAAGTAATAAATAAACACCACGATTAAACACACCAATAAACAGAGCCAGTATAAAATCAGTTCACCCTGTCAATTTCCAGGAAATAAAGGATCTGCAGCCACACTTCAGTGGGTCAGAGCAGAAGACCACCTACACGGTATTAGGTTCTGTTCAGTGTAGGTCTGATCCATGAGCGGATATGAAAGTCATGTGAGGAGCTGTAGTGCTTCAACTTAGATCAACTCAATACAACTTTATCCTGTAAATCCTATTTATACAGCAGCTCCATTCCCAGACTCCCAGCAGCCATCACAGGACTGACAATAGAGACTAAACACACGGCATCTCTGCATGAAGACATCTGTCGGAGGAAGTCTGAAGGAGTGACTGGAGAAATACACAAAACATGGACTTCACATATAAATGTTCTGGTTTTGTGTTTGTCATTAACTGACTGACTTCTGACTGTTTCACCAGGTAACAGCTGATCTGATGCTGGAACTAAACACCAGCAGCACCTGTGTGTGTGTGTGTGTGTGTGTGTGTGTGTGTGTGTGTGTCCAGGTGTTAGTAATAATTGATTAGACAGTTCTCAGGTGTTGCTGACTAATTACATTAATCAGTGAGGACAGTACTTAGAAATGAAAGCAGAAACATGTCAACCAGGTTCAAATTCAAATTCAAATTCATTACATGGATCATTATCACTGACGCTGACTGAAGTTTTAGATAAAAGTAGATCGGCTACATTATTATTTTAAACAGTCATTTTTTAGAATTTGTGATCACAGTATCTTTTAAAATCAAAGGTCAAGACTGGAAAACTTACTTCTTACTCAATGTGTCCTTTATTGTAGGTGTGAATGTGTGTCTCAGCTGGGTGACCCGTCCAGGATGAGCAGCATGGCTGGTGGATGGATGCATACTGCTTTCAGAGTGAAGTGAAGTGTGACATTGTTGTCCTGCAACAGCAGAACTCCTCCTGAAGAGCTCACACACTGTGTCACGGCCACAAGGATCATTAAGATAAGAGTGGGGTTTGAACCTGTGATGCTCACACAGCATCTAACCATGGCTGTCACTGCTCCGACAGGTATTTGATCACTGAGGGACAGACCTTCATCCTCTTCATCTTCACCTTCTTTGCCATGTCCGCCACAGTGATGCACCACAGGAGGCGAGGACTGGTCCCTGACAGCAACGGCCTCTTCATGCTCTGCAGGTAAGAACAGATGCTGGTCCTCTGAGTGCAGCGTTCACTGAACCAGCAACGACTTACTGAAGCTACTAAACGCCAAGCTCGTTCTCTTCCCGCTGCGACACCTCTGCTTCAGAAGCACTTTGTCATGTGTGCACTCGGCCCTGCAGCCCTGTGCCCTTTAATGAGCACTAGAGCAGCTAAGTTCAAACCTTTTGATTCTAAAATGTCTTAAAGTCAAAATGAAACCGTGAACAAAGTACTGATGATGTTAAACATCACACAACAACATGTTGCACATTTTCTTACGTGTCTTCTTTCTGGGACGGTGACGTCTTCTTTAAAAGCTGGACGAGGTTTGTTGTGTTTCACGTGGTCACCTGGATGATTGAAGGCAGGTGTTATAAATCCAAACCACTGCTTCGTGGCCTCTCGTCACTGCAGTTTTATTCCCGTGTGCGACTCACATTTTCTCCCTTTTGTATCATAAGACTATCGTTGTGAGGATTTAGCTTCTGAGCCTTCTGTAATATTCTTTCATATCTCATTCACTCCAACATGTTACGTTTCAGGATGTTTTAGATGTGTGATGACAAATCAGGATCATAGAGGAGAAGAAAACTCTCATGTCTGGTCTCAGTTTCTCAGCAGCTCTGTTCCTGGTGGCAGTCTGGGTGACCCTTCTGTGGAATGACGGCATCCTGAGGAAGAAACACCCCGGGCTGATCTACGTCCCTCAGCCTTGTGCCGTCTACACCCTTCACCTCTGCCAGAGTGTGCCGATATAACACTGTCAGAGACTTTACTGTGACTCGATGTAGGTGGAGACAGAGAGGATACGCTGCATCTTCAAGCTAGTTTAAGAATAACAGACGCCCTCTGCTTTGGTGGTGACTTTCAGACGTTACAGCAGACACAACATTTAAAAGGTGCCGTCTCTGGGGACGGCTCAGATCACCTGGGGCTGAGAGTAACCTTTATATGCTAAAGCTTTAATATCCCAGTTAATGTGAAGTGAAGGAGTCAAGCTGATAAAAACAAGGCTTAAGAAAGCAGAGGTCACAACTGGGGACCTGTGTTACACACCAGTTTCCTCTGTCTGTCAATTAACAAACATTTAATCACTATAACCCTAACCGTCTCAGTTATCATGTATTATAATCAAAGAAATAAAATCTGTTTCTCATTGTAATAGAAATTTAAATAGTAATCTTGGATAGAAGCGTCTGTCAAATGACTAAATGTAAATGAAGTGGAAATACCTGGAGTTGTGAGAATCCATCAGTGATGCAGAACACGCTTTGTCCTAAACCTCATTAAACTTTTCAACTCAGTGTTTTCCTGTTTCCCACTCACACACCAGGTGCCAAATGTCTCCCGGGCATGTGGCTCTTTCCACATTTTCATAAATGTGCTGCCAATGAAACCGTCAGAGGCATTAACAGAAGTCACCTCTGTGTGAGTGACGAAGGCCCATCGGTGTGATCCAGGCAGCTCTGTCACGTGTTGTCAGAATCAGGACTATCTGTCCTAAAAACCAGGTTTTGTGTTTATTAGTATTTATTCATTCATTCTATTTAAAATAAGTTAGAGCTCGAAAACGTGCTTCAGAATGTAAAATGGTCCGTCAGTGTCGTGTTCATGAAACTGATTCTACTGAAACAATCAAGATGTGTTTAAAGTGTCGACTCTCAGCTTGAACACAGGTTGACAGTGACTCTGTCTTTATTGAAGAACACAGAGCCTCAGATCTGACAACAACCTGGCAGCTCTTTACGCAGTAGGAATATGAACAGTCAATGAGAAACAGGTGAGAAGGCTGTGGAGTCGTGAGCAGATGCAGGACAGGTGTGCAGGTGGACAGAAGGCTGAGCTGGGACCTCGAGGATGCAGATGAACAGAAAGATAAATTAAAACATCATGCAGGCATTTCAGCCATTTTTACACAAGCTTAGTATTTTAAGTGTTTGTACAAAGTAAAATCATCCTAAACTAAAAGTCAGTTACTTCAGTAATCAGTCAGTCAACTACATGTCACAGTGTTTTCATATTTTCATTTGATATAAAAAGGACAATGTGCCCCATGTTAATGTGTGTAGCAGTTCGAGAAGCTCGGGCCAAACACAAAGTTCAGTGATGTAGTTACAGAGCAACAAAGTGAGCAGGGGTAAATTAAGTAAATAAATTAAGTAAAATATGTCAGTCTTCTTCTTTTCCAGTCGGCTGTTCCCTTTCAGAGGTCACCACAGTGAATCATCTGTCTCCACTGAACCCTGTCCTCTGCATCTTCTTCTCTCTCACCAGCTACCTTCATGTCCTCTTTCTCTACATCTCCTACCTGGCAGCTCCAACCTCAGCATCCATCTTCGTACCACAAGGACATGTTTGAGTGAAACAGATGTTTAATTAGTTCATGTTTAGAGGTTGTAGCGACCGGACATTTGGGTTTTCAGCATTTTCCCTGTGTCTTGTGAGTCCTGCCAACGGGAAATGTGTTTCTAAGCTGTTGTTTCTGAGCAGTCGGAGAGAAGGAGAAAGAAAGCAAACATGCCTGCATTAATAAGAAATGTAAGAATTTGGCTCAAAAGATCCACACGTGTGTATTTTCTCTCCTCTGCCTCCTTTTCTACAGATTTCTATATTTGTGATGGCTAATTAAGTTTGGTTTTTTTGAAGAGGTGTGTGGCGAATTGCCGCTGAGTCACTGGAAGGAAAAGCATCAGCCATATAGAACCCTCGTAGGATTCATCCATTGTTATACTCAAAACACATCAGTTCATGTCAGGAAACGCATCGGAGAGCCACAGAGCTTCTGCACCCACACGAGCAGAAAATAGAGCAGATGCAGTAATGAGGTAGGGGCTGGAGAAGAAGGGAGACAAACAGTTCCCCAGCTGCCTCGGACTTATGCCTCTCCCACCTACACAGCTTAAAGCAGCAGTTTTCTTAATGGGTGCTGCAATTAGACCTGAGAAAGGATATTCACAGTGTGAAGCTGTTCTAAAGCTGTGTGTAGTGTAAGATATAGAGCAGAAAAAACGCCACCTTCAGCTGAAGAGATCTGATTCCAACCTCAGGCCAAGTCTCCTGTCAAACAGACAGCGTTAAGAAGCTGCTCCTGACTTTGGTCTGTACCACGTGACGTGGCCTCGTGCAGGCAAAGTCATTACTGATAAAGCAAAGTGTTGGAGAATAAACTGGCTCAGGGGTAAATGTTGGTTCTGACCTGCAACAAAGTGCAGTGGACACAAACGTAAAGAATAAATGATGATGGACATGACTTAAATACCACTTCTAAACAGAGTGCATTAACACCAGAAACAAACAGAAAAGTCTTCTAGAGGACTCTCCAGCTTTTTTGTGTGGAGAATTCGCTCCACCAGCTGTTTTTCTCTTCGTCTTCAAACTAAACTTCATTCACATTTTGTTTGGACCATTTTCTGGGAGGTTTGTTACAGTTTTATAAAAGCAAAGCTTGTTGAAATCTGTCAGCGTTTGTAGGCCTACATGTTGTACAGAGGCATCACGTGACCACACCAAATACTAAAGTAAAGAAGAATTCTCCCTCCGTACATAGATTCTTTCTGCAAGAGGCCAAAACAGTAGTGGATGGAAAATGACTTCAATTCATATTGTCTCTGGATACATTTGGGGGAATTCACTTAAACTAATTTGGTTACAGTCCAAATCACAATAGTTAAAGTCAGTAGGAGTTAAGGCACCGTGGAGGTCCAAACCAGGTTCCCTAACACTCCTCCAGTAGTTGTAGAGAGAATGTGTCCTGTGCCTGTCCTGCCCCTCGGCGGCTCCTCTCCACTCACCAGCCAGGATCCTCCTTCTAACTTCCATTACCTTACTCATCTTACACCGGCCTGGTTCAGTTTCCTGAGCCGAGTAACAGCCGGCAGACTTCAGACTCGCCACCAACCGCTTACACACACTCGCACACGCTGAGCCACAATGGTGAGATAAATACCTGCGTGAAGCTTCACGCTGTCATCCACACTTCACCTGCTTTTGCTCATGCTGTTCTCCCTCTTTCATCCCAGGCAAAGTTCCTGAAACAGGATCAGATTAACGGTAAGACTCTCATACATTACACAATAGTTCTGGCTGGAGACAGAAATGAGTCCTGACACAAGTGCTGTAGTGAATTCATGTTCTCACTTTTCTGATGACATAAATATCATTTAGTGCAAAAGGAACAAATTCAGCCGTTTTCAGTAGAGATCGTTTCTCTTTCACAGACAAACCAAAGGCAGCAGTGTTGCTGTTTAATCAGACAGCAGTTTTCCGTGTGTCTGCCTCTATACAAAGCAACGCCTGTTCTTTTTCAAGCTGAGAATATTCACACAGTGATTTGTTGGCCGACTTCCCCGACCCTTTAATGCGATTAAATACAAAGGTTCACGTCACGCAGTTTTTAGCCTAATGAGGAGACATTAAATTCAGAGTCTCTGCTTGAAGGGACAGAGGAGTTATTGTTTGACTCTCTCTCTGAGCTCAGCAGATAAAATGTTTGTGTGTCCACTCATTAACAGTCCGGCAGCCACTGTGTCGGTTTGTTGCAACCAATGACTATTTTCATTGTCAACTGATCTGATGATGAACAGAAATTAGTGACAAATACAAATCTCTTTTTTCAGGACTCAAGGAGACGTCTTTATGTCTGAAACAAATAGAATTTAGACACAAGAATAGAAACACAAAACTAGTTTGTTTAGCGGCTTTCAGTAGTAAGAAATCAATGCATAAAAGGTCAAATCTAAAATACTAAAAAGGAACAACTCTTCTCATTTGAGAAGCTGTAACAGAATCTCTGGGTGTTTTTGCTGCAGCCGTGTGAACTTCTTCACAGCAGTGAAGAACAGTATGAGCACAGTAACGTGTCAGTAGAACCTTACATGATGAGTTCCTTTCTGTGTTTATCCTGAGTGACAGTTTAATTATAATGCATCCAACAGAAAACTCATGGTGACACAAACTCAAACTAATGTCAGTGGGGTTCATCCTCTGGAGACCACAAATGTGAAACTGTCATAAGAATAAATTCTATAACTGTGGCAAACGTGTTAGCACATGATTCAGCGGTGAGGACAGCAGGCAGGTCAACAAATCTCCTCCTCACACCCTGAGGACGTTTCTCCATATTTGACAAACATCCACAAATCATCATCACATTTTGTCAGTTGTAGTTGCTGAGTGAACGCTGCTCATATTTTCTATGAACATAGAGCTTCAGTCACGTTTAACACTCGAGGCTGCAGTGTAGTAGCTCAGCACCATCATTACTGGGAGACAGGATTGACTGTGGAGGTACTTCAGGGTGGACCACAGCTGTGGACCCAGTGAGGGACACTGTCATTCAAAGTCAATACTGCTAGTGTTACTGCTAGAAACGACGCTGATGACTGGAAGTGGTTGACAGGTAAATAACTTTACTTCAGCTCCAGTGTTCCGGGGATGATGCAGCCTGTACTGTATATGAACATGAGATAGCAGAAATGTAACTGCACTGGTTCTCTACAGATCTTCAATCCAAACCCAAATCCAAGCAATTCAATTTTAGACTCAGATTCTCTTACAGGGTCAACCACACATCACAGTTTGCAGTTTTTGTCAGTGAGGTTGCTCTGATCTGTGTCAACCACTCATTAGCCATCATCAGGAAGTTGTGTCCATAGCTTTCAACCAGCTCCCATCACCTTCCATGACTTTAACAGCGTGTTGGCCTCCTGTTCAGAGATGTTTTTAGCATTAGATGTGAATGGCCTCATTGTCTAAACATTCAAATGCCATTAAAACACTCAGAGGATTTGAAAACTGCAGAAAAAACATCTGATGGCTGGAGGTCAATCAAGAGCCTAAACTGTTTCTCTCTCTGTTACCTTAAATGATTAGAATTCAACTTTGGTTTAAAAGCATTTCATACAGGATTGTCTCTAAATACACACTGATCTGTTTGTAATGAAGAAAGAAAGGAGCTGTAACCAGTGTGAGAATAATCATCCAGCGTTTCCTGAAAATGGACGAGCTGCTCCTTCTGCTTTTCTTTACATGTGTACACGTCTTTCTCTGGCTGTGGGCCAGAGTTAAATACCACTGCTGTGTACATGTATTTTATACTCAAAGCACTGGTTAATGCAGAGAGACAGTGGGCTGGCTTCAAAAAACATGTTGCATCATGATGTGAATGGGTTTTTTTCAATAAAACAATCACATTTGCAGTTTAGGTCCAGATGAATATGAATTTTTAGCAGATAGAGAGTTAACTTTTCCATAACCAAGTGTCAGTGGTTGAAGGTTAGAGTAAGGTTAGGGTTATGCTGAGTCACAGTTATGATTGAACATTAGTCGACTAAATCTTTGGACGTGATGGAAAACGCGTGTGTGTGTGTGCGTGTGTGTGTGTTTGTTGCAGACTTTAAGGAGTGTTTCTCTCTCTACGACCGCCAGAGGAAAGGCAAGATCGAAGCCCGGGAACTGATGACAGTGATGCGCTGCCTCGGGTCAAATCCCACCCCCTCTGAGGTCCAGAGACATTTGCTGAGCCACAACATTCAAGGTACACCTGGCTGAGGCAGCCAGCACACTGTGTGGTGGATCTACTGTGTACTAATCCACCAGTATCACTACTACATCTTTAATCATCATCATAAAATACTTTTCCCAGAGCTGTGAGTTGTGTGCAGAAATAGTTTTGTCTTTACACAGATATGACATCCTAAGGTCTGTGAAGGTGGAACCAAAATGTCCCTTTTCCAGATAAATGAATCATTAATCTGTTAATAAAACTGTTAGTTGTCAGTTACAACGTTCACTGCAGCTCTAACATGAAAACAGCTTCCTCCATCATGAAGCAAACAAAGACAGTGGAGATTTTCCTGGGAACTCGCTGCATCACAGTGCTGCCAGTCTCTCTGCCTTACAGCACATTTCATCACCTCGTGTGCTATTAGATGAACTGAAACAAATGATCTGTGAGGGTCACTGCAGGGAAGCATAACAAAGCAGAGTTACAAATGCAGAAAATGGTTTTCAGACAACACAACATGAACAGACGCAGTTTGTCCTCCTCAGACGCCTGATCGCAGTCTCTCTGATCTTATTTCACCGGTGTGTCTCTGAATGCATCGTCGTCACTGTAGGATCATATGAAAACTCCACTGGAGCTTCATTCTCCAATAATCGAGGCAAACATCTGCCTAAGCTGCAGAATTCACTGCAACCTTTTAAAGGTCTATTCTGCTGATTTGAAATGTGACCTTTAGTACTATGATCCTATGAAAAGTCCGTCTCTCAACACTTGTGAATTCAGTTTTTAGAAGAGGCTCAGTAACAGCTGTTGTAAAGGAAATAATAGACTTGCTGGGACTATTTTCAGCAGCAGATGCTTCCTGTTTGATTCTTCAGATATGTCCTTTGGATGTTTGGCCGTGTCCAGGATCCTGATTTCACAACTGGATCATTATTCATGCTCCAGTCAAACACTTGACTGCACTCATACTTCATACCACTGGTTAAACATGTTTATTTCTATCGATTTAAAACTGAATGTTCAACATAAGAACGTTTGCAGACTGTGAACAGCACCAGTGAAACTCTTTGTGTGTGAAACATAATAAAGTAAATCTGAAGAATATTGGCAGTTTCCATCCACACGGTTTATGAATCTTGTTTAAACTGTCTGCAGCTTATCTAACAGCGCCGCTCTGCACCTTGGGTTTTATTGCCTCAGTGTTTGAACAACTTATTTCATATTCTTTCATGTTATCTCTGAACCTCTGCACTCGATCTCCTTCTCCTTCTGCACTGACCTAATTTCTTCTGCAGAGATCAATAATTTTTTCCTCTTATCTGTCCTGCTGGTGACACAGATTATTGGACTGGTCCAGTAAATGTAAATCTCTGCCTGCAGGTCGGGGGGGCGAGCTGGATTTCTCCACCTTCCTGAGCATCATGCACCAGCAGCTCCAGCAGGAGGCACCGGAGGCGGAGATCCTGGAGGCCATGCGAATGGCCGACAAAGAGCAGAAAGGCTTCATCCTCGCCTCAGAGCTACGAGCCAAACTCACCGGGCTCGGAGAGAAACTGACCAACACAGAGGGTGAGAGCGGCACAAAGTCACATGTTGATGCTCGTCGGTTTGATCTGCTGCTTATTTCACACTGACGTCACATGATGTTGATGTTTCACTGTCAGCACACGTCAGCACGTTGTTTTCACTGTTATTCCACTTGTTTCTCCACCTTGGTTTTATTTCTGTAGCACATTCAACACAACATTCAACGTGTTTAAACAGCGAAACTTTTTTCCTGCAGATATGTTGAAATAGAAAGTTATATTTCATATTTGTGCTGCTATGAGCTTGTTTGAAGATATTTGTGGAACTTAGTTGAATAGAAACACAGAAAAATACCTGAAGAGACACTTAAACCACCACTAACAGCTGCGATCACCCACACAGAGTTACATAAACCTTCTCCTGCAAAACCAACAGAGGCCTTTAAACAAGATTGGTTCTAACATGTTTGCTTGTAAATCAGGAGACGTTTAAAATTCGCAATATGACTCAGTGGAATCATATTTGATGTTTATGTAACTGCACATCACAGAAAAGAGGATGAAATTCCCCCAGTCATGACACGGACCCGAGCAGATCCAGAACAGCAGGAGAACGACAGGAGATTCATTAAATCTAACTTTGAGTGACAGCTGCGTCTGTGTTTTCAGTGGACCAGCTACTGAAGGAGGCGGGTGTCGGAGCTGATGGCCGGGTCCATTGTGAGCAGTTTGCTAAAGCCGTGACCCGCTCCTCTATGAAACGCTGACATCACCGTGCCGCTGTGAAGACACCGAGCTCAAGACTCAGCATCAGTTTGGACCCTCAGTCCTCTCCTCATCATGTAATCACTGTAGCTACAGTCATGAGCGACATGTCAAACCCTCCCTGTGGTTCTTTTAATAAAAGGAGTGTAAAAGTGAAGAACCATCAAATCTGCAGCAGCTGTTATTTCACCTCGGAACACAACAAAGCTTCAAAATGAATTTTTAATTTTTAATCAGCATTAGATAATTAGCTAACATTATTAGAGCAGGTGAAGCCCGCTGGTGTCATTTTAGTCTAATCTTTGGCTCAATATCAAACATTGTTTGTCACCCTGTGGCTGAAATAAAACTCAGTTTCAATAATGATTAAGGAGAATGAATCATAAAAAAAAAAAGGGAGCTTGACAGGCGTAGCAGCAACGAGCCTATTAAATGGTGCCCTGAAGCAAAGAGTTGGACTGTTTGAGTTCAGTCCCACTTCCATTCTATTAGAGATTTTAATAGGAGATCGTTATTTTCCTCCCATCAGGTCTGTTGTTTGTTTTGTGATGCAACATGAAAAGTTTCAGAAACCGAGCAAACACCTTTTCTTTTCATGAAAGGAGGATTATTTCACCGTAAACCATCTTGACGTGTCCTGTTAGCAGCTTCATGCATGGAAAACCCATCAGCCGGGTTTCGACTCGGCTGCAGAGCCCATCCAGTGGCATCTCTTATGCTCTCATGTAACGTGCAGGAGAACATGTTCAACCGATTTCTGAGGGACATCCACATGATGAAATTTCACTCTCCTTTCTTGTCAAGTGTCTTGTCTGAGTCTGAGCCCTGAGGGACAACAGGGCCTGTATCTGGCTCTGAAGTGTGCCCCTCCACTCTCATCATTATTCACAGTGACTCAGGTACGTTTCAGGAGCTGGCTGAACACCTTGAGCACTAACAGCCGCCCCAGGTCCTCAGCAGCCTGTTGTCTTTGCCCTCTTTAATGCTGATGATTAGGCTCTTCACCCGTAAACAGGGCGCACCCACACGGTACACTCACAACACTGCACTGTTCGTCTCCGGTTAGGGTGACTGAACACTCTGCTGAAGTGAGGGCACGTGTTTGTCAAGTCAGATAAATACTATTGGAATAATTCAGATTCAGGCTTAAAGTCGACATCCACTTTATTATTACACACCGAGCTGAGTATGAGAATAAATTTGGGTTCAATCCAGATTCAGTCCACGGTGATTACTGCGAGCGCTTCATGTTTGTTCAGAGCTGTTAATGTGAACAGATTGAAGTCATTTAGAGAAGTCACCTCAGCTCTGGGAAGTTGTGATGGGTTTGTTTGTTTGAGATCCCTGGCTACGTCACCATAGATGTCAGAGTCTGTCTATCTCTCCTTGCAGGGTGGGTGAGTCGTCTGCAGCTAATAGCAGGAGGAGACGGTGATTTATCAGACACTGGTGGGGGTTGATATGTCTCCTGCCTCTGCTCCATAAAATTACACCTTATTATATCGTTCTACACACTAATACATCTTGTAAAGATAAGTGATAAAATCTCAGAGCTGCATTAAACTCGGGGCAGCCTGCTGCTGAAAACACTTCAGAATGACAGATGAGCTCCAGTGCAACACATTATTTTTAGTGATAAATGAGAACGTCGAGCTTCAAACGTCACCTCACTGTGAGTGAGCGCTGGCGTTCATGGATCACACAGACGGAGGAGTGTCATGAGGATTTAACTGCATATTGTGAGGGTGTAGGTGGTTTCTGCTCCTCCCACAGGGTTTTCATATCACACTGCTACTTTCAGGTTAAATGAGCACTGCACACAGGCTCCGCATCATCACCCAAAAGACAAATGAAGTTCACGTCCTTTCTTATGCTCTGTTAAACCTTGTTAGGCGGAAGGTGTGAGACGAGGCCCCAGAGGTCGACCTGATGCAGATTACGTTTTTCACCGCAGGAAAGAGTCTGCAGAGAAACTCAGACTGTGGTGAAACTGCTACGAGAGGAAATCTGGGATTCTGTGTTTAATGACAAATACTACGACTGCACAGACTCATAAAAGGCATTCAGCACCCTCTGGCCCTCTGCATGGACATCCAGTGACCTCTCAGGATGTTCTCAGCCTCTCATTTCTTGTCCTGACGTGTCTCTTTAACACAAACAAAATAATGATCTGGGTTATAATGTTCTAGTTACTGTAATGTCACCTATCAAACATAAGTCTTAAATGCTTCATTATCTTGACATAACAAGGTTCAGGTCTGTCTCATACGGTCATTACTGTGACTGGGAGAGAGCAGAGAAGAAATTTAATGAGGATGTTCAACACTGATAGAAACAGATGAAGCTGATTCAACTGTGACCACATGTCATTACCTCAATTCAAAGCTGATATTAGCATCACAGAAACATGCTATCACAAGATGTAATGTGAAAGTTACAATTAAATAAAACACTGAGTAGTTATTAATGGCAGCTCCTGGTGGGTCTGGTGGATGGTAAAAGTACTCACTGAGGGGAACAGTTACCATTTTTAATAATAATCTGAATTATTAAAGGAACAATATGTAGAACTGACACCAAGTGTCTCAGCTCGATGCCAGCTGCTTAGAAGAACCGCAGCCCAAGCTGAGCCTGTTATCCTGCTGTGAAAATACTCTGTGGAGCTGGAGTTCCTGAAAAATACTGAATTTAAGATGATCAATGAATCCATTCACATTTCTTTCTGAGAATTGATGCAGGTCTTAAGACTGTGAAGTACAAGAGAGAGTCCAGTGGAGGACCTAACCACAGCTGAGTACCTGGAACAGGTGTGTTCACGCAATCAGGATCTGGAAGGTACCAGTTCTCTTTGTCTTCAGCCAGTCTGCCTCAATCTGAGATAACGTATTTACCTGTTCCCATCACTTCACTGAAGACTCAGATCAATCAGATCAGACGGGGATGGAGGATCAAGGAGGACTTAGAGACACAGAGGTCAAGCGAGTGTTTTTAGTCTGAAGGTCAGAGGAGCTGTTGCTTAAAGACTTGGAGACTTTAAAATCAAATAATCAGTGGAGCCACAGAAAAAATCTATATGAACCCTAAATAAAGCAGCATATGAAAAGTCAGACAACACATGAGAAGTGATTCCCAAACAAAAAGCTAAACTGTCAGTGCTGTTTGTCCGCTTTCAAAAGGTGCAATGAAGATTTAGGCCTTGAGGGGTCACTAATGGGGCTCTCAGACCTTCTAAACCTGGTTTGGTGAAGACTGGCGTCACGCGTCTGGAAGCAGCTTTGAAAGTTGTGTGTGATAAAAATGTACGTTTAAATAAGTGTAAACAGATTTCATTACGTCTGCCTTGGGTGGAGAAGTGGAGGTATAAACATGACACGAACAAACACACTAACTCCTCCTGACAGCTCCTCTCTGCCTCTGTGAAGTCACAGCTCCTGTTCATTCACACTGAAAGCACCACTTCCTGCTGGAGAAGAAGCACCAAGCTCATTAAACCCACTGATCTATGTGTGTGTGTGTGTGTCCACATTTTCATAGTTTACTTGTTTCTGGGCTGTTTGCAGCTTTATGTGATGAAAGATTCATGGAGCCGCCTCTCCAGGCTCGTCAGAGGAGCAAAGTCCACCTCAGTGTTTATGGGCTGGTCTTTACATAACGTGCCGTACGTGCTGCTCTCTGCTCGTCTCGTCGTGTTCTTCTGTTTCTCGCTTATCTTTTTTAAATGAAGCCTTTTGCAGCACTGCTCTTGATGAGTGCTCAACAAATAGATATTATGCGTGTTCCTGTGTTCAGCAGGGATCCAAATCCTTTTCCTCAGTTATTTGTTCTGATTAGAATTAAATTGTATCAGTAGGTTTTAACCATGAGTCAGTCAAACGAGTTGTTTCATGTTCATTTCCTTCAACACATTTAGAGGAAGTCTGGTTAAAACATATGAACACTTCAGTGTTCATATTCATTAGGTTTGACTTTTATTTATAAAGAAAAGCTAAATCCCAGTTAGTTCGACATGTTTAAATAAACTGAAACTCAGAATGGCAGATTTCTGTACTTATTAGATAAATGTACAAGGTTGTAATATTTTAAAATAGAGAAAATGACCTTGAATTTCTACAATTAAACTCCAATTCAGAGGCACTTGTATCTGTACCAGTGCTGCTTTGTGCAGGATCATACCACTTCAAAGTTAAAGTCTACAACTGCCTCTTTGTCGAGTTGCAGAAGAAAAGGAACATAAACGGGAATGTCACACAAAATACTGCAGCTTCGAATGAGATTCACATAATGTGACTAACGTGGACGGTTGATGCCTTTTTTATTGTTTTCAGGTGAACATGTTAATATGTTTTTGGCCCTTATCACTAACATAGCAACCACCTTTTGTTGGGATCTGTTAAAAGCCTGTATGAGCAGGAGGACTGGTTACAGAAATAAAACCTGTTTCAGTTCTTACATGACACCTGAAAGCCCGTTTATTGCCCTGAGAGCTGATTGGCTCCCAGCTCCTCAGATCGTAATGAGATAAACCTGCAGGTCGGAGCCAACCAGGATTCATTAAGAAAATAACTCATTTAAATAAATAGATGTCCTCATGTCCGTTCTTTTCTCATTTCTTCATTCTTCTTTTTGCAGCTTGCTACTGAAAACAATTTTTAACCTTAACTCATAAAACAAACGCTGCACTTATTTGTATAAACTGTTTGTCAGAGAAGAAATTACCCCCTGACCTTTCCTCCCCAAACATAAGTTAAGAGAGAAAACACTTTGTTTGCACTAATAAACATCATAGTTTCAGCTTTATTTTACAAATTGTTTTAATGTATAACCACATTCCACCTTATCTGAGTTTGTTTGAAACATTTGCTGATTATTTAATTAACTGAGAAAATTACCAGTGGTTTTGAAAATGATAATAATAATAATAATAATAATAATAATAATAATAATAATAATAATAATAATAATAATAATAATAATGATTTCAATAACTTTTTCTGCTTTTAATCAAAAATCAAACCAGTTGAATAAAACTAATTATTTAAAAACTGTTTGACCTCGACAAGACGGGAACAGGCGTGAAAGAAAACAGTTAAAACAAACGGAGTGTCACTGATAACAGTCAGTTAAACATTCTTCCTGTCAGAAAACAGTAATGCTGCTGTGTAAAAGAGATTTTCTGAAGTATTGAAAACTACTTTTTGCAGCTCGTCTTATTTAAACTGGGTGATTCCACTTCTGCTAAATTGTGCTAATCATCCTGACTGAGCAGATTTAGACAGAGTCCGAGTGGAGCTTAGCTGAAACTATGTGCACAATCAAAGTGGTTTCCAAAAGTCCAATCTAAAACTCAACATGTGAAACACAATCTAACCTGTAAAATGTCTGTATTTAACAGAGTTAATCCTTAAGGAACCACATCTCCAAACTCAGGCTTCGGGTCCCTGCTGCCAATAGAAATGTCTTAAACATCTAAAAATAAACATTTAGCTTTATTTTTCCAAATAAAACTCGTCCCTGTTCAGACTCTTTACAACACACACAGTCCTGCAGCCCTGAGGCCGCTGGCATGTAAACACTCAAGTGAGTTTCCTAAATTTATGCCTGTACCTGTAATCCACCCAAACACAAACCTCAAACAGCAGTGACATTTAATTTTATGTCAAGACAAATGAAGTACTTCTTCAAACATTGCTTTTAAGGTTGCACTGGCATTTTTTTTCTACATTCACTTATTTAAGCTTGTACATTTTACACACCAGCCACAACAGACATCAAAATACTCCACAGAATGATGTTTGAAGCTGCAGCAGCAGGCTGAATCCGTCCTGCACGGCTGTGATTCTTCTGCTGGGAACATAAAGTCTGCACAGAGAGCACTTTAGAGAGAGGAGCAGCATTGGATGAGACAGTGAGACTGCACTCAGTTTAAACAACAGAAAAGTCCGTTTTCCCAAATCAAACTACAGCAACAGCATTAGTGTCAAGTTGGATCCCGGCGCAGGTGGAGCAGAAACGTAGCTGGATGGTTTTACGCACTGCGCGTAATGGTGCGTAATTTATGTACAAGTGATTCTCCCTCCTTTCGTGTTTCACACCTTTAAATTGTGAATATTTAAAATCCCTTTGATGAGAAAACGCCACTGCAGTGCTTTCTTGGCCCTTGGTGGTTTGTACACGGCTGTGCATTTGGCACAAGTGCCCGGGCTCTCCAACAAACGTAGTGTTTTATTACAAATTGAGAGAGCAGTGTCCAGCAACACAGCACAACTTTATTGTCAGTAGATTCACGAGGAAACATTCTTCTCTGTGTGTTGTTTGTGGTCAATCAGTTAAATGATGGATTCGTCATCATTCAGCAGCTTTTAAAGATTCTCTTTTTACCTCTGCAGCGCGTCCGTGTCGCACTGGTCCGTTAAAACCGACAGTCTGCAGTTCTCCGTCTCCACGTTGTTCAGCGGAATCACAATCTGTGTGTCTTCCGGCTCCGCTCTCACCGTCCCGGAAAACGGCCTCAGGTGGCAGGTGTTCGCCCCGGTGGGTGAGGAAATCCTCCAGAACAGATCCTTCATCTTCTTCCTGAACTCCCGGCGCATCAGGCAGTACAGAACCGGGTTCAGGCAGCTGTTGGTGTGCGCCAGGCACACAGTCACCGGGTGGACGTACGTGTGCACCATGTAGTACGTTTTATCCCAGTTGGCCAGGTTGAATTTCACTAACACGCCCCAAAAGGTGATGGCGTGGTTGGGCATCCAGCAGATGAAGAAGGAAAGGACGACGATGGTGACCGACCGAGTCACCCGGGACCTCCGCTTCACCTGGTTGTTGTTCATGCTGCGCAAGCGGACAAAGCGCAACAGCAGCAGGTAACACACGGTGACGATGAGCATCGGAAACACGAAGGCCACCAGGATCTTCTGCAGGTGGTACAGCGCCAGCCACGACTGGTCGTCGGGGAAGCCCAGCAGACACAGCCTCTCCCCGGCCACAGTCTTCACCGTGGAGAAGATCGCGGTTGGCAGAGAAGCCACTGTGGCGGAGACCCAGAGCCCGGCGATCACCCAGCGCACTGGGCACACCCGCCTCCGGGTCCGATCCTTCAGTGCCGAGGCCACCGACCAGTACCGAGTGACGCTCATGGCAGTGAGGAAAAACACGCTGGCGTACATGTTCATCACCGTCACGGAGAGGATGATCTTGCACATGGCGCTTCCAAACGGCCAGCTGAAGTCCAGAGCCGTGTCCACTGCCCAGAACGGGAGGGTCAGCACAAACTGAAAGTCCGTCACGGCCAGGTTGAGGATGAACAGGTTGATGCTGGAGCGTTTCTTCCTGCCCCGGCGCACTTTCATCAAGAAGAACACCAGCAGGTTGCCGAGCAGCCCGGCGGCGCACACCACCGAGTACACGATGGAGATGAGGATGCGCAGGGTCGGGGAGCCGTCCGCAGGCACGTCAATGTCGTCCAGGGTACTGAACCGCTTCTCATCCTCAGAGGACCGGTTCCAGGAAGACGTGGTGTTGTGGTTCCACAGCTGCGCCATCCTCTCCGGTAACAGACCCGCGCCGAGTCCTGCAGGGCGCATCACCTCCTGCGCTCCTGAAGAATAGAGGCAGAGCCCCCGCTGCTCATATTAACGCCGCTGCGCGTTTTCTCCTCCCGCACCGGGAGCTCGGAACTAACCGGAGCCGCTCTCACCTTCACTGGTTCCTGGTTCACTGCTGAGCCCTGTGCGCGCGCGGCTCGCTTTATGTTCTGCTGGTGCCCGCGGAGGCGCGTGGCCGACGTGGGATTGGCGTGGCATGTCAGGACGAGAGAGCAGGGCCGGTGATAGAGATTTAGGGGCCACAAGGAGCCCTTCATGCCCCCACCTCAACAGTCCCTCCCCCATCATCAACATCTGCAGCTACCTTCCTGCTGAGACCCCCCCTGCATGAAACATTAGTGTCACTTATTAGTTAAAACCACAGCTCTTCACGTCTCGCACCTTGAAGTAAACAGGGCGCATGTTTTCTATCTCTAGTTTGTGATCTGACCTGTGAACTTGGGCACATATATACATATATCTAGTGTTTTTAAAATGCCATCTGTTTATGGACACAGTGAAAAATGCAAAGTTACCAGTTGTTTGACCTTTTAAAACTCTCATCAATCAGTAATCAATCAAACAAACAAAAGATAAAAAGAAATAATACATTATAATATAATAAATGTAATATAACTGTGATCAAATTAATCTCATGTTGTGATTCAGAGTTGCAGGAAATCCCATTTGACAGTCCTTACTGTATCTGTCATAGCAGAGTAGGTTTTATAAAATCCATGTTTATTAGAAACTCTGAACTTGAAATTCACACTTTCGAATCCTTTTGTTCTGTAAAAATCTTCAGTGCAAAACATTTGGTGCCAGTTTACAACAATAACAAGACGAGTGAAGGGAGCGCTGTGGAGTCGCTCCTGTCCCAGCCTGGATCAAGACATGTAAGTGCAGCAGTCTGTAGGTTTTCGCTGCAAACCGTCAGCTGAGGTTTAACCGTCTCAGTTTTCCTTTCCTCTGGGGCTGAGGAGGATTCTGTGTTGTTCATAAGCTCTTTGATCAGGAGAAATGTGTTTTTGAAGAACAATACATTTGAATTCTTTTGTTCAACTATTCATGGATTCTACTAATCTAAGGATTCACATTATAATTACTATATTAGCAACTGGACAAAAGGAATCTGCAGCATTTCAATGAGTTTAAGGACAAGAAGGAAATTGTAAAGAGAGAAAAAACCCAAAGGTCCAGTTCCCCTTCTTTGTTATCGTCGACTCATCATACACCAACGAAGCTCTTCAAATGAATGATCAGATTTTGTGTCCATATTTATCATAGTCATTCTATCTTATGCTCATGTGAGTAATTCTGCTTTGATTGTGTTGATGAGTCAAATCGGCGGCTGTGTGACAAGAGTAAAAGTAATTAGAGATATAAATGTGGGATCTGTAATCACTTACGACTCGTCCTAAAGCAGCTCGTCATGTTCACAGGACCTGCTAAAACTGTGCACCCGTTTGTTTTTCATGGTTTGGGCACTAATACGTTTATAAACCTGTTCCATGTATGTACAAGATGAAGTGACTGTTCCCTGTCCACTGACACTGATCCTGACTCAGATATATTCACTTTTTACAGAGACTAGATTAGTGTAAATATGAGAAAGAGAAAGATTTAAGCTGTTCTGTACTAATCTAACACCTCCTTAACATCAGGAGTTTTCTACAGCAGCTTTATCTGAAACATGACTAAATGATAGTTCATTGTGAAAAACCTGATTACGAGGATTTCATAGGATAAGAAGTTTTTTTAATGTTCTTGATCTTATTGCAAAACATGTAAAACTTTAATGTACTCAAATGATTTCTACTCTTTAATTCATTTGGCAAACATCTCTAATCCCTGAAAACAGGGACATATGACAAAGAAAGAAAGAAAGAAAGAATTATACCAGTGGAGTTTTTTACAGACGCAAAGTTCAGACAAATATGTTGAAAACATAATGAAAACATAAATATATTTAAAATAAGAAGGCAGGGAGAAAATGATTAAAATGATGTTATCAGGCAGCCGTGGAGAAGGAAAGTGTGGCTGAGTCATTATAAAATCAGTTGGGCAGAAAGAAATGTATGAAAAATGACAGATTGTAAATGAATGAGCTTAATGTGACTCTTCTTCTGAAAACCAGCGCACATTAGCAACATTCACTCGGGAAGTCGATTAGTTCCCTGATGCAGGTTTGGTGAGTTAATGAATCCACACAGAGACGACATCTCCGACAGCCAGATTACTCAAAACAGCATTTTTAAATCCTCCTCCTCTCTGATCCAGCTGATTGGAGCCAACAAGCTTCACTGATCTCCTCCAGTTTGAACTCCGCACAGGGATGGTGACCCGGGGGGGTTCAGAGTCGACCAACGTGTTGGTATTTAACATCACAGCGTGTTGCAAGATGTTCTCGCAGACAGAAAGATGTGATACACATCCTCATCTGAACAGGACGACATTAAAACACCTGATTCAGTCCCAAACTGGTGTTTAGCATCTGCTGTAATAGAATAAAGTACAGTGAAGATTGTAAAGAGCCAGAAAGACGTAGTGCATGACCTCAGCTGAACCTGAGTTTCAAATGTCACACTTCCATCAATAAACAGTTTGAACCATAGCGGCACACGGACAGCATGAGAGGAAAACTCTGGCACATTTCAGCCTGCTGCGTTTCCCATAAACGAGTCTATTGATACAAACGCTGCAGTCTGCAGAAGTGGTCATGTACCAGTTTCACACAGTGAACTCACAAAACTTAGTTTAGTTAGAATGTGGATGCTGCCCTCACGAGTTTTGGTTTCTGTTCATATTAATAATTCATTTGCATTTTTATTGGATATTGTAATTCAATTGAAAAGAACAAGAATATCAGACATGCTAACATGTATATTTAGAGAACCCAAACTCAGGTGCACAAAGACAACATTAGGACTTCCTGCACTTGTCTCCAAAACCCTGAGAGAAATATTTGACTCCTTAGCTGTAAAAAGTTCCTCTTTCCAGTGAGTAGTGGCTTCTTATAACTCAACTGAAACACACACACACACACCAGAAACATTAAAACAACCTGAATGACGACCGTGTTGTCGAAATGGTCAGTTAATGTGTGGTTTTGAACAGTGAAGTATTTGCACGTTGTCCACTCCGGTGACCAGTTGTTCCAACTTCAGCATGTTTTCACCACAGCTGCATTGGCTCAATAAACCTCTTCAGCTTCCTCCCAGAGCAGATGGTGTTCTGAGAGTTTGAGAGTGGAGAAGGGGAATCAACCGCATTCAAGGACAACACTGTCCTCAGAGACAGTTGTTTCAAAAAGACTTCAGCCCATAGGAAGATTTACACAGAGCACCCAGTGGCTCTTATGGTAGTAAAAGGCAACTGAAGTGGAAATTAATTCCCCCTCTATTTCAAGACTTTGCCCATGAATCAGTCGTGTCTCAGATCAGAAATGAATCTGTAGATTAGTCTTTTATCTGATGAACCCCCACTGTCTGCGTGCAGAGCTTTCATTACATTAGCACCAAGTAATGATGGATCATTACGCACTGGCTTCTTAGTGTTCCACGGTTTAAAACATCGAGAACTGATACAACCTGCCCCCACAGACTGCTCGTGGGTAGTTCAGTGATCCATCAGAAGGCTGTATTTACTAAAAGGTTGTTGATTATACTGCAGGAGGTATCAGAGTTTTGACCTTTTCAGAAGACCGTTTGAGAATATTCACATTAGAAAATATTTCCTTAGCATGAATCATTAAAACTCAGTTTTTAGGTTGCTCAAGGGCTACTGTCCAAAGTGTACTGTGGATGTTACTGATTCTTTTATATTTTTAACACTCAGACAAATACAGTACATGTGGTAAATATAATATTTCTTAATATTGTGGCCAGATTACCATGAAAGGGCAATAATGCTGGAGCAGCATATTCCAGTGAAACTACTAATAAGGCAATAAGAAAATTATCCAGAGCCCAGAGTTTTAGCCTCATTAGCAGTCTCTCTGGCTTGGTCATGGCTTCCAGCACACAGAACTAAGTATCAGACTCAATCTAATCGTACATCTGAACAAAAAAACTGCACATAGAAACATAAAACTACATTTAAATCTAAGAACGAGTGAAAAAGAAAAATGAAAACCTCTGTTAAGGGAGTCTCTGGACATATGTTAGTCTGACCCTTCCTCCTAATGGTTAATGTGTCACCTTCACACAGGAGCGAAGCTGCTTGAACAGACGGAACTGAATCTTGAAAAGTGGATCAAGGGAGGCTGTGAACTGTGCTGCATATTTTAAATGAGACCCTGGCCGAGGTTAATGCAGACGATTCCTTCTTGAAACGTGCTGATGCATACTAACAGATACGACGTGAGATAAAGTCAGAGTTTAATGATCCCTTTAGGGAAACCAGGTCATTAATGCAACAAAGGAAGTGGCTGTTGGACATACTGAATATAAAATATAGAGCTTTTATGGGGAATATGACTGGGAACACCCTGCCTCACTGGACTGAAAACAGCCGCCTCATTACCTGTGATGCTGCAGCTGCTGTGGGTGTCGGAGAGTTGGTTAAATGAAAAAGATTTCAGATAAAGACAAGATAAAGAAAAACTGACTGCTTTGTTGACACCTGCTCTTCTTTGTCTGTGGAGAATAAAGACAAAAATTCACATGTAGCATCACAACAAGATATTTCCAGCAGTTGCAGTGAAGTCTACAAAGAAAATCTTTAAGATCTACGTGGACACCACATGTGTACAGTTATGATATTGTCCACAAGTAACAAGATGTTCTTCAGAGGGCTAAAATGTTGTAAAAAAATAAAAGAAATAAAAGTTCAACTTTGAGATGAATGAAATCCCATTTTCTTTGTGGTTTTACTTAAGTTAAAGGGAGTTTTTCCTCTCCACTGTCTCCTGTGCTGCTCAGTGGGGTTGTTGGTTCTTCTATATAAATCTGAATACAGTTCTATTTGTAAGGTCTTAAACCTTAAACGCTGTAAAGTGCCTTGAAATGACTTTTTCTGTGATTTGGTGCTTTATAAATAAACTATCTGGTGTTCATGTATGTGGGACAGTGTCAGCTTGTCTGCTATCTTCAGTCTGCCTGAGGGCATCACTGCACCTCAGCGCCTGGAGCAGCAAACTGCATTTTGGTCAGCAGAAATGATTTGACTCGTCTCTCTCTGTTATTGGTTTCAGAGTGAACTCTCCATATGGTCAGAGCCCCACTGCTTCTTTTCTGACATGCTGCCTCTGTCAACCATTTTAGACCCATACGCATGCCCTTCCAAAATGATAGAAGTGTAGCCAAAGAGATCACAGATGGTGTGAACGCAGGTGCTGCCCTATTCTTCCCCAGCGAACGCAGGTGCTGCTCTTTTAAAGTCATGTGTCAAATTCTATCTGGAGCACCTTATTTCTGACATCACACAAAGCTTCTGTCACTTGTAGTATAGAGAGAATCCAGTTTAAATGACCATCATTTAACAGTAAATGTGTTGTCAATTCTCCAATTTGCACCGTGCACATCCACGTGAAGCTGCACCAACATCCTACCTCCAATCTGCCTAGTCTCAATTCTATACATGTATGCATTATAATATTAAGTATTGATAACTTGTTTTATTGAATAGCGTAAAGAATTCAGATAAAGTCAAGTTCTTTATGTTTCCCTCGTGATTGATCGTACTGTTACCAGTGTTCAAGTTGCAACTTTTGTCCTGTGACAAAAAAATCCAATAACTCACAAAAACATCTTTGACCAAGACAAAAGACTTTTCAAAGTGAGTTACATAAGGCAGAGAAACACAGACCAGAACTCATGGTGCTCCTCCAGATCTTTAAATAACAAAAAAAAAAAAAAAAACATGTCACAAACAAACAGTTCAGAAGGATCCAAACTCATGTTACCACTGTTTAATGTGAGAACACAGGAGACTCTGAAGGCAATAAGAATCATCCTGCCTCTTGTTTTAAAACTAAAATGTGACAATAGTTATTGTGCAGAGGCACAGAGTTAAACTGGCCTAAACTGTAAATATTAAGTAAACCTTGACCGTAAAACACCTTAGTTCTAAAAAAAGAAGAAAAAATAACATGACCTCAAATTTGAAATGGGAAGCCAGTGAGGGATCAAGCCTTTGTTGCTTCATCCCGTTAGCTGGTGAGATTAAAGATTTTCTTTTCCACCCACGCAAAAGTCTGTTTATACTACTGCTGCACATCCACATAATTAATGGTGAAATTGTCCTTTAATGAAGCTTTCACAGCGTTTGAAAGTTAAATTAGTTTGTCCTCTTCTTTCAGGGTCACTCATGTTTCTGCACAATCTGTGAGTTCACTCAGGGTAAATCTTCCTGTTTCTCTTTCACAGTGGCAGAGGAGCTTTTCTAACATGGCTCAGAGTAATAAAGTGCTAAAACAATAAAGTCTAATAAAGTATAAAGGCGTGATTGGATCAAGGGTCACTGAATGCCAACACTTGTTCACCCTTTAGTTATATTTTGTGCGTCTGTGTTTATATGTGACCTGAAATATGAAAACTCTTATTACAGACAAAGGGAATCTGGGATCACATCCGACATGAGCAGAGCTGACGTTCCTGACTGAAAGCAACATATAAAATCTGCATCATCATCATCATCATCATCATCATATGGTCGCATGTTTAAACTTTGATTGTCTCTGAACTTCAGTCTGGAAGTTGGAATTACACAAAATAAATCGGTTTTATGAGGTCATTCACTACGATTGAGGTTTGTTTTGTGTCCACAGTCACTGCAGAGTTTTGTTTCCTCCTTGGTTCTGATCCTGTCCGACCTACACATGTTGATGACTCTTTAACCTTCACCTGTTTTCGTCTTGTTAAGGACAAAGGTCCAGTACTCTACACCCTACATGTGTCGTCAGTAGAACACGTTCCAGTCTTTTGTTTCTTTTTTAGAACAAAAACCACCACAGCGAACTTTTGCTTTGATTTTTCGAAAGTGAATAATGTTTCTCTACATTTTACATCTATATCTACTATAACAACACCTACGAGGTACCACAGTGGATACCACAGGATAGATGAAACAAGCAGGTTGGTTCCTGTCCAGGTAGCAGACAGACTGCCTCTGATTTCTGGGAAACGACCAAGTGCTTCAGTCAGTAACAACCAGCAGGAATTGATAAAGGAACAGACCTGCTTGGAGAAAACCCGTTAGTGTTGGTGCTGTGATTGACAGAGGCCCCCGGCAGTCACGTGGCTGCACTGCTTTTCTTAGAGGAATATGAAGGCAGTAAATGTCACCTCCACCGCTCAGGACCTCACAGTTAACACCTGCACCTGTCGTCGATGGAGATGAGACGCTGGACAGCAGCTGAGCTCTGAAGTTTAAATACAACACGTCTTCTCTCATCTATTTTTAACATCACCCCCCTGAATGGGCTTTATGTAATGTAGCTCTGTTAGGTTTTGGATGTATATTTTATGATTCCCAACTTGCTTGTATGTTTTAAGCATTAGATTCCAACTTTTCATAATTTATCAGATAAACTACAGTTTTTAGATTTTTACCTTCTGTCGCTCCGTTAGAATCCAACATCTTGCTCACATGACAGCTCAGACTAGCCTGTTATAGACAGCACCCTCCTTGTGTTTGTCTTGTTTCTAACTCGTGTCCTGTGTTTTACTTTATTCTTGTGAAGCCCTTCAGTCGTCTTCTGTGGTAAATAAATCCGACATGACGAAACGTTTTTACATTTGCAGCTGGTTACATGAATCTGCCAAACAAGCTGTGTTCCCAAAACTCTTTGTCTGCTTCAACATCATAGAACAAACTGAAAAACAGAATTGAAATTAAACAAATCTGAATCTGTCATTTAATAATGACATTTTTTATGAAATTCCCATGACCTGTCACGTGACTTTCACACCTATTCTCACAGCTGCTCCTCCCGTCACATAAATCATCAGGTCCACCCACCTCACTCATCTTCACTGTGAGTTTAAGTCTTTCCTACCTGACTGTCAGAATAGAGTTTAAAATTCTTCTCCTCACTTATAAATCCCTTAATAATAATAATAATAATAATAATAATAATAATAATAATAATAATAATAATAATAATAATAATAATAATCAGGCTCCATCTTATCTTAAAGACCTCATAGTTCCTTATCTTCCAAGCAGAACTCTCCGTTCTCAGGCTGCAGGTTTACTTGTGGTTCCTAGAGTTTCCAAATGTAGAATTGGAGGCAGAGCCTTTAGCTACCAAGCCCCTCTCCTGTGGAACCAGCTCCCAGTTCAGGTCCTGGAGGCAGACACCCTCTCTACATTTAAGACTAGGCTTTTATAAATCTTATAGTTAGAGATGGATCAGGTGACTCTGAACCATCTCTTAGTTATGCTGATATATATTAGTCTGCTGGGGAACTCTACTGATACACTGAGCTCCTCTCCTCTCTCCTTTCTCCTCTATCCATTCAAATTCTACCATTTCATGTCATTAACTTTGTGTCTTCTCTCTCCTGTAGTTGTGTTTCCTCCTCTCCTTCTCCCTCTCTCTGTTCTCCTCTGCAGGTGTCCCTTTTGTTGCCTGCTGTTCTTCTCTTTCTCCTCTTTCCACTCACCCCAACCGGTCGAGGCAGAAATATCACATCACTGTCTCCCAGACCCTTATTATAGAGTTTCTCTTTGGCCTTAATAAGTGAAGTGCTTTGAGATAACTCTGTGATTTGGTGCCGTTTAAATGAGCTGAATGTTTGTCCTGCTGAAGCAGCTCGCTTCAAATAGTTTTGACCTTTTCAGCAGTGTCTTCACTACAGTTATATTACTGCAGCTGTAGACCTAAATGTGACAGGACATCATTTGTGTTCATAAAACTTCCAACGGCAAAAAGACAAACAGAAATGTCAGCTCCACTGAGGATGCTGGTGTTAAACATGTTAAGAGTGGTTCTCTCCAGGTCACAAACACTGAGGATGAACCAGGACACAGCTTGGTTCAGCAGGAAGAGGAAATAAATCTGGATTAGGAAATTTAACAACAAACCAAATCAGCCACTGTGCGTTATCAGGCGATTGAACAGTCATGATCACACCCCTGCTATTATATTACCTAGTGAGCCTACGAACAGCTGGAGCAGGCACCTGCTGGTATCTATGCTGCTGATAAGTCAGTGAATGGAGTGATAATATAGAAAGCAGGTGATAAGACACAACCAATAATTCAAACCAAAGAGTATTAAGATGTTAAAATATGTTGTTGTGTGTGTTTCTTCTCATTTTTATTGCTTTATTGTAAAATGTTGTACTTTTAGACTCTCTATACTTCTAATGTGTGTTTCTACACACCACTGTCTTCTCGCTCCTGTTACTGTAATTCACATAACCTCAAACTTCTGAGTTATTCTCCAGCCCATTTGCTGATAAGTCATCAGAGAGATATAAGCTGAGATGTCTTTGAGAAGTTTTTAGGGTATTTTCTGCATCAGAAGCTGGAGAATGAAGTTAATTCTCTTATGCACAAAATCACCCTCTCCCCTGTGGTGCAGGGCTCCTGAGCTCTTAGTCCCTGCTCACAGATATTGACTTGAACTGTCTTGTTACTCTAATTTGATATTCTCGGTGGATGTCTCGCATCAGAAATGGTGGAGCTGTCCTTTAGTGTCTCTGGGCTGCTGAGGTCAGCAGGGTTGAAGGAATAAATAAGCAAAATATTTATTATGTAGTTGGAAGATATGTGGATATCAAAATCCCAGAGGTTTGGAGATATGAGAGCAGCCAGTTCTGTACTAAGATTCATGCATTTAATAAGTCTCCTGGGAGTTTTATGAAATGCCTGCAGGAGGAAAACAAGGAGCAAGGAGGAGAATGACAGAAACGATTCAAAGGAAACTGCAGACATGGATGAAAATGATAACAGTGAGTGCTTGGTGTTCACCTCCTGCTCCTGTTATTCCTAATTGAACACTGGAGTGGTGCCACTGTAGCTGTGAGCAGAGTCAAGACTAGAAGATGTCTTTTTTTAGCACCTGCACTTTCTCCTACAGAGACATTTTTCTCAAGTGGGCTGTTTGCTTTTCTCACTGTCGTCTTGTTCTTCATCCTTTCAGTCGTCCGTGGAGAGAAGTTTGTCATTTCTGTCTGACACAGCAGAAACACATCAGATTCAGATCCATCCTGTTCCTTTGTAACTCTGAGTTTATTTGTTCACACTGCTGTGTAGGAATCACAAGGTTAACCAGATGATGACGCATGAAATCAGTGTAATGAGACGCTTTGGGATAAGACTTTACTAATGTAAACTGGTGAGTCCTCAGCTCAAGTCAGTTAGTAAAGTTAAAGACAATTTAGTTTTCATGACAAACTTTTCTTTTTCTTACCTGCACAAATGAGTTTCCATAGTTTTTTCTACTGCTCAGGAAATAAAACCCATTTCAATGTAAATCTGAAAAGTCAGCAAATATACTACATAAAATAAAGTTGAGTGACTTTTGACATAGTCAACAAAGCTACAAGCAGCAGCTGTTTCATCCTTTCACCTTTGATTATGACCTACACTCTGTGCTGAACCTGAAGGCATCGTCTGTAAACACAAAAGGATTCTTATTATTGAAACACTTAACAACCATCTAATGAGATCAAAACCACATTTGTTGGTTTTGATGTTCTCATGAATAAGAAAAGAATAAATATGGAGAATGCAGACGACTATAACTGTAGTTAGTAACAATGCTTCTACTTTGAAACACACAGACCGCAGGTAGAGAAGACGACTAAAATGTAGAATATGTAGATTTAACTGAGTAAAAGGCTAAACAGTGAGTACACAGTATTCCTGTGATACAGCTGCATATTTCCCCCAGGGCTGCCGTGAATGAGAATGGCTGCCATAGGCCACTGAGTCCAATCACTGTTGAATGCGCCAAAACAATTTTAGCACAATTAATAAGCAACAATCAGTTTCATTAATTTCTGATTGTGAGTCTCTGGTTGCTGCTTCATAATAAAAGGCTCCTGCACAGTCTGAGGGGTTAAATAATGCACGTAGAGCGTGTGGATGTGCCAAGATGCCAATGGTTCAAGCAGAAAGCACATTTTGCCTCTGTAGCTCCCCTTTTAATTTTCTGGGAAACAATGCACCTTTCCTCTGGTGACAGTCCAGGTCAAAGCGTTTCACCAGTGATAAGTAGAGAAAAACCTAACTGTCTGTTCATCAAAGACATTTCATCATCAGTCACAGAAGTGTGAGATAGCTCCCACGTCGTCTCCAGTATGTAGAGTCATTTCACCCCTTCACACACGTCAAGTGAACGTGTCTCAGTGAGAGACAAACACATCTGAAACCCATGATAATGTTGGGTTCATACTGCTAAACCTTTTCTCTGCATGTAGTGGATTATGATTTGCATTAAGCTTTTTGTGGTGTGGGTTTATCAGCATGCTTGCAACCATCCGTCCAAATGCTGTCTCCTCATATTCTTCCTCTTTGTCTTGATCCAATTTCCTCAGTCTGTCCCATACAGCCTCTTCAAGCGGTATCTTTTCTTCTTCCTGTCACTGTGCTCATGGATGAGAGGGTGGTAACGGCTTGATAAAACAGATGAGACTGTAATGTTCCCTGATGAACAGACTTGTTCAGCAGAGGCACTGGAGTGATACAGTCCTGCTGCAGAACCAATGAATCACTAGAAACACAATAGTACTATGAAAACCGAACAGTTGCCACCGACAATATTACTTAGGTGCATGTTTAACTTGTTCATGTTTAACTCGGTGTCTGTTAACATGAGCCCCACAGTAAGTTCATGACATGTACAGAGACCGAAGGGGACGGACTCACTTCTGTCTGTATCCTTACTGCATCTTCTTTTTGTTTTAATACTGTATCTGACAGATCTCTGTGGCTCAGCCACTTAAGTGATATACCTCGAAGAGTTTATTCATCTGGCAGTAATTCATCTCAAAGAGGTTTCACAAAGATACAGAAAACAGCTGATCTCTTCAAACAACCCCTCGTCCATTTTTCTACTGTCTGTGCTGCAGGTGACATTCGTGTGAGTCTTAATCAAACAGGGGTTTAGGGTTGAGTGGCACAGACCAGGGACTGGACTCCACTAATTATCAACATATTCTAGATGCAAATATCCTGCATTCAGCCAAGAGGGTGGACATGAAAAGAGGCTGGCCTCTCCAGCGGAACAATGATGCAAGACAGACTTAAAAACTCGATGGCACTAACGAGCTGCATGCTTTAGTTTAAGTCCAGTGCAGATGTCACAAATGGGCTGCTCAATAAAGTTGGACACAATTCACACAGGTATGTCTTCACAGAGCAAACTGTCGTCTCTCTAAACGGAGCTCTCTCGGATACGACCGAAGGTTTAGTAACGAGAGTCAGGACATCCAGATTAGAACACAGCAGGAATCTGTTGTTTATCTTCGTCATCTCTTCTCTGCAGTTTGTACAGTATCTGATTGACTTTCTCCATGCTGCTTGTTGGTTGTCTGTGAGATAACCTCCACATTTATGGGGGAAACATGCTTTACTTTCAGAATAATGTCTTTTTATACCCTGGGAACTTTACAGCATTGGAGATGTTGTAGTTGTAAATGATTTTGGATCCACAGTGAATGTAAAACTTTATTTGCTGTGACTATAATAACAATAAAACCGACTTTGGAGTATCCCATGTTGTGCACAAATTAAACATAATTGTACCGTGGTGTTCCAGTTTATTTGAGGTTGGTGGCCAAGTCCTCATCCCGCATGGATTAGAGCATGACGGATGGGTCAAGTATGATGGATGCGGTGCATTATTGCTGCAGACTAACTTCCAAAAGTTTGCAAGGTGGCAAAAGTTTGACTAAGGGACTATTTGAAAAATGGGGAAACTGTCTTCAAACAAAACATCTGACCTGGAACAAATGAAATGTGAGTTGGGTCGACTGAGTTGGTTACTGAGCTCTGCTGTGAAAATTCTTCATTATGGAATTAATCCACTTTGTGACCTGCAGACAAAAAGTTAGATGTGTTGGATGAGAAGTGTAGAAATGTGGGCAGAGATGTGAGTTAGAAACTCAGTGACAAATGTACACTCGCTAATTCCTTTGTTGGTCCAGCTAAACTCAAAGTTCAAGTTAACTTTTCTTATCCGTTTTCTTTGATTTACCACCTCTACCACTGTTTTAAAAATGGGCTGTATTACATATGAGGTAGCCACACATGCCTTTTTTAGCTCCAGGAGTTCCTGAGGCATTCCCCAGCTCAATGACACACACACAGCCTCTGTATCTATAGGTGCCCTGAGCACAGCCGGCTCCTTTTTGATGTGAAGGAGAGCCAGCTCTACTCTGAGCTGCTTCCCAACTTTATTTCTCAGACTGAGCCCAGACACCCTACTGAGAAACTGGAAACTCATTTCACTGACTTCTATCTGCAGTCTCATTCTTTCAGTCACTATTCGAAGCTCATGACCATAGGTGAGGGTTCACCTGTACATTGACTTGCTGCTAATTTGAAAGCTTTGCTTTCAGCCCTCTTCAGTACGATGGTTCATTACTGCGCCTGCATTAGTGCTGATATTGCGCCATCCACCTGCCAATCCACTTCATTTTCCACTCACTGACACTTATTCACTCGGTCTGGCAGCTGTCTCAATCTAAAAGGAGAGGTCTACTATTTTCTGGCAGAGCTGCCACTTAACACTGTAAACCACCCCAGTGCTGAAGGTCATTATCTGGTCAACCAACAGAACCATGTCACCTGTAAACAACAGAAAAGACATGATGACATCTTTGACCTTGCCGTCCCTCTGGCAACTCAAATGCCACCAGATGTTTGCTGGGGAGCTCCACTTCCAGGTCCGACTGTGGAAAAGGGCCCCAGTTTTCCTAATCTGGGCGAGTCTGACACAGCTCTCAAAAGTCACTTTCATCTAGGTTGTCTGGCCCCTCTCCAGAGACAATTTGATTTGGCAGATCTTAACAGGGGTTGTTGTCCCTGAACAGAGGTCCCAGGCTCACCAAGGCAAACAAAGCCTCTAGCACGTTAAGGTGGTGATTCTCTGAGACATTGTTTTTAACGTTTATCATTAAGAAGTTTAGGGAGAAAGGTTCTGTTCTGTCCCCGAGCAGTTCAGCTGAGTCCTCAAGTTGTGTTATTTATGAAGCCTTGTTTGTTAGCAAAAAGCTAATTAATAGATTTATAGGTACACAAAGCAAAACATATTGAATTCATGAGAGGTCCTGGCCCAGAACAGTCCCACTGTATGGGGGGGGGGGGCTCCCACACATTAATGACACAGAGACATTTCTGTGCAGCAGCATCATGTGGTGTAATTTTGATGTTGATGGACAATGTGTATCAGCTGCAGTTTAGCAAAAGAACATACAGAGCAGCCGAAAAGGCGCCTGAGTTGAATTATGAATGTTCATCTGTGGTAGATACATCTGTGCAGAGTTCTGCCTGAGGCTGGAACTGGCAGTGGATCGCCTCAGGGAAACAGTTCGACCAGAAACGGGAGGATGTTCAGTTTGTATTTTTTATTTTTTTGGATTATTATAGACACGTTGTAGTATACAACACATTTCACAAATACATGCATTTGCCTTTAAATTCTCTGGTCTCATCATTTATCTGTAAGACTCTCTGAATTCAAGATGCTGTACCAACGAGGTTTGTTCCATCTTCTGGAGACTCTGCCTTGTAAAACTTAGTCTATGCTTCTGCATTGAATCCAGGCAGATCCTGGGTTCCAGGCTGCACATGTGGCCTTGGGAGCTTTTATACTCGTGGGTTTGTTTGTGTTGTGATTCTACGCCACTGAGTTTCTTTGGTGTACTGCAAACAATAGTGAATAAAACTGAATGGATCATGTTACTTTTACTGAACTTACTGCAACACAAAAAAAACAGAGGGCGTCGGAGGACATGTGCGATGCAAAGTGGGACAATCATCTATGTTAGCACAACATGTCATAATTCTGGGAAGGTGCACATCAGGCCAGAGTGAAAACCAGGACACTGGTGTAAGACAATGTCTTTGTGAAATGTTTTTTTATTTAGGCTTTTAAATTTGTCTGTATTTAAGAGGCCTCTGCACAGTTTATTTCAAAGGGAACATTTTAGGTAATTTCAGAAGAGTTGAAATTCAGGAGCATAGACTGAGGTCTGTGACACATTCGGGACCTGCTGAGCAGCTGGATATGGTATGGATATGGACCTGCATATGGTATTTTCACTTCATTCTGTATTATGTAGAAAACATTTGCCCCATTTGTGAGGACTTAAAATCCTGGTGTCATTCTGTTATTTACCTGCAGGCCGAAAGGAATTCATGTCTCGCCAACACAAATATTCCCAGTTAGTGTGAAAGAGCCACTTTTCATTCGGCCACTGCACAGCATCTTGGCAGGTCAGAGCTGTGGTGAGTAATGATGCCACCACCAGAAGCTAACAGGGTCAAACGATGGAGATAAGCCACAATATGCTGAGTGTGGAGTTAATGGTCAGTACAGTAGAAATAAGGACACACAAATCTCTCAAGGACAAGATTGTACTGTCTACCATGCCCTGAAATGATTGAAATAAACTATGAAGAAATGCAACAATCTTTGAAATCTTGTTGTAAGTGCTTTATAATTTGAACGTCCTAAAAAAGAAAATATATAAATCATATCATAGAGACATAAGCTGAAATTCTCAGTGTATGAGAGCAGCACCTTCATGGCAGACGGTAACGAGGTAACATCAGAAGCTGATTTAATAAACACATTGGAAATCAATGGACTCAGCTGAGAACCACAGAGTCAGACTGTGTTGATCACACTGTTGATTTTGGCCTTTTTCTAAGATTTATTGAGAACAAATATGCTGCCAACCTTTTTCGAAAGTAATATCCACTGAGAAAATATAACATCAGCTTTCTGTCATGGGAAATAAGCAGTATGGCTGTGTCGCTGCCAGATTCTGTTCAGGTAGGACCCCACAGCTACAGCAACAGAATCTCAGATTGAATCTTTGATAGTAGGTGATGATACATTTAAATATGCAACTCAGGATCACACACGTTGATGATGTCACAACGTTTGAGTCAAATCCAGAGAAAAGGCTCAGTGATATATTCAGAACATAATGTTAGGTATCATATGTACAGATCACAAAACTAGTTTGATGCATATTAGTTGGGCTTTTGGAAACATGCTCTCCAGCTCAAGGCAAAGATAAAACATATGAAGGTTACGATCTCCACCATCATCAGGGGAATAATTCATCAAGTGCGAAACTTAGAGCCAACATGAGGCTCCTGACGTGCAGCTCTAAAGGAAGATAAGTGTCGGTGTCCAGGGAACCAAGAACCACTGAAGTCCAGTTTCGTTTAAGCAGAGGTCTTGTATGAATTATGGATCAGGCCCATCCATCCAGAACCCTGGCAGTCCCAGACAGAATCAGCATCGTTACTGATTTTTATCTGGTTGTTCTTTATCAGTAACACTTCATTAGTGTTATTACAGATGTTGTCCCATTCTAAACTTTCTGATTTGATTTAGGGAGGCTGTGTAATGAGGGTGCTCCTTCAGCAGGTACACCCACAATATCACACTGTGTAGATTCTAATGAAAACTAGACGTAATGTTATTGAAGCCACAACTTGAACAGACACAGCTGGCACGGTGTCATCTCTGCCTCCTTCTCCAGTGGTAGCTCTGTGTCTCTCGCCTTTCTTCCTCCACATCCCGTGTGATTCTAGAGGACTCAGTGGATAAATAGAAACAGCTATTTCTAGATATTTTTCCAGTTCAACAAACACACTTTTTTACGTGGTACCAAAGCTTAAGACAAACAGTATGTTGAGCAGCCTGCTCTGAAAGGTGATGCTGCACCATGTGTCGTCTGATTTAACATTTCGTGAAAGGCTTCAGAGACTGGAAATATCTATAACACACACAGACCTCTACAGTACAGGTTGGAATTTGTCAGCTTATCTACATTCCTATATTCTGAGCTTCACACAGAGCGGGGTTGTTTAAAGGTTAACTTTGTTCTCTGAGCAGTGAGTAGAGCTGAATTTGGCTCTTCGGGTTTCGTGACGCCATCGACTGTAACTGTGGCTCAAACCCTGAGAATCGACACTACTGCAACACCTGCCGTGTAAAGCACACTTCTGTTTTAGGCAAGACCTTGCAAGACCAAAGGTGGATGGAAAAGCAAACTCCATTATCACAGCTGCTTAACCTTTAACTCAGGATAGACGGCACACACTCAGACGTGAAGTCTGTTCAGACTCTTTCTGAATGCAGCTTCAGTATCACGCTGAAGATGTCCTGACAAGTTTGAACTCATGTGCAGCACAAACAAAGCTTCTTGTTCTTGTCCTAGAGTAAAAATGTAAGTTTGAACTTGAAGTCTCCGCAGCTGGGCTGGTAGCTCCTGGTGGCCACATTTCAGTTTGCAGTAACATCTGAAATGTCTCTTCACCTGTAGTTCCTCAACAATAGGGGTTTCCTCCAGGACATAGCCTGCTACATAAACCTTTTATCTGTGTAGGTGTAAGTCTGTTTTCTCACTCAGTCCAATCCTTCCCACATCTTCTGGCTTATTTGATCAATATGTCTCCAAAACCTCCTGAGATTCTAGGAAGCCCCTGCATTACCAAATATTCTAGATGTTTTACCTAATAAAAGCCTAAGGCACTCATGGCTACAGGTCCTGTCCGAAGGGACCAAATCTATGAGGAAGTGCATGAGGAGCCCTAAAAATCACTGCACCCCTGATCTGCATAATTGATCAGTAGTAGAACAGAGTATACTCTGAAGACAGAGCTGACCCACAGCTCTGAGTTCCTCAAGGTTTCCAGGTAGAAAAGAATAATTTGAATTCATGGACATCCAGCACATGGTTGTGTGCATCACTAAAAGGGAAATGTCTCTGTCCTAGTTATAGCAGAGATTCTAATTAGTGCTCACACAACTGGTCGAGCTGCTAAATTCTAGAGACATGTGCTCATTAAGGCCTGACGTCAGTCGTGATATGGTAATGGAGGTGAGTACTAAGGTCCATATAATGTAATCTTTCTGTATTTCTATATACGGAGGGGTTTGAATTGGTCTTCTAAAGGAGCTAGTGTGAGTGTGTTAAAAATTAACAGCTGTGTGAAATAAAGACAACAACCAATGTGATGATTTGTTTTAACTGCTGGATTCAATTCAATTCAATTCAATTCAATTCAATTTTATTTGTAGAGCGCTTTTTACAATTGACATTGTCACAAAGCAGCTTTACACAACCAAAGAACAGTACATGAACAGTGTATGTGTATGAGTCATAATAATGTGATTGTCCCTGATGAGCAAGCCGAGGGCGACAGTGGCAAGGAAAAACTCCCTGAGAAGGCAACAGGAAGAAACCTTGAGAGGAACCAGACTCAACAGGGAACCCATCCTCATATGGGTGATTACATGCTGTGTAGGCAGCAGTCCAGTATAACAGTTAAAGTCTTTTAAGTTAATGTGGAGTCCAGTTAGTTATTGCAGGCAGACTTGTTCCATTCCTTGACTATCGAGCGTTGAGTCGAGACCTCCAAGAAACAGCTTCCGACGTCCGCCGAGGCCTGGGACCGACATCATAGTAGCTTGTGACCAATCCAGTCTCCAAACGCATCCCAAAGGGCAAACGGTGGATCCAGGCGACGAGATCTCCAGCCAGAAGTTGGGCATCAGGACGAGTCAGACAGGTCCAGAGGGCAAAGGGTGGAATGACGTGTAGCTCGACAGAGAGACAGGAAGAGGGAAAAGAGAGAGGGAGAGGGAAAGAGAGAGAAGAGGAGAGATGGCAGTTAGTTGTATTCACAGTCAGATAAAGTTTGAGGTGAATGTATATTTAGTATAGTGCAGCAGGGACTCCGGCAGGACTAATTATGACAGCCTAACTAAAAGGGTGGGTTCAGAAGAAAACACAGACATGAGGGCTCACTGGGATGTAGAGCAACCAAACACTTCACTATCAACAGACCTGAGTGATCAGTGAGAGTTGGGAAGACAGCATCTAAACATACCAGTTCACCATAATGCTCTACGTCCATGAGTCCTTCCCAGATCTATTTACTCAAATGCTTGACTAAATAAATAGGTTTTCAGCCTAGACTTAAACACTGAGACTGTGTCTCAGTCCCGAACGCTATTTGGAAGGCTATTCCATAACTTTGGGGCTTTGTAAGAAAAAGCTCTGCCCCCAGCTGTAGTTTTTAGGATACGAGGTACTGACAGGCAGCCAGCATCCTTTGAGCGAAGTAGGCGTGGTGGATCATAAGACACTAGCAGTTCACTTAGATAATGCGGCGCAAGACCATTTAATGCTTTAAATGTCAAAAGTAGTATTTTAAAATCAATGCGAAATTTCACGGGGAGCCAATGAAGTGTAGATAAGATAGGCGAGATGTGATCGTATCTTCTGGTTCGAGGAGGACTCTCGCTGCTGCATTCTGAACTAACTGAAGCTTGTTTATGCACCTGGTTGAACAGCCAGACAGTAAGGCATTACAGTAGTCCAACCTAGAGGTGATGAAAGCATGGACTAATTTTTCTGCATCATTTAGTGACAAAATATTCCTTATCTTGGCAATATTTCTGAGGTGAAAGAAAGCTGTCCTGGTGATATTATCTACATGAGCTTCAAATGAAAGACTGGAATCTAGAATCACACCAAGGTCTTTGACTGTTGCACTAGATGTAACGGAAAGGCCATCTAGATTTACGGTGTGGTCTAACATCTTGCTTCTAGCTGCAGATGATCCTATAACTAGTACTTCTGTCTTATCAGGATTTAGCAGAAGGAAGTTAATTAGCATCCAGTCTCGTATATCCTTTACACATTGCTCAACTTTATTAAGCTGTTTGATCTCATCTGGTTTTGATGAAACATAACTGTGTGTCGTCAGCATAACAATGAAAGTTAATATCATGCTTACGGATTATGTTGCCCAGAGGAAGCATGTAGAGGGAAAAAAGCAGGGGGCCTAAAACTGAACCCTGTGGAACACCAAACTCCACTGGAGAGCATGTGGAGTAATCGCCATTTAGATCTACACACTGATAACGATCAGTCAAATAGGACCTAAGCCAGGAGAGGGCCGTTCCCCTAATTCCAACAACATTTTCTAGTCTGTGAAGGAGAATACTATGGTCAATGGTGTCGAAAGCTGCACTGAGATCGAGTAGCACAAGCATAGAGACACTACCCTGATCAGCGGCCAATAGGAGGTCATTTACTAAATAGGAGGTCATTTACTATTCAGATTCAGGTTGCAGTTGCTGCCTAACTGGAGAAGTGATGCTGACAGATCACGGATTTCTATTCAGTCCCCCTCAATTTTGGGGATTTGCAGGATATGTTCTGCTAAAAACGGGGAATGATGCAAAGAATGTGCACAGATGAGGGCGCATCCATGTTGTGACATATTTGACATAAAAGCAATTTCAGTCAATGAAGTGATGAATGTAAAGAAACCTCCAAACATATTGGATGAAAATCATTTGTGCTTCTGTATCAATCTGACAGCTGCTTCGGGGTCTGACCACAGTGGACCTGCAGGTCAAACTGTCTGGCTGCTTTCAGGAGTACCCCTCTATCTGCATGTTTTTGAAAACCTGCATCCTGACCTGAGCTCTGGGCTTCAAGCTGACAGATGGATTGACTGCAGTGTCTCCATATGAAACCTGCTGTAACGTTTATCTGCTGAGACACTGGTCATTTCTTATTCCAGCTTTCCTTTTTCTCCCTTAAATATGCTTCTCACAACTATTTTCTTCCAATAATACAGTTTATATGCATTTGTGAACAAATTACAAAAACACTGCACATTAACATTTAGCTTCTGAAACTTGTCATACTCTGCTTAAAACATTATTTTTCCAATCTCTAAACTGCAGTTAATGTATTTTTGCACCTGTATCCACACATTTCTTAAACTTTTTGTACTCACAAACGCAGGTCAAGCAATGCGCTTGGTCACAAAACTCTAACAGTCAGTGCAATAAACACATCCTGAACTCAATTAAACCCTCCATTTTCCAGGTGAATCCCCTCAACAAACAGGGCCACATCAGGGTGCGTTCAGTATTCTGCACCGTTGGCAGCATTCACTCAGAAAAGTGCTGTTTCCTCCCAGTGGTCCAGGCGTGACACACTGCAGTGCTTATACACCTTTTACACAACGTGTAAGAACAGTATCAGCAGTAATAAATGTCCTTTATCACGTTGTGAAGAACTCTCTCTTATTATTATCTCTATTATTTCAAGTGTGTGTGTTTTGACCAACACAGTAACAGTCAAATCACACGTCAACTACAGATCCACTTTACGAAAGACAAGTGACAGAGTGAAACTCAGATCATCCTACTAGAGACTGTGGCTGTGTCTAAATTCAGTGGCTGTATCCATCGAAGGACACAGTCAACAAAGGCAGTGGCGTGCAAAGAGTCCTGGTTTATCCTTGGCTGTGAAGAATCAACCCAGTGAATCCTTGGTTGCCCCAGGAAAGAAGGCCACATTTTTTGGCTGCATTTAAAGGCGCCCTCACTGCGACACAATTGGTGTACAAATGCAGACTGCGAAGGAAGATGCCCCTGAACTGACGCATCCTGTCACATCCACAAACACCAGATATGCTGAGAGCCTGTGAATCGCTGATGAGAATGAATGCCTTTTGATTGGTTTTATTTGTGACCCCTGTGCAAATACCACAAAAGATAAAGAAGCAATACATGCAATACGTGTATAGAAATTTAAAAAGTGAAATTCAGTTCGTTTTCCATGTGTACTAACTTAGCTGTTTCATTGTGACACCAAACGAATTCTGCTGCAAAGGACGAATTAAATTTGTAGCTGCAAGAAAAAATGTTTGTCATTGTATTTCAGAATGGATGCTCAGTAAGTACTGCAACTAAAAAAAAGAGCACAGAGGGAAAAGTGGAACTAATATTATTATTGATGCCTCAGTTCTATTGTTGTCTCAGAGTCAAACCAGTGATGCAGCATTCACACAGCACGTTCGTGCACCTGACACAGCTAAACAGGATGCAAGCAGCAGTAATGTCGTTAGTTCCACCAGTGCTTGTCTTTCGTGAGAAATGCTGAGTCCCAAATCCTCAACACAATAACAATACATAGCATTTATTAAAATACTATGTTTGCAGCAACAGAATCTGTGCACTGTGCCAGAAAAGGAGAGATAAATGTGTTGGTACACACATCCTTTGGTTTTTGAGTCTTTCTGGAAGTGGTTTCTGTTCAAACAATGTGCAGCTCCTCGATTTCCTTTTTGCATTTAGCTGCAGTCAAACCAAAAAGTGACTCTTCCTTCAGAGTTTGCAATGTCCAGCTGGACAGGAGGAGATGGGACTGAGCTGGGATTCTCTTCATGTTTTATATGAGCAGGTGAAATCATCCGAGCAGCAGAGAGAGAGAGATGTCAGGACACTGAAGGGTTCATGATGGTGAAATGATTAAAAATGACTGCTGTTAGCCTGCTGGCCTTGTTAAGTCCTGCAGATCATTAAAAACCCAACTCACTGTACTCAGTCGTTGCCAAACTGTTTGAGACAAGGTCGATAAAAACTCTGAGACACGAGTCTGAACATTTCCCTTTTTTAAGAACACATGGCAAACATCACAGCTACTGCAGATGTGTCACCGACTATTTGCCAGTAAAGACATTTAACTCTCAATTTAAACAATTCTCAGCGTGTTACTGTAGCAATGGTTCAGTCTGTGTGTCTTTTTAAATCTCTTCAGAATCGTTACAGACTGAAAACCTGCAAAGGCTCGGTGTGGAGTAGCAGGTGGTGTATTCACTGGAGGAAACAAACAAGTGTTGAGACTTGCATCCTGCCTCCTGTTTGCATCCGCCCACAGCAGCCTCCATCAGCAGAGGGAAGTCTCACCTGAGGCAGTTTCTCCAGCCCACATCAATATCACCACATGGCTCGTGCATCTCCCAGAGAAGAGTCAGGTGTTGCATCTGGCAGTTGAATTCCTCTCATGAGCATCCTGAAAATAGCTCCTGTCAGCCATCCAGAGAAGAAGAAGTGTAGTTGGTCCATGGACCAGCTGAGCACAGGAGCAGCCTCGCGGAAGCTCCGGCTGTGACAGAAGATGATAAACAGCGTCTTCTTAGGCCGTAGGCCAAGTCTCTCTGAAATACAGGGATTAATATAAAATACAGATTTTAGGGAATTTGTGCCTAATGAGATACGTTCCCCGCTGTTTACAGGTCAAACACAAACTCATTAATAACACTGAACATGTGGGGAGAACAGGGTGAAGTCTGTCATTTAAAATACACAAGTTTCCACAAAACTCACCAGTCCTCAGAAGAACCAGGCAGTTTGTCTCATATTTCTTTCCTGAACTGATTAATGATGTTTTCTCTATATTTTATCTTCCAGTGTATTGGTTCAAAGTCTGTTTCAAAGGCTTCACCGGGCTGCCAGACTTCTAACTGGTGGAGAACTAAAAGCTTCTACAGCTTCTATCATTCATAATGCAAAGGGTTCATTTTTGGAATTGGAGCTGCTGGAAATGTTTTCATGACTCCTTAAACAAGATTAAAGAATAATGTCCAACCGAGCTGACTGGGTGCCAATAACCTGCTCTGCCTCTCTCATCACCCCCACACGCCACAGTGGCTCAAGAGGCTCTCTGTTGTTCACTGATGGAAGTTAGTCGGCAGCTGATGAGGGAGATGAGTGTTTCCTAACTTCCTCAGGAGGTAAAGCCTCTGTTGGCACTTCCCCCTTTTTGAGAGAACTGTGCAGAAAGCTGAGCTAAAATCCACAAACACAACATGTGTTTTCCTGGTCCAGATGTTAAGAGCTGTGTGGAGCTCTGCGACTCTGTCGACATCTGTTCGATTAGATTTTGGTGATTAAAGGTCAAAGTCTGTCCCTTTCTCATCCACACTATATCTCAGGAATGCCCGGAGGGAATTTCCTAACATCAGGCGCTAACGTCCACCTGGATGAACTGATTAGAATATGAGGATGGACTCGACTAATTGCCGGAGGGATACATTTTGGGCCCTTTTAAGGTTTAGGCTCTTGGCTCCTTTAAATTTTTACACAAGCATCCTGGTGGTTAACATTTAGTCGAGCTGAGAACAGCAACCAAACATACAGAGAGAGTCAAATAGGAGGAAAGAGAGAAGGATGTTGGGGATTTTGGAGTGTGAGCGCCAGAGAGTGGCAGGTCAGGGTTTATCACAGTCCCTCAGGAAATGACTCCTCCATCCGGATAGCTGACTTAAATGGCCGGCATGCAGGAGGGAAAACATCTCACTGAGCTCCCCTGGTAACACTAATGCCATCCAGAAAGGGATTTACTCTCATTTCTGTCTGTACTCAGGGATTCTGACTCTGTGTGTGACTGTGAGCAGCCGCACAGTAAGAACCACACCTTCGTAACAGCTAAAAGTAGTTTCTCAGGTGGTGTCACTGATGGTGTCTCCATGACAACTTAAAGATTTTCTAGTTTCTACATCAAGACTCAGTGTGTTTATAAAAATGGCCTCTGATCGGTCGATACTACATCCGTGAGCTGAATGAAGTCTGACAGGCCACATCTGCTGCTGACAGTGAAGACGTCCTGCGTGGAGAGAATGACAGTGAACGCAGCACTGTATTCATACTGTGTCTTAGTTATGGTTAAATTAAACCCTCTCAGCAGAACACCTTGTCATCATATCCACGGTGAGAGGCCATCAGTGCTTTAGATAGATCCCGCTTCAAGTTGGCAGCAGAGCAGTTGGCATTTCTGTCCTTCTGTTGAATATAAAGACACAATGAAACGGACGTGTGGCAACAACTGACATTTGTTCTTTCTGGATCTTATTCCAAGATTAACAACACAATCCATCTAAAATCTAAAGTCAATAATACAAAGTCTCTGTGAGGCCATGAGCTTCCCAGAGAAACCACATTAAAGAGAGGTGAGCATAAGTAATGCTGACACGATGGATCCATTCACTTCACACCAACCCTGACCTCTGTTTAGCATTTATCTGTCCTCACAGAATAAGTCATACTCTTGGAGTATATAACGAAGACAGGATTTGTACGATTGGACCAGAGGGAAAGACGTAGACCCGATGAGTCAAGTACTACTCATCTCACACTCGTGTCTCATGTTGGTGTGAATTTAAATACTTGATAGGATGAGAATTCATCTGTTCTTTGAGGAGGGACGGATGTCAAAGTGCTCTGTGTGAACAACAAGTGAACAACACAAGTTTTGACCTGGTGATGGGAAATCATTGCTCATTAAACGAAGAGGTAAAGTGTCACCGAGACGTTCAGCTGATTGTGTAGGACGGACTAAAAGTTGGACATTTTTGGAGGTGGGAGTCTCCCATTTTCATATTCTTCAGACCTAATGAGTGTCTCTGAGGGACAAAGAGAAAGAAGCTTTGTCAGAAGGTGAAGCTGAAAATTTGAGCTGAGTTTCAGAGGATGTGTTGTCGAGTGGATGACGTTTTTTATCATTGACGATGGTCATGTGACATCTTTTCAGTCACGTTATCACTCGGTTCAGTTCTGACACAAAACACAGAAACACACATGCCAAGGTCTGCAGCTCAGTTCACACAGCTCCTGTGGAATCAAACTCAATAACTGGAAATCACACCATACGGCTCTTTGAACAGCTGCTGTAGTGCTGTTGACCTAAACCCAACGGAACGGCACGTTTTTTATCACGTATGTGCATGTTGCAGAATTTCAGGAAAGGAAACAATGGTCATTCAGTGTGTACCAGGAAAACAGAGTCTGTTATCAACAGTTATCATCACACAGTAACTTTTAGATTTTAGTGTAGTGATGATTTCACTACTCCATGCAGGAGACTGGGGTTCAAATCCCGCTGTGGTCTACCTCCAGTAGGAGTTCTCGGCTGGACCTCCTCACTCTTACCCTGCCTTTGTCTTATACCTTGTGAGTCACTGTGGATAAAGTGTCTGCTAAATGTACTGTGAAGAAATGATTAGAAAACCTCTTTTGGTACTAGTGCATTATATTCTGGAGTCTTCTGCGTGGACTTAAATGTTAAATAAGGAATATATTTTATATCTTTTTATATCTTTTATACACTGATTTCAAAGTGTGGAGGTCGTGATCTTTTATATTTGTCGTATATGTTTTTTAGGTAAATCAACGTCTACAGAACTGCTGTTGCCAGGAGATTCAACAGGTATGTTTACCTGTTGCTCTCTTATATGATCTGATCAGTACTGTGGTAAAACTGGAAACAGATCGGACACTGGAGCGTGTTTGTAGACCATTTGCGTAATAGATAAACCTTTGAAGGATCATTCTACATGAATCCCAGATTCAAGTAGAACTCTTCTCATTTATGATCAGCTGAAAATAAGCATCAAGCAGCAGTGAGTTTCTGCACATGGCCTCAACCATCTGTCAAACCCTCCTCCCCCAGCTACAGCTTCCTTGTACAACAGCCCACTCTGTGTTCTGCTGCTGGCTGAGAGCTGGCTGTGTGTAATTAAAACAAGTTGTTTTGTAACTGGTGTTGTGAGGCTGAGAAACCACCGAGCTAAACAGAAGCAGAGCCACAGGAGGAGTGAAGCTTTCTGTTCTGAGGCTGTGAGCTTGAGCAGCACAGTCTCTCTGCGATTACTTTAATTACTGCTCCGCCGTTTGTCGGCTTCGCCTGCGTCTTAATCTCTTTACTAATTCCTCTGTTTACGTTTCAGTTTTAACAAGTTTTTCATACAAGCTTCTTTCTGATCCATCACTGGTCTGCTTAAGTTTAGGAGATGAAAACTATTTGGTTGAGCTTAGAAAAAGTCACAGTGGTTTAACAAAGACAGGAAAACAGACGCAAACTGTGAGCTCACAGTCTGATACTGTGGCATCCTGAGAGCTTCTGCAGCGATGTAACGGTGTCACGCTTCTCTGAGAAAGAACAGTCATCATGCACAGAGCAAACAAAGGAAACAAATGTCCAGCGCCGTGTTTGGCTGCTGAGGACGAGCTATTTTTAAAACTTTATTGCCAGTTGTGACAGAAACCAGTTTATGTTTTCACTCATATAATGCATCTGCAGGATCCTTAGGGCTGACACTGGGTTAAGGTTAGGGTTAAAAGTCCCTTCACACTCAGTGTCTTAAGTAAAACTGGAATCTTTCTCTAACCCTGACCAGCGTACCCTACACCGAACCTGACACTCAATTATTCAGCTTTAACCCACCTCGCTTTTCATTTTCAGCACAAACTAGTGTTTTTCATTATTTTACCATTATACAGATATTTAATTGTTTGAGAAGGTGATTGATTCATTAAACAGTACATGTACAGTATCTTCTGCTTCACAAAGTGAACACCACGTAAGACACCGAATGCTGTGAATGTGAAATATTTAAATCAGAGGAACACAGTTTGTCAATGTTCTATCTTTTAATGAAATTTGAAAAGGCTCTGTGTAAAATGAAAATGTTGAATTTTGTCCAGTACAAAATGAGTCATCCTCAGCTAACCCAGAGCCTGAAACAGGGAACAAAAAAAACAGGAAAACAAGGCGTGAACAGGCCTTTTCAAGTCAAAATAGGCTTTGTTGAAGCTGAATGCAGACGTTGGTGCTTTATGTCCGACTGTCTGAGGTGACAGAGCTGAACACTTTCATTCAGGGTCACTCTTTAGCAGCTGGAGAAGTCTTCCTCCAGGGTGCTGCAGCCATTGTCAGAGTGAGGACACAGTGAGGTAAAGGATGGAGTCTGGAGCTCGGGTAGAATTCAACGTGATTTTTATGCTTCCAGTGGCTGTGAATAGAATTCTGTTTATTCAATTGGTGCTTACTTTTTTCAAGTAAAAATTCAGGACATGCTGCTGAAGCATGGGGTTAGATGTCTGGCCTGAGGACATTTCACTGTGAACCAGAGGAGCTGGGGCTTGAAGTTCCCACTTTGCATTTAGTGTATGAGCTTGTTCCCTCGTTCATAGCTCTATACCTACCAATCAATTTTTCTCCACTGCTGTTCTGATTTCTTTTGTTGCTGACAGTCGTGCCTTTTACTGATCCACTTCATTCATTCCACACCTGTGCTAGAACTATATAACCTCCTAAAGTCTAAAGAGGCAAAATAAAGATCATCATAAATCAATATTTAAATGATTTGACAAATTTGTGATCCCAGACACATCTGGTGGCTCATTAATGTTTGGGCTCTGAAGCTCTGTAGATTAACTCAGACACTAGAAGCATTTCTGTTCACGTTAATCAGTCGGCAGTAAAAACATAAATGTGCTGCTCGTGTCTGACCTCCGTGGTAACGCGACACCACTGGAGCTCACGACAATTACAGGGATCGGCTGCAGAGCCACGATACTTGATCTACGAACATGTCTGAGGCTTCTGTCAAACAAAACTGGTGACTTGCTGTTGAAGTTCAATGGTGTTTTTGAGCAGTGTGTTGTAGACAGCGATGCTCAGTTGAGGGCTCAGAGGCTGTTACAGCTCTTCCTGTTCACAAAATCACTCCCATTAGGCTCTGATGGAGTTTTAATTGATATTTGAAACACTCCATTGCTCTGTTGATATTTATCTCAGAGCAAAGCTGTTTGGTGAATCCAATAAAGTATTTATGGAAATAAATGGAAATTAAAAGTTATCCTTGCGAATGTTAATGGATTTTCACACAGTCAAAAAACAGTCACATTTAAAAGTGTGTGTAACAATTAACTTCAGACAACAAATGTTTTGTTTCTGTGAGGTGTGAGTTGAGAATAAGCCTGTGTTAACCAACTGTCAGGACTGGAAACAAAGCAATTTTGATCTAGTGACCTCATGTACTGGAGTGAAGTATTTGTATTTCAAAGTAGTACTGAAGGATTTGACAAACACATAAAAACCTGGTGGAACTGACCTGAGACAGTTCAGTATCTTGATTGGATATTAAGAGAAGTAATTCAGAGGTCAGAATGGGGTGATGTTCTTCACTCTGTGAAAAGTGTGGATGCTTCCCTCAATGTGAAATCGTCAAGGATTCATTCTGTATATTGCATAATGCCATTGAAATTCAAGGCAGTCAAGGCTGAAATATTGAAAAACTCAGACCCAGAGGCGCCTCAAACATTGACTGCATTAACACAGACATGACTCTGTAGTGGAAATCACTGCATGGGTGCAGAAACATCTCCAAAAGCCATTAGCAATGAACAGGGTTCATCGTTACTTCCACAAAAAAAAAATAAATAGAAAAAACAAGATCCAGAAGATGCTGCTGCCTAATGTGGAGCCCAGCTCCTGTGAGATGGACGGAGAAGTGGAAACTGCCCTATGGTCTGACAAGTAAAGTAAGTAGAATGTCTTAATGCGGGCTAAAGAGGAGCGAGACCATCAGGGTTGTTCTAAGTGCACAGCTCAACAGCCAGCACTTGTGATGGGGTATGAGGGGCATTAGTGCACACAGCATGGGCAACAAGACCAAAGAGGCAACAGTTCTTGAGAGCAACATCTTTTTCAGAGAAGGCCTTGCCTTATATCACCAAGTGAATACCAAGTCACATTCTACACATGGCTCCGCAGAGAAGAGTCCGACTGCTAAACTGTCCGGTCTGCAGACCGGACCTCGGTCAAGCGCTGAAAACTGTAGGAGTTTGAAAAATATAACAAAGGCTGCACGTTGTTGAGCTGCTGAAATCCTACATCAAGCAAGAATGGCAAGAACTTTAACCAATGTTTTTTAGTGACACATTCACTCCGCCCCAGCTGCACAGTGGCCGTCTGTTAAGGTACCTGAAGCTGCACATGCTGCAGCAACAATACGATTTAGAGTGGAGACACTTGCTGAATCAAATGATGGGGATTTTGTTTTTAAAACTGTATTTATGACCCTGATCCATCAATGTGCACAAATAAGGGGCACAGTGAGAGACAGTAGTGAGGTTATTTACAACCCAGTTTGGTCTTAAATTGTACTATTACTAATAACGTGCTAAAGATTTGTGTCAGTGTCAGAATTTAAAGCCGTTTTCTGTTTCTCGTTCTGTCTTCATCCATGACACCCTGCAGCTACCCTGACCCCGACATCCTCCCTCTTCATTAGTAGACACCCTGTAGTAAAAAGAACTTTCTGACCTCTGGAGACAACACAATTAAACTTGGAATGAAGTCTCCTTCTGGCTGATCTATTGCAGAACTCTGCGACCCAGAGGCCATCACTAATGGTCTTAACTCGACTCGTTCTGATCTAGCATAAAATCCAGTTTCCAGATAACCTCACCTGGATGACTGAGAATCTTCAGCAACTTACCTGCAGCCGTTTCTGGTTCGATCCTGTTGCCCCCATTTAATTAGAAAACCTTTCAGTGCTAACATTTGTGTTATTATGGTGCATTAAATTAATGGAGAATGATTGGAATGGATGTAACTCCCCTTCAGGGAAATGACACAGTGTAATAGGGCTGTGTTTACGGGGGTCAAATCAGCTCAGACATGTTAACGCTTGACTGTGAGCTGCAAGCAACAAGCAGCAGTAGTGAGTGGTTAGATGAGTCTGTCTGGGTCTTCAGAGTTTCCATCCACCTGTGTTTTCTGTTTTTCAAACGGTTTGTCTGCTGTTTGCTGCTGAGCAGGACGTGGGCAGTGGATTTAAACCTTTACATGAAAACCACAGCCGAAAACTATTGTTTGAGTGAACCTTTCATAGTAAGGACAAGACCTTAGAATTATACAGAAGAAACTAATTCCCCTTTAGCAGCAGGAGACAGTGGAGGAAAAAGTCCCTTTAAGAAGAAACCTCCAGGAGAACCAGGCTGCCTCAACCAGCGGGAGAGAGTGGAGTCAGAAAATACGACTAAGTCTGTAGCAGAAGACACGGTCCAGATCTGGTTCCACAGGAGAGGGGCTTGATAGCTATAGACTCTGCCTCCCATTCTACATTTGGAAACTCTAGGAACCACAAGTAAACCTGCAGTCTGAGAACGTAGAGTTCTGCTTGGAAGATATGGAACTATGAGGTCTTTAAGATAAGATGGAGCCTGATTATTAAGGGATTTATAAGTGAGGAGAAGAATTTTAAATTCAATTCTGGATTTAACAGGGAGCCAATAGAGAGAAGCTAACGTAGGAGAAATATGATCTCTCTTAGGCCCAGTAGGCAAAATTCAACAGACTGAATCTAAGCAGGAGAAAATTACAGCACCTTTATGTCTTTTCAACATAACCATGATTGAAGTTAGATTATATTAAATGTGTTTAATATAGCTGAGTGTCTCCTAGTAATATGGTCTATGTGGTCCAGGTGACATGTTGATGATTCAGAATATATACTCATACTGAACAATGACCTGAAAACTCTCTGTAAAGCTTCAGCTGCTCAGTCTTTAGGTTCATCACTACAGCACACAGCTCCTGTATTACCTCAACACTTGTTGACTTATTTTAAATTTAATAATTTAAATTCCATCCATCCATCTTCTTCTGCTTATCCAGGGCTAGGTCACAGAAAAAACGCTGATTTTACAGTAAATCCACACCCAGCTGAAGATTCAGAAACATTCATGTTATTAGAAAAATACTTCTTCACAACTTTTCTTTACTTTTATGTTTCTTAAACTCCAGAATAAGAAATTTTTTTAAGAACATTTCGAACTGCGTTGTGTGTTTTTTTGTGTGTCTCTGTTTCCATATCTTGACTTGTCAGATCAGGAAAGGTGCAGGTGGAGCTTGCTGATAACATTAGCCATTCATCTGTTCCAGCAAATGCTGCAATCAGTGACATTATTCACACCTGTGTTTTGAAAAGTCAAACTGAGAACAGAGTTTCCAGGAGTTGTTTTGAAAGGAAAAGTGAGTAAATAATGAGAAAATACTCAAACTGTCTGATGATACATTCAATGTCCTACATTGTACTATCGAAGCAATGATAATGTAAAAAAATATATATATATATATTTGCTTCATTACAGATTATAAAATGACAATATGAAAACTGTTCAACACTTGTCTACTGCAGCATCATCTCAGTTTACCTGCACATATTTGACCCTCTGCCATCCGTTTCACTTTCGTAAGCTGTATTTCCATCTCTGCTCTCATGCAACAGCTTCCAACATAAAAAAGGACCCTTCACTGCTTTACTTTTATTTTCGGAAAATATTTCAACTGTAAAAGTCACACTGTACTGACTTTAACACCTTTTTCAGTAGAGTGTGTTTGCTAAGTGGATGTCCCCAAATGTCTCAGTGGAATTAAATTCTTCATCTAAATGCAGGCAGAGGCAGGAAGTTTTAGAAAGATTTGGTAAAGATAAATCTGCATTTTATTTTCAGACCAACACTGAATCTCTCTGTCTAATAATACATATAGCTTTCTTCCTCCAGATCTACTGCATGTTGTCAACTTAAAATAAAATGAATACATTTAATCCTGCAGACTTGTGTTAAGCAGCCATGACTGAGATGTTTCCTCTGTCTCTTTTCCTTAAGAATACAAAGTGCTTTGGTGCTGCTGTGTTATCTTTGTTCTTGAACAGTGTCAGTTTTTGTCTGTGTGCAAAAGCTTAAACATTTGGAGCATCATGGGACGCTAAAACTCTTCACTGATGCAAGAAATAAAATTGTGTTCAGATTAGCAGCTGCTTCGAGGAACACAAAGTAATTAAGAAAAGAAAGGACCGACCGCGTCTTCCGAATAACAAGTGTGGAGACACCAGCTCATGTACGACTGTGGTCGTTTGTGACATGGGACAGCGTCGCTCAATGCACCTTAAAAGACTGTCACAAGATTTTTGATCACAGTCGAGTCACGAAGGACACATCTTTTATTCCAATAACAGCTTTGATCGGGGAACGAGCTGCTCCTCAACAAAATATCAGCACTGAAAATATTAACTACTGCATCGTGGTGGTTTGTGACGTTGGCTTTCACACGTCTGTCCAAACGCTTTTGAGTTCAATTGGATGTTTGTACCGGATGTGATGAATTTCCTTTGACGTGTCGTTGAAGAGATTGGGACATACATGAGGTCACAGTGACTTTGACCTCTGACTACCAAAGTCAGTTCATCTCTGAGTCCAAGTTGACAGTTGTGCCAAATTTAAAGAACTTTACTCCAAGTGTTCCTTAAATATCCTGTTCACGAGAATTCAGTCTGGTTTTATGAAACCAGGGTTTTAACCACTGATTTTACATCTGACTTTACAGTTTTTCTCAATAGCTAAAACACTACACCCTGTTGTCTGAACCAAATGCTCAGTTGCCTGAACCCACTGATTGAATCAATCACTCTTTTGGCAAAACCATAAGCACTTTTCACCTGTTTAGACACAACTTACCAACACATTTTCATTGTGATGCACCTGTGCTGCAAAATGATGAGCACAGGTGACAAAAGTCAAACACAATTAAAGCACAGGTGTCACCACTTGAACACAACAACTCAAAACTGATCACACTTGTGGCTAATGATGTGAGAGAACATATACAGTAAGCCAGTTCATAGAGCACTGGTTTGTCAGACCTTACAATGGATAGAAATCAGAGAGGAAGAGTTTGTGTGAGAGGAGGTCGAGGTGGTCAAGGTGGTCAGCAAAGACAAAGAACAGTAATATCTGATGAAATCAGAGCTACTGTGATTGACCATGCTCTTGTCCATGGCATGAGCATGAGGGAGGCTGGACAAAGGGTACAAGCAAACATCAGTAGATTCACTGTGTCTACCATAATCAGAAGATTTGGAGAAGGGCATAGGGAAATGCCTTTATTTGACATTATAGAACAGTATGTAAATGTTGACCGCAATTACTGTATGACATAATATAGAGCTGGTAAGTCCCGCCCATCTGTGCAACCCCACTGGACCTCTAGATTGAAAAACCGTCAATGCAAGTGAATGTGAGAAAATAATTATTTTCGCTCTATATCTGGAAAATGCACAAGATTTCTTTAGTTTTGCAACATGCATTTAGCCTACAGTGAACAATAAACTTTTATTTCTCCAGCTTCACGTCCTGAGCATTGTGTTTTATATTTTTCTACACAGTGTTTAGTGACTGTTCAGTAGTGTTTTTAATTTTGATTGACTCGGGGCACGATTTGACAACATAGTTCAGTTTTGAGTACAGAATGAACAGTTTTGAGGTGAAAGTTTGGTTTTGCAAGAAGAGTCTGAGATTTTGTGACTGTAGCTTGAAACCTTGGTTTTGTGTTCACAGTTAGAGAAAAGGAGAGCAGCTTTCAAGAAAAGTGTCTTAGCAATCGAGAAAAACTGTAATACGTGATTGTTGGATTGTTCATTACATTTTAAGGGGAAGGATGAAAGGTCACATTTACAAATATTCCCCCTGAAGACGCTGGGTCTCCTGGTATTTTTACTTCTTTCTTAAAAGAATTAAACCGTTATTGACAGTTGTCATCTTTTCAGCTTCACTCACACTCAGTTCTCCTGTTGGTCCTCTGCTACTAAGTTATTGGACTTTGGTTCTGTACAACGTTGTGATGAGTGGACCCAGTTAATTGGATACAACTTGCTGTTGACCTTTAGTCGATTGCTGACTGTTAGATTGATTCTCAGGTTGCTTCCTTTTGAGCGAGGATTGAAGCTCACATCTTGTGTTTAGAAGATTAACATGGAAATAGAGAAACACCTTTTCTTATTACACACAGCGGCCCGACTCAGACTGATATCGTTTTTTATCTGTCAAAAGTCAAAATCCACCCACGGGTGTTGAGTTTACTGAATTTTCTGTCAAATGACTAATTGATTAATCACGTCAATCTGGTCGTGTCTGGGGAAATTCTGGAACTGCATCTTGTAGGATGTTGATACTGGGGATCAATGCGCTCCCTGAAAGCTTTCACATTCATCTCCTGGGAGGTTTGTTTTTCTTAATAAAATGTTTAATCAATAATCAACCCAAATATAGAAACCCTGTGATCTACAGTAGAACAAATATAAAAGATCTCCAATACACCCTGAAGCTCCAGAACGCGACACAACATGATGTCTCTCCAGTGAAGGTCAGACTTGATTGCAAATGAGTGTGATGGTTGTTTGTCTTAATGAATCATTACATGATTGCTGCATACTGCTCATTAATTTATAGATAACGCTTCAGCATAGGTAATTCCTTTGAGCTGTACCTGGAAATGTAGCTGAGGAACAAGAGGAAGAAGCAAGAAGCAGACTCAGAGGCACAAACAGGGAGTTTTATCTCGAACCATCGAGGAAAATATCTAAACAGACTAAAAAGTAGAGTTTCTCTTTATTTAGTGTGGAGAATGATTCCTTCTTAAATATGTATGAGGCCTGAACTCCACCAGACTGTAAAACAGAAGTGCAACAGTCTGTCGGGTGGTGTGAGCCCGTTCTGCTGCCAGAACTTCAAGTAAACCGCTCAGTAACAGTTTCAGCCCTCAACGCTGTCTTTCAGGGCTTTGAGTCCACTGCTTCTTATAGGACATGTTCAGCTCAGAGTTGTTTGTGAATTGGTGATGAACAACAGGTGGTGCTCTGTGATTGGATAGTTTAAACTAATTGCTGCCACCTGATTGGACAAGCGCTCCAGCTTGTCCAATCAGGTGGAAGTCCATTAGTCTATTTAAGGCCCAGATGAGCGACCTCGCCGCCTTGTCTTGTGTGTTATCATGATGGTGGTTCAGGGGACGGTGATAGTATTTAGTTGTTCATTAACAACACGTCAAAGCACTGACTCTGGGACAGCACGCAGCCGGCAAGACTTAGATCATGAGATCCTACTGACAACCACAAGAGTTGAAGGAGGGGTAGTGAAATGATCCTCCTGTGGGTGATAAAACTAATACAAAGATGCAGAATATGCAAATATTGATGTGAATAAGAAATGTTCCTAAGCTGAGGGGGAAAGTAGGTCTAGTTTGAACATTAAGTGAGGAGTGGCAGCAGTACTGGCACCATGAGACGAGGGAAAACAAAGGAACTGGCACAGTAATTAGGGGAAACGGGAAGAAGCAAGTATCTTTATTCACAATGAGATCTGGACGCACACTGAAATATCATATGTAGAATTTGGGAACAACAGTTAAGTAGGTTGTGTGATGAGTAGCAGCTACTGGTAGATCATGTATGTTGTAGGAGGTTCGAGTCAGAAAGGAAAGAAACTACACCTGAAGACGGGTTAAAAGGTTTTGGAAACCAAAAGGAACCAGATTAAATTGACTGACACTAAATTAATCAAAATGATTAATGATCATGAAGATCAGTGATCCAATGGGTTAATTCAAGAATTCCAAAAACTTTATTAATCCCAGAGGGAAAGCAGCAGCAATACAACAAAATGATCGTGGCTGCTGTGAGACGCAGAGGCAGCAGCCTGTGGCTCGACACCCCCACAGGAGCAGCACTCTGTGAGTTCTCCAGAGCAGCCGAAGAGAACAAACAGGTCATCATCTGTCTTCGATCAGGCTCTTCTGCTGGAACGCAGGGTTAACATAAAGCTTCCTGTCTGTCCACACAACATTCTTCCAGTAGCTTCTGGCTTTTCTACACGGGCGTTGCCAACTGTAGACGGGCACTAATGATGTTTTTGGCTGTTACACTCTTTCGGTGTGATGCTTGTTGGACTCCTCCTGGGGGGGGTGTAGACTTCTTTAAGACGGGGCCTCATAGACTCATCATCATCCTCCCTTGCTCCATTCTCTCACATTTAGGCAGCACAGCTATAGATATTTACTGAGTCTTATGTCAGAAAGGTGAAAAAAGAAATTGTGTTTGACCAGAGTCAGTGAAACAGAAGTGAGTTTAAAACTAACGAGACTCTGGTGTTTATTTCATCTGTTTGGAGAAAAGGAGAAAACGATGTTCTCACGTGGAACTAATGTGCTGCTGGTCTCTGAACGACTTGTTGAAGTGAGTCTGCTCCAACAGCGGTAGAAAACCCTGGAACACATGTGAGGCCGCCTCCAACAGCTGAAACCACGACGGCTCGCTGACACAGACGAGAGTTTAGTCGGTGTGTGAGGAAGCGTGGCTCGTCTCAAAAGTTGCCACCCTGGTGCTTTCAGTGATATTTTAGCATCGAAGGGGGATGACTTTATGCAAAATGTCTCACCCACTCTGAAGGAGCTTCACTTGACACTGGGCCTGATCCACTCCCACCGAGGTTTTCACTCACTGTTGCTGATTAGACTCGTCAAAAGAGAAGACGCCTAAATGTCCTGAATTGGTCCCAAACGTCGGTACACGTCGGAGCTGCTTTTGTAACGCAGCTCTACAGCACAGCATTTCCTCATGTGGTGTGTGAATGTAAAAAAAAAAACAGGTGTAAAAATATGATTCAACAAACCTGGTGTCATGACTCTCATTATCTCTCCTGTTTTCTTATTAGCAAAACACAGTTTTCATTTTCAGTTTGTATGATTATCACACTGGACTCAACAGAAACCTGATACTGAAGGACTTAGATTGGGACCAGGTCCAGACAGCTCGATCAGGAGATTTGTCTACAGGTCTAAGAACAGAGGCTGTGTGCTGTTCAGATTGTCAAGTGAACATTTTATTGGATTGGATCACTAACTTGAAAACATCCATCCAATCAGAATTTAACGTGACCATTCACTCTTGACTTTGACTTTTGCAGCTCGTGTGTTCACTGCAGCAGCTTCAATTTATTAACGCAGCAGCATCTGAGCATCTACTGCTGCTCGCTGTGATTCTACTTCAGAGTCCCTTTGATGTGGAGCAGCAGGTCAGGGCGACTGCTGGAGGAGGAAATTGAGCCTGTCGACAGTCAGACAGGAGTATTTTCTCCCCTTCGTTTATATTAGGATTACACATAATGTGCAGCACTGATTATTAGTTTGATTGCCTTCATCAGTGCTCCATCAGATGACGGAGACTCTGCTTAGCCATAAACAGCTGAACACACTGTAATTACAGACACTGCTTCTCTAACACACATTCCAGAGTGAAGATGAGTGCAGAAATGTTGAGAGCACAGGTCACATCCAGCTGTGAGAGGAAAGATGCTACTGACGAGACACAATAACTTTATTGTCATTGTACGTTGTACAATGAAATTAAAATGCAAATCATTTCAATAAGATATAATGGTCATAAATGAATAAAAACTAAAATCTGCTAGATAGGAAAAATAGGAAACACCAGTAAGTTCCACATTCATTCACATCCAGCTATTGCCCAGCTCCCTTAAATTAAACTGTCACTCAGATTTTTTAATTTTAGCAGCGTTTGAGGCATCGATGGCTCTTGGATAAAAACAGTTATTTTTTTTTTTTTTTATCTCTTTGTCCTCGTTTTAATTAATTTAATTTTCAGAATGTGATGGGTCCTGCAGAATGTTCTGAGCTTTTTTTAAGCAGCGGGAACTGTACAGTTCTTCCAGGGATGGGAGAGGGCAGCTGATCTTCTGGGCTCTCGTTTTGACACTCGAAGCGTTTTTCTATCCACAGCTGTGCAACTGCCAAACCAGGCACAGACATAGTATGACAACATGCTCTGTTAAAAGACACCAGCAGTTTCTCGTTCAAGTTGTTTTGCTTTAGAAGACTGAGAAAGTAGAGTCTCTGCTGGGCCTTCTTCACCAGAGCAGTGGTGTTAGCGCCACAGGTCAGGTTCTGCTCAGGGGTGACGTCCAGGAACTTGAGAGCAGCCACCATCTGCACACGATCTCCACTGATGAACAGTGGCTGAATGTCCGTTTTGTTCCTCCTGTAGTCCACCACCAGTTCCTGGGTCTTTGTGGTGTTAGGGTTAGCCGCTCTACCTCGTCCCGGTAAGCAGACTCATCATTCCCGGAGATAAGTCTGCTTACCGGGACGAGGTAGAGCAGCTCTGTGTCTGGTGTGGGAAAACCAATCTGATCCTCCACACCAGAGCGAGCAACAGAAAGGTAAACTGAATACGGGTGGTGTAAGAACAGGGACATGTTGGGCGAAGCATAAAAACTTAAATACAAAAGTTAAACATTTGATAATGATGAATAAACATCAGTAAAAAAAAAGTTAGATATTTTACAAATTGTGCTTCTACAGATCAGGACCAGACTTCACCTGAACGTCTTCAGTTTCATTTTATCAGACGCTCATTCGGCAGCAGGTCGGTGGTGCAGTCTTGTTAATATGCACAAACCTCCTTTCATTAGAATCACTAAGATCTGAGCAGCTGCTCCCTCCCGAAGGGAAAACAGATCTCATCAGCTCACTTTATTGATTTCTCATTTTGGCTCTCAAAGACTTGATGCACCCAATCTATCGTCCTCCACCCAAATGCCACAGTTATCATCCTGTGGACATTTTGTGTTCTGGGAGTCGGAGGAGCACTGACCAGATAATCACCAGGAAGCAGAGAGCAGCACGAGTCAATACTGATCCAGTCTGAGAGAAGTAGGAGAGTGCTCAGGGTTGGAAGTTGGAATTATTAGTAAAAGTTAGGTCAGTTTTTTCTGGTGATGGGGAAGATATTCATGTTATTTCATCTGCTGCTGACTGATGCAACTCTGTGTTCTGCTGCCAAAATTGGGAAAACTCTGCAAATGGACAGAATTAATTCACTTCAGGCTTTTAACTGTGGTTCAGAGAAGAGATCAGATAAGTCCAACTGGAGCTCGTCTGCTCTGTCTGCCAGAATTTCTAATCAATTCTGAAATTTGGACAGTTTTAAGTCATCAAGTGGTCCTTTTATCAACTCATGTTCAAATGGGTCGATATCGAGGATCTTTCTTGAGCTTGTGTCCTCTTTGTACTCCAGTATTATCATGTGGGCTGTGCCCAGGTCTCCTGCACACAAAGCAGGGTGCTATGATACTGGTCTGGCTCCCACTATGTTATCATTACTCCAAAAAGTGGCGTGTGGTGTAAAAGCAGGCAATGCAATCCAAGATCCACGATGAGATGTCAGGTTTGAGCATTGAGAGTTATCCACATATCCACACCTGAGTGTACCGCAGGGCTCCGGTGTATGGTATTTATTTTTTGAATAGCTATTGGCAGAGGTTCAGCATGTTGAGGTTTTAGGGTCAGTGAGTGTGAGCAGCAGGTTGGTTCCTATGCAGCTCTGGCACTTACAGAAAGTTAGTGTCAGTCTTTAAACGTCGGTATCTGACTATATGCATAGGTCAGTGTGAACCTGCTGTAAACTCTGAAAATCAATAGAAAATTGAAGTATGTGTTCACGTTTGACCAGAAAGAGTCATTAATAAGAAAACGTATCCAGAAACCGATCACAGGTTAGCACCAGGTGAATATCTAGGTTTCTACCTGCTGTCTTTACAAATATTTCATCCAACTGCAACAAGGTGCTCTACAGAGGACAGAGGCATCTGTCCGTTTCCTGTGGTTCTGATTAGATTATACAGAAAACATTACCTGCATCGTTATGACAGCGCTCGTAATGACAGGACAGGATATTCCATTAGTGCTGTGGAAAAAGCTGTGCTGGGTTTTATCAGTGCACCATCATCTTTACTTGGAGGAATAATTGCTACGGTCATACTTTTCCCTCTTTTCAGATGAATACCAGGACCATCACTTGACTATTAATAGTGCTACCATCATTGCTGATTACCTTCATTTGACATATTCCTGCAGGAATACTACAACCTCGTTTCAAATCAGGTTCCAGAAGACTCTGGTACTGTTTGTCCCAGTCAATCTTTCACACAGTTAAATCAATCAGCAATCATGAATGTTTTTGGAATGAACCATTATGTGTCTTAACATGGCCTTAACTGGTTATCAACGAGTAGGACGGTACAAGAAATGTCAAAGCGCAGTCGATGGAAACCAGCTGGAAGACATGACAATTTGACATTTGTTAATTTTGTGTTTTAACATGAGTGTGTTCATTGTTCAGCACATATGTGATGTTTCTGTGTCTTCACTGGAAGTGTTGAATGACATTTCACGTGCAACCAGACCATGCATTTAATAAATTAAAGGGCAAAGTCATTTGGTATAGATTTTTCAAAGGGCACTAAAACACCTGACTGGGCACGAAGGCCGGTAGACTTACAGTGGCAAGAAAAAGTATGTGCACCCTTTGGGATTACGTGGAGTTTAGCATGAATTGATCATAAAATGTGCTCCGATCTTAATCTAACTCGCAACAATACAAAAACAGTCTGCTGAAAATAATAGTACACAAACATATGTTTTCATTGAACATAACATGTAAACATTCACAGTGCAGGGTGGAAAAAGTATGTGAACCTCTAGCCTAATGACTTCTCCAAGAGCTAATTGGAGCCAGGAGTGAGTCCAATCAATTTGATGATATTGGTGTGTTTTGCGGAAAGCTGTCCTGCCCTTAAAAAAACAGTTTTGGGTTTACTGTTGCAGCACTGTTACTACTCTCCCTAGGCGCGGTCATTCTGTAAAGATGACTGCAAGGGCACAGCGCAGAATGCTGAATGAGGTAAAGAAGCATGCTAGAGTGTCAGCTAAAGACTTACAGAAATCTCTGGCACATGCTAACATTTTTGTTGACACATCTACAATAAGGAAGACATCAAACAAGAATGGAGTACACGGGAGGACACCACGGAGGAAGCCATTGCTGTCCAAAAAATATATCGCTATCAGGACAATGATCCAAAGCATACAAGTAATTCAACAAAAGAATAGCTTCAACAGAACAAAATACACCTTCTGGAGTGGCCCAGTCAGAGTCCTGACCTCAACCCAATTGAAATGCTGTGGCATGACCTTAAGAGAGCCATTCACACCAGACATCCCAAGAATATTAATACACTGAAACAGTTTTGTGAAGAGGAGTGGTCCAAAATTACTCCAGATCGTTGTGCAGGTCTGATCTGCAACTACAGGAAACGTTTGGTTGAGGTTATTGCTGCCATAGAAGGGTCAACCAGTTATTGAGTCCAAAGGTTCACATACTTTTTCCACCCTGCACTGTGAATGTTTACATGTTGACGAGGGTCCAAACAGCACCGCAGCTCTACTTCTTCAAATAAAGAGGCCAATTATTATAGTTAATTATACTGTGGTTTATTTTTCTGTTAATCTGTGAAATAAAAGCTTCTTAATACAGAGAAAAATCTTAGAGAAAAGAGAAACAGATTTTAGGAAAATAATGAGGTGAAGTGAACCAGAGCCAATCAAGCCCAAGGACATGAAGAAAAATTAAACTCTGACTGCATCGAAGTCTCTCAGCTCATGTTTGGACTGAAAATCAGAGCAGCAAGGAGCCATGTGTACAAAACCTAAACCTCATTTCAGACTGAGTCACAGAATCTACAGGGAGTTTTGTGTCAGGTTCAGATATCATGAGCGAACTCACTGATGTTAACAACATAACCCAGTTTGTGGAAAACGGGCCTGATGCATCTTTTGAAGCTTAGCTGGAGGATTCTGTGAGAAGCATCTGACAGGAAACGGAATAAGGAGGAGAGAAGGGACAACCTCAGGTGACAGATGTTTTTAGTCTCCAACTCAGCGGGTCACACACATCTGGATGTTGTAAGTGCTGAGTTCACAAACTTGACACATGACGCTACACCGACGGCTTCCTCAGACGTAGGAATGTGCTGACAAAGTAGATCTTCAGCCCTTTATTTACAACTTTGTTCTCCTTATGTTTCTGGATTGTTAGTTTTCAGCACTTTAACCTGAGATAAAAGAAATAATAGTGTCAGATAAAGTTCAGCACAGTTCCTTACTTTTGTCCTATTAGTGCCAGTTATTCATTGTTGTTCTTGGTTATAAGGACAATCGTGAGTCACATCATACTGAAGGAACAGTGAACATCTAACATTTCTCTACAGTCGCATCACAAACTATTCAGACTCCTCCTTGTTCTGCATGAGTGAGAATCAATCTGTTCTCAAGCTGTATCAGTCAGAGCAGAGCTGGACACGACATTAGAATATCGCCCAGATTATAGATGAATATAAATGAAAATAATCCAGATGATAAAGAGCAAATCAATAATTAGCAATGAAGAAAAACTGGATCTGTTGCACCTTCTTGTAGCTGATCTGTGTTTGAATCTTTATCTACAGTCCACATAAAAAGACTTTAGGTGTTGTTGTGTAGTGCATGTTTTCCATTGAGAGTAGTAGACTGACTGTGGACTCGCTCTCGTGCAGATCACCATCAACAGAGTGGTTGATGTGTCCGTGTCTTATGTTGCCTGCTCTTCTCTGGAGCTCTGTTGACTTGAAGCTTTGCTCTGTTATCTTAAATTTGCTTGCAGCTCTCTGTGCGGTGTGCAGGTCTTAAATCGAACTTTATCCTTCAGTTTGGTTTTGATCCAGCACCTTTAGATGTTTTCTGTGTGCGCTGCACTTAAAGCCAGCTGATGCTGCAGTTCTTTTTCTTGAGGAGGTCAGATGATTTTATCACTCCCTGCTTTCAGAGAGATGATTAGTTGGTTTACGTTACCACGCACCTGTTTTCTGTAAACTTGCGACTCTTCTGATTTAATGTACTCATTTTAGGATTTTACGAAGTTCTTCCATCTTCTGCATTTCTTTAACTTTTAGTTTAAACACATAAAAACAAAACATGATGCTCTCGGAGTAGTAAGACATTAGTAGTTGTTTTAAGGACCAACTAAAGTCTAAATGTGACCTTTTATTCTCCAACTCCATGTGATGTACAAGCTGTACAATACCCACCAACCAAAGGAAACTTTAGAGGAAGTGGCAGCTCCTGAAAAAGGACACAGATTAGGATTAAATCAGGTCTTAATTAGTCCATTAAATTAAAAGAGGCAGTGTCTGTCCTCAGTCAGTTCAGTTCTCTGCTGCTGTGTCAGGGGACTGCTTCTTCTTCTTTTGTTTAGCCAGTGATGCGTCATTCATTTTGAAACATTAAAGCCAAAGCCCATGTTTCTCAGTCTGTCCTGCAGCATGAATCACTGTCCCTCAGGATGAGCTGTAATAACCTTCTGTTCATTTGTAGCAGCATCAACAGATCGAGTCAGATTTAGTCTTTAGTCCCAGGGCATAATTTACTAATGTTGGCGTGTACTAAAATCGCATGCAAACTTGATGACACCTCTAAAAAAGAGCACGAGCTGATCTGAGACAGCGTACTGAACACTGGGTCTTAGAAATGGGGAAAATGGCGCACATTCTGGATTTTGCATCTTTGTCTTCATCAATATGCAAAGTGAGGCATTATTGCCTAAGTGCAAAAATTACAGGGAGGAGAAAATATAAATGTGCACACAGTGTGATTTATCAAGCCTGAAAGTGATTTACGGTAGCTGGGACTGTATCAGAATTTAATACCTTTTTAAAATGCAGGTGTAATCTGCTTACATATGGATGGATGCTTTTATTGGAAGGAGTAGGATGCAAATGAAAAATTGAATAATGCATCCAAAGCATGTTTCAATGTATTTGGAATGATTTAGAAAAAAAATATTCTACACTGTTACACACTTTTCAACCATAGATGTGCAATAATCCAAAATAAGAAATTCTTTGAGGCGGTGTACAGGTGTGTGCTTATGTGCGTTATGCCCCTGATATGATTTCTGCACCGAGAACACACTGAATGAGTCCGAGCGTGACTTTAATGCAGTTGCTGTTTTCTTAAGAGTTATAGGAGAAATAATTCCAATGAGTGTTTCTTCCTGTAATACTGAGATTCCATTGCTGTAGCTCAGCAAAGTGATTATTAGCCATTTATGTCAGTGAGCAGGTTGTCATAGGGATGCTGCATGAATTAGCTATAAACTGCCAACATGCACAGGAGCAGTGGAGGATATCGCAGGAATGTTGTTCTAGTTTCTCAGCAAGGAGACAAACTGAGTTAGAGCGTTTCCTGCTCAGGGGTCAGTACTAAAATCTCCATGAGGACGATACCTGAGTGAGGCTGAGAGCGATGTCTCATTAATCAGTGCTTTGGACTTGAGCTCACTCTCTCTGTTTTGTTCACTCCGTCATGTGGCAAGAGATAAAACGGGCAGAGACGAGCTGCAAATACAGAAACACATGCAATAAACATACAGTAATTCACAAGGAGAAGGTTCTGCCGTATCGTCCTCTAATGAGAAGTGTCACTGATCTGATGTAAACCCAGTGCCTTGGATGCTGAAGGTTTGGGTGAATTCAATTTCAGAAGGACCAGTGTCCTGTGTGTCTGTGTGCAAAGTACAGAATGTGGAGGAAATTTTGAAATTCGTGCTGATCCTCATCCAAAAAAGGAACGATGAGAGAAAAGTCAGTTTGTCTTTGTGGTTTTATTCGTCACCCGGGGAGAGCTGTACACATAACGTGTGGTACATGACAACTTTGAATCTCTATGTCCACATGCTTCTTTTTCTATGTGTGCTTGAAGGCGTAAACAGACTTTCCTCCAATCGGATTTACTCATTTTACGCTTACTCAGACCTCATCAGGAAAAGATCAACACATCATCTTAACAAGACAATGAGGTATTGTTCTTAAATAATGCTATCAATACTTATCTGGGTTCACTGAGCATCCTAAGTTTTCTGAACACAGTTACATAGATAAAGAAACACATGTTTTAGAGTTCAGCTGAGTCAGCACAAGACATTAAACAGTCACAATTTTAAATTTCTTCTACAAGAACAAACAGCCTCTATCTTCACACTGATAATTCAGTTGTTCCTGTGTTCTCAGGCTCAGTGTTTAGACGTGGATGTTTTATTCTGTTTATCAAGAATTCGGTTAAATGAATCTGCATGATGCTTTGTTCGGAGGCTCCAGTGAAGATCTTGACATTTGCACTGAGCGGCTGTCATGGTTTCGGCCTGGCCCCGGCCGGCCTTGGTTTTCCTCCCTCGGTCTCCCTCTGGGGACCAGCCACTTCTCTCCCTCTGCTCCCAGCAATCAGCTGCATATTGGACTCACCTGTGTTCCCCTCAGGCTACATAAGCTCTCCTCAGCCCTTTCTCCTCTGTCAGATTGTCGTCGTTCCCCACCTGTCTCCAACCTGTGTTCCCTGCCTGTTGCTTTCCCTGCCTGCTCCCGCTCCTGCTCATCCTCCTCAGCCCTGTCTGCTTGCCCTGGACTCTCTGGACTTTTGGACTTTTGTTACCTGTTTCCCATGTGAGTGTTTTCCTGCCATCGTGCAGTGGTTTTGGTTTGTACTTTGGGTTCTTGATTTGTTTGTTTTCCGCCATTTTGGTTGTTTTACGTTGTCACTTTGTATCCGTGTTTTCCCGGCCTGTTTTTGTAGTGTCTGTTGACACCCCCCTTAGTTTCCCTGTTTTTGTAGTTTATCCAATAAATCCTGTCTTTATCGCATTCCTGCCTCGTCCCCCTCCTTAATTCATGACAGCGGCAGGATAAATGATTTTCCCTTTAAGTTACAGTTCATCCCGACTTCTACTCGGTCTCTTTCTTGTGTGTGAGAACAGCTTCTTATCTGCAGGTTACAAACCCTTCAGCCCGGCGACCTTTTCCACCTCCATCGCTCATGACTGACTGTGTGCTGCTGTTGAGCTTGATCTGTAGCTTCATCTTTAGTTGATGAAAGAAGGTATTCTATACTGAACTGATGGTGTTTAAACTGCGAATCTTCCGACTGTTGATCACCCTCCATAAGAGCACTCGCAGCGCCGCTGTTCAGTCACCTGTGACTTTCACACTACTGCAATGTACTGTTATAGAAAATGTCTTAGGTTTAATATTCAGATTTGAGGCTATGTAAAACAACATGTGTGTAGGCTGATTATTTTGCTGCTAAAGCACAGCACCAACCCTTCATACATCTTATCTCCAATTACAAAATGTGTGGTTTCATCTATACATCTTTGAATGGCTGCCTGTATCACACACTGAGCAGAATATCACAGGAGTGGCAGGAAAAGATGCTCTGGAGCCGGTGTTGTTTGTGCAAAGAGAAGAACAGGTATTTAGTATTCAGGTCATAGCCGGTGAGCAGCTTTTTTCCTGGTTCTGGCAGCAGGTGCTACCTCACCGTTGTCTCAATGCCTAAAGGGAACAAGTTAGCGAGCGCAGTCAAGGAAACTGCAGCGACTACCTGGTGCCATCACCTGCCTAAGGAACAATATGTTTTTAAGTCAGTGCAGTGGGTTGATGGCCAGTAAAACTGGAGTCAAAACACACATTTAAACTGAATTATAAAACATAACTTTAACATAAATTCATAAAGCCTCTGGTTCAATCCAGCCTCAAGCACCTGTTGGTAATGTACTTTAAACTGCTGGGTTCATGAAGTTACCAGAAAGAAATGAAGGGTGATCCAAATATGTCCAGCAGGTAAACTCAAGGAAAATATGGCTCAAATGATCTCAAACGCATTTTACAGTTGGTGTTGCTTTTGGAGTTTCCACTGTGACAAACCAGAGACAGAAAAGGTCCTGACGTGACTGTAGATTTAAGACATGCAGCCTACAGCGGTTTGTTATAGCATTAATTCAAAAGTTCACGCTGGGGATGAATGCTTCACTTTTTAAAATACTCAAATGTTCACATGCAAATACCAGATAAAATCCTTTTCTGTATGACACTCTGCAGCTCTTATTATATTTAGAGAGAAAACGTGCTCTGAGGATCCACTCTGAACGACCTCGCTGACCTCTGCAGCTCTGACATTTAGCAGTATTTTAAAATCAGATTAAGTTAAATGTTAAAAAGTTTTTATTTGTGAGTAGATGTGAAAATTTAGTTTTATTTCTGCTCACTCATAGAGCATCTAAGAAGCCCCAGAACCTGCAGTAGGAGCCAGAAGTGAGAAGTTTTCATTGTTCACACTGAAGTCTGTATCATTAGCATTAATTCTCTGACCTCACATCCGTGGTATTCTCATCATCTTAATAACTCTGGGACACCTGGAGGGAATTTCATAATGTGGAACAAACACCCACTTGGACTCATGGATGAATAGTCTTCCAATATTCATTGCCCCCAAGCCAATGTTCTTTTTTCTGTCATGTTGCAGCTGGACAGCATGCTGATGCTGGCGCTTAGAGTTGTTGACGTGGCTGTTGTGGTCAGTCAGGACAGAAATGCTGCAAGGACAGAAGAGAACAAACACCGAGCAGTTTCTCTTCTTCAGCTGTAGCAGCAGGAAATGAACCAGAGTGGGATCCAGTGATGAGACCAGCTGCAGTGCGGAAATGACTCATTATACGAGTATACTAACAAGGGCTGTGTGTCTGTTTACTGAAGCTGCTGTTGTAGGCTCCATAATGACACGGGTGACACTTATTTAGCAGGTCCCATAGTTTCATGATCTTTTCTTAGACAGGAACTGGGGATTGTTACGGGAGCTTGTGGAAAGAAACACACAATAAATCACAAATGACTGCTGCTGCAGCCAAGAGACTTTTAATTAGCACACGGCAGGTCAACGGAACAGGCAAAACTGCGAAAATACAAGTTTCCAATAATAAATGCACATTTAGTCAGGAAAAGTTTGAGGTAGGTACTGGACACGTCACAAGAAATACACAATTCAGATATTTTTAATGGGATTTTTGAAGCAAAACTCATTTAAATTGACCAAACACTACGAAAGCTATGAGTCATGCCACATTAGGAACCAACGTAACAACGGAAACCTTAATTCTGAGACATTTTACCATTTAAACTTTGCATGTAGTCCATAAAAATCCTTTGTATCACTGCATCAGTCCATTTAAAAATCCTACCCAATGCACCTTGAGGGACAGAATTATGGAACGTTTACAGTAAATGATTTAGTTTCATCATGGAAGAGCTGTAGAATAAAGACCGTGCCGACCCACACTGGGCACTAAACCCTGACAGGACTCATCAGGAGTGCTGAACCAAACTAAAGTAGTGCTTTTTCTTTAAAGCGCACAAAGAATGGTGTGTGTGTGTGTGTGTGTGTGTGTGTGTGTGTGTGTGTGTGTGTGTGTGTGTGTGTGTGTGTGTGTGTGTGTGTGTGTGTGTGTGTGTGTGTGTGTGTGTGTGTGTGTGTGTGTGTGAGTGTGAGAGAGCAGCTCAGACTTGATAAGTTTCCCTCTTCACTGGTTTCACTCATTGTCCCCTTCAGATGGAATCAGCTCTCAGTTTGGGACTTTTTACTGTCGAGCTCATGATCAGCGTGAAAGTGACTAGGAGACCTCATTATATAAAGTATTTTTTCCAATGAGTGTTTCTTCCTGTAATACTGAGATTCCATTGCTGTAGCTCAGCAAAGTGATTATTAGCCATTTATGTCAGTGAGCAGGTTGTCATAGTGATGCTGCATGAATTAGCTATAAACTGCCAACATGCACAGGAACAGTGGAATTTGTAAGCAATATTATCAATATATTATCAAATCTGCTTGCTCTTTATCCAAGGCAGTGATTTCGAGTGGAGTTGGAGCTGTATGTCCACGTCAAGTTTATTGTTTCCAGTATCCTGTACCAGAAGGATGCATAAAAAACATGGAGACACCCACCTGAGTCTCTTCAGCTCTTGGAGCATCTCATCCACATGAGCAGGAATCACTGGTGTAAAAATGATTTTAGTCTCTCAGGCTACATAACAAGTGTTTTCATTGACTCACTGGATAATGTAATACCCCTAAAGGTTTATTACACCCATTAATAATCAACCTATAGGGCCATTTGAGTAATTTCACCTCTGGATGTGTCAGACAAATAGTAAACATGTTGTTTTTTTGTTTTTTGTTTTTAAACCAAATATTCCCATCATCCTCGACTGCTGTTGCCATGGAGAAGACACTGATCAGAGGCCTAAAAAGTGAAAGGAAACTCCTTACTGTTGGAGTGAAGGACACGTGACGTCCTGGTTACTGAATTCAGTCAAATTACCCAGAATTTGAACATGAACAGAGAACTCTGACTTCTTTATATGAGCATCAGAGAGTTTCAAACTGTGTGACTGGATGTTTCCTGCAGAAACGCACCTGTTGGAACAGGTTAACCGTTTCCTCCAAGTCTGTTTGTCACAGTCTTGTACCTTCAACTTTTGTACATTCCTACGTTTTTAACAGTTTGTACCCATGATTCAGCTTGGTTCCATGCTGCCATGGAAAAGCGTTAACTGAATGAGTCATGAAACAATGTCCATGACGACCAAAATAGCCCCTTAAATTCCACAGCTCTATAGGTAAAAGCTCAGAGCTGGATGTACTAAGACCTATAAGTCTGTAGTGACAGTGTCCGCCACTTTCATGTTGCTACCCAGCAGACCACAAACAGACTGAACAAACTGATCAGGAGGTCTGGCTCTGTTCTGGGGGTGGAGCTGGACCCTCTACATGTTGTAGCTGAGAGGGGGATGCTGTCTAAACTCCTCTCAATCTTGGACAATCCCTCCCACCCACTGCACAGTGTGTTGGACAGAGGAGCACGTTCAGCCAAAGACTTAACATTAAGTGCTCCACAGAACGTTGCAGGAGATCCTTTCTACCTGTGGCCATCAATCTGTACAAATCGTCCTCTGTTTCTAGTTCTGTTCTATCATCAGTATCAGTATTTATGTTATCATTCCCTTCTCCAGTCTATTATTATTCACCCATTTCATCAATCTTTTGATATTCTGTGTGTATATATTGAGTTATATTTGTACTGATGTTATTCTGTATTTATGTTATGTTGATGTGGATCTGTGCTGGTTGTGGTTCCTTTTTATTCTGTCTGAGTTAACAGCAACTGTGACAAGGCAAAACAATTTCCCTTTGGGATTAATAAAGGTTTTTGATTCTTGAATGTGATAGCCTTCAGACATTGCTCAGGGCTTAAAAAAGTTTTTGTTTTTGTTTTGTTGTCTGCAATTAACACATTAATGAAAATTCTCCTTTTTAGTGCAGTGTTTGTTGTTGTTGTTACAGATGTTAAATCATTATTCATTTCTGTTAGGGTTAATCATTAGCCACAACTTTAAATCCACCAGGTGGTGCTTCTTGTTTCGGCCAGATCCTGAGTGAACAGGTACATGAACAAGTCTCCGTTTGCCCTCCTCAGGAATGCACAGGCACACTGAGATGCCATTAGGTGCATTGCTCATGGTGCTTTAGAGAGATGCTGCTGCCTGAGTCTTAATTTGCTGTGAAGCAAATCCAGGGATCTCGCTGCTCGTCTGACTGTGTTTATTTTGTCTCGATAACATGGAGCAGAAAAGCATCTGCCGAAAAACTGCTCTGATGCTCCTAAAGTCTGGGTTCAACACAGAAAGTTGCAAAGCATCTGAATCACTAAACAGAGAAAACATGTTGTACAGGAAAAGGTAAGTACATGCTGCCATATTCACACATGCACATTTAAATATCATAACAAATATAAAAACATGAAACTACAGTTAAATGTTCAGCAGGTAAAAGGTGAGAACAGTGAGCGGTGGGAACGGGCAGGTTTCTACTTGAGTAAAGACAAAAACTACACTTGACTGTTCGTGTTTCTCTTTCTAGAGAAGGGGAAACAAACAAACAAAATATATATGAGTATATATAAAGCTCACTCTCTGGTTTCCATGTCTGCAGGTAAAACTATTTGATTTATATCTTTGTTCATATGGTTCACATGTAGTTAGTAGTTGATTTTGGTTCATTGATCGGTTTTTGTCATTTTGTCGAAGTCGATTCTTTCAGTAAGGCGGATGACCTACACCGAGCTCTGTCCCTAAATGCAGCACTGATAGACAAGCTATGCTACGTCAGAGCTGTAGGCTTTAAATGATTTACTTTCTCTAGTATGAAATAAACCTTTAAAGAATTACAGAGAAAATCTAACACAACAAGGAAACATTTCAGGGCTTAGTGTTTTCTAAACGCTCTGGTTTCCGCCTCCACTGTCATGCAGGAAATAATCTGCTCCCAGAATTATCCCCCCAACAACATGCTGCCTCACAACCTTTACAGTTTCAGCATTTTTCAAATTCATGGCAGAGAAGTTAATTTCAAGGCAGCTTTGACTGAGCTGGTCTATTACAGGCTTCAATGGGGACATTATTACAGAGAGGACTCATCCTGCCTCTGTGTGTCCTCTAGAGACATTCATTTACTTCTTTATGTCCACTGGGAGAAATGTGTGGACACAAATCAAAAGACTTAAGAAGAGTTAAGTTCATTACACACAGCATGATGTGCAGACGGTGCCTCACACAAACGAATGAAGTGTTCGAGATCCATTCAACAGGATCTGCTGATTCAGCTATCAAACGTGTGACCTCACGTGGTGCAGGTGTTTTGACAGATGCTGCCAGTGTCCTGCCCTCAGGAAGCTTTAGAAAAACTTGCATCTCAGCTTTGACTTTGACACCAAGGACGGGATTTAACTTTTTCTCTTTTTAAATGATGATCTCGTCCCCTAAAGGCCCAGAGGTGGTTGTGCACATTATTCTCCACCTGTAAGGGGCTTTTCACGGTTTGCTGGACATTGTTTAGATGAATCATTCTATTTTTACAAGTATATTGAGTGAGATGCCACTGCAGTGTTTGTTGATGGTGGTGTCCTGGTCCTCCTGGGGACAGAAACATAAAGAACGTTGTGCTGGTGAAGACTCACAAGTAATGCAGCTTCCAGTGGAATCATTATATTTCTACCCAAGAGTCCTGAAGGGCCTTTGAGGGATCAAAACAAACCCTTGAACAGTTTGAGCTCACCAATACAGTGACCTCATATTCTGGTCAGGATTAAGGATCACAACCACGATGAACATATGACCCACAGAAGCACAGTATCAGGCTGCAGTAGTCTGAATTCTTTATTCCACTGGTGCTGAGAGCAGCTGCTGTCCTCTGAAGCAGAAAACCAGGAGCTGCTTCAGAGAATCACTTCCAGCTAACTAAGAGCTGACATGGTAAGTATGAAATCAATAATACCCACACTGTGTGTGTGTGTGTGTGGCCACAGCAGCTTCATTCATCTTGTAAAATCAGTGAACAATGTGTAGTCTCTCATATTAGCCTGACTTCACTGATGAATGGCAGCAGGAGCTCCTGCAGAGCTTACTGTAATGTCTTCCCTCTTTCATTCTCATTATTCCATTCTGTCAGAGACAGAGTGAGGGAGTGGTCTTCATAGGAACATGACTATTTCTTTTTTAGGAGCAGTTGCCTCATGGGAATATTTCACACTGAACAGCTGGTGATGAAACTGTGTGCAGATTTCTGAAGTCTTGGTGTCACAGTGAGGTTGGCAGGTACGATGGAACCATTGGATTCATTGTACCTGCACAGAAGAGGTACTTGTGCTTTGAGACAGACTCTGCAAGGTGACGGTCATGTGACCAGCGAGCAGAATTTCACACGCTGTTGCATGTGTTTGTTGAGAAATGGCTCTAATACACATCCAGACTGGCCTTTTTTCTGCTAGGCTTAGTTAACCCAAACCTTCAGCTCTGTATTTCACACAGACATGAGATTTTACTTAATCTTCCTATTACATGTACTACAAACGTAAAAACAATTTGAGTCAGGATCTGTGTGATGTCCTGTAGCAGACACCACAACAGTGTGTGCAAAAATTAAAGAATCATTTTACACTGTGGGTAAAGGAATGATTAAAGGTACAAAGTTCAGGGAGGGTTTGGGATTTCTTCCAACTCTGGATGCTCCTGAGTGAGATACTCGAACAAATAATGCTGAGTTACATGGGTGGATCAGATTTATAGTGACGGTAGCAAAGAGGCTCCATTAAGATGAGAAACCAGTGCCATTCTGTTTTAAGATGTTTGGAGTGCCGGCTGCAGATGTTGTTTACTGGGAATGTACATTAACAGAGTATGACACTCTCTCCAGCTCTCTGCCTTTTTATATCATCGCCATGGGCTCTTCTCAAACCTCAACACTTTTAGGGCTTTCACTATTACAGAAAAACCTCTCTGAGTGAAGTGTCAGTCAGAAACGCAGCACAGTATTCCTGACAGACCTGGTTTATGAGATGCTGCTGCGCTTTTAGAAAAACACAGAAATTAAGATCTTAGCAGGTTGATTCAGGATACGTTTGAACGAGCAGATGAAGCACAAAGGGAACAGATAGCATAAAAATAGAAGATATAAAACCAAAAAAGAAAATAAAAACATCAAGGCAATCAGAAGATGCACTTAAAGAGACTCTGGCACTGACAACCAGGTCAAGCAAACCTACCAAACTTAATCACCAGCCGTGGATCATTTTCCATAAATAGACATCTTAAAAGCAGCAAACATCAGACTCCAAGAGTAATGAGGATTTCTTGGACTTCAGTCTGACTCTCCAGAGAACTGAGGGAAGTCAAATATGAAAATAAAATCCCTCCTCATCATTTTCTTCTATTTCTGTTTGAGGCTGATCACTGAGGATCTGCAGATACTGAGACAAAGTGATCTGTGTTCACCAAATGGTTTTTACTGTCATTTCACATAAGAGTAATGATTTATACAGTGTAGTATTTTCTGAAGTACGTTTTAAAGTGCGTAACAGAATCAAAAAGAAGCAGGCACATAAAAACTAACTCAGAGATTTAAACAATGTGAGGTTAAGCTAAAAGTGGCGAAGAGTGGGATTTGAAACCCCAACAATGTGTTAAATAATCATCTGAGACACCAGAGTAATGTGGCTGAGAGGAAGTATATTCAATGGAGACCACAGTGGACTGAGAATGGACTGTTGGAAATAACATGTGTGCGGATTTAACCTGAAGAAAGATGGTGTTTAGCGTTACCAAGCAGCATCTGAGGTGAGGTGTTCAGGGACAGTGCAGAGTGCAGTCAGATGGATGGTGCAGTTGCAGTGATTAGACACAATCCCAAAAGATTCACGAGCACTGGTTCCATTTCTGTACACTTATTTAAATTATGTAAAACTCCTGGAGGGACTGAATGTGGGAGACTGCGCCCATGTAAAATCATTGTGCAGTAGATTATAATGAAGAACTATGTTCTTCTAGTTAATCATCAGCGATGTGGATGAATGGGGGCGTGATGTTTGAGTCCAGTGTGAAGCGTGTTTTAAACATCACACTCCATCACAGCAACGGCCCTTTAACAGTAAGGAAGGGCTTATTTTGAGTTTGACCTCTCTGTATGTGAACACCTGAAGTCAACACTACTTCAGTTTGAAATGGTCCTTTCACGTCTCAGATCTACATCTGTGTACCTTCTCGGTACATTCTGCTCTTCAACGACAGTCCCTTTGTTTAAGAGTTGATGAGTTTGGAACACTCATCTTCCAACTGAGTCTTTTATTTCAATCTGAATTTCCAAGCCTCCTCCTTTGTTTTGTCTGATTGGCATCAGAGACATCCATCTGTGTGTATCGCCAGTGAAAGGGTGACTCAGCAGAGGGTATGTACCCAGCTTTGTCCTTCCTCCCTCGTCTCACACATAAAGGATTTTTTAAGAAATCTGACATCAGCTGTTGTGAAGGTTTTTGGGAAATGAAAAACAAAAATATCTTCTTATCTTATCAACTCTATTTGAAACTTTATTTGTGATAAAACCCTGATGTAAAGTAACAGTACCACCCAGTCTGAATCAGCGCTGTCACTCAGCAGATCTCAAACACTCCTCCGTTAGCTTCATTGGCTCCCTGTAAAATCCAGAATTGAATTTAAAATTCTTCTCCTCACTTATAAATCCCTTAATAATCAGGCTCCATCTTATCTTAAAGACCTCATAGTTCCATATCTTCCAAGCAGAACTCTACGTTCTCGGGCTGCGGGTTTACTTGTGGTTCCTAGAGTTTCCAAATGTAGAATGGGAGGTAGAGTCTATAGCTATCAAGCCCCTCTCCTATGGAGTTTTTCTTCTCCACTGTCTCCTGGTGCTGATCAGTGGGGTTGTTGGGTTTTCTAAACACGTAAAAAGCCTTGAGACGACTGCTGTTGCTGGTATATTGGCTGTATTTGCATTAGCGCCCCTATTGGAAATGCTTGTGTGGCAGTAAAACATTTTGGATGACATATTTTCTGTGCAAATATGCCTGAAACCGTCCTTGAATAGCTGGATGTGTTTGTTCCTGTGCAGAGAGGCGTTCAAATCAGGTCATATGTTCTGATGGTTTTGGTGGACTATTCCTTTAACATTAGAGGGAATAATGGTGGACTTTGTGGTTGGTTTGTCTCCACAGCGTTTGAAATAGATGAGACTTAAGTAAGAGATTAGACTTTGGACACGCAGCAGAGAGCTCGGAAAGCTAAAGCACGGGTCCGAGTTTAGTTCCATTCACTGCTGCTCCTGGGGCGGACAGGCATAGCAGCACTGGATAACGCAGGGAGATGGTGAGTGTGATTGGATCTGACTCGTGTCCTCATCGTCACTTTGATTCCTCCATTAATAGATGATGGCCTCCTCTGACATCTCTCATCCTGAAATGGAAACCTCGTCTGACTGCGGGAGCTCGTGAAAAGCACCATCTGTCACTCAACGTGACACACACACACGCACGCACGCACACACACACACGCACGCACGCACGCACACACACACACACACACACACACACACACACACACACACACACACACACACACACACACATACTCTGCCTGTAGAGGCAGTCGTTAATCATTGCACAGTCAGAGTCTGTCCTTTCTGATTATGCATTAATTACACAGGTATGGGATAAACAGCACTAGTGGCAGCTCATCTGTTTCTATCTGTGCAGCTCCGTTGTTTCTCATTAATGAAAATGAACTTGAGTCGTGTTAATGTGGGATGTGGACGCCTCGTTTACATGCCTGTTGCTAAGAGGAACATCGACTGGAGGAGTCTTTGCTGCTGCTCCAGCAGGTTATCGGTCGTCGCTGCCACAAATTCGGTGACGTGTCACAGACAAACAGTTTTAATTACGCTTTCTGTCCAACCAGCCTCAGGACGTTCACCTCACTACCTGAGATTTTCAGATTTTGATCTGAGGTAAACAGTGGTCACGGTGAATTTGAAACACATGTCAAATTTTCCATCTGTCACACTTTGTCTAACTCACATTTTAAAAGCACAACAGCAGCAGCTGCAGTCGCCCATCAGAGTCACACTGTGACAGTGTCACGCCAGATCTGCTCAGTCACAGAAAACACTGTTGGCATTTCACATTTTCCCAGCAAGAAAAGAAGCCTAAAATAAACAGTACATAAATACATTTAAAGTTTGAGGTCACGTATTTTTGAGGAACTAGATTTCCAGTTCCTACTGTGCGTGACTGACAGGAAACCAAATGTAGCGTGATGCTCATATGGAAACACTCAGTAACTCAAATAGAAGCTGGAAACTCATTTATATTTATTTAATTCCCTTTAAAACACAAAGCAGTAAAAATCTAATTCCAGATGTTCTATTAATTGTTTTTTCTTGAATTGCTGATGATGGCGTCACCATCAGAACTCCTGACAGCTTGACAAGAAGCGTAATGTCTGATGTGATTCTGATGATTTCTGCTCAGACGAGCTTGGTTAACGTCTGAAGAACAAGAAGGCAGTCTGTAATAACAGCACACGTATCCTCTGGGGAAACTCTACGTGAGGTGCACAGTAAAGTACACAGCACTACATCTCTGGGGAAACGCTCTGATTAAAAGCACAGTACATGCTGCGTTCAGCCATTTCTGTAATTCAACAGTAGTTACTAACGTGACTGGAGACACTGACAAACATCATAAATATGCTTAATAATCCTTTTATGATGGAAATATTCAAATATTTTCAAACACTAAAACATCATAATGAACTTCGTGTAGTGAATCTGGAACCTTTATTCAACATCAGCAGCTTTTTGTTCCAAGACAATTTCGATATCTGGAACCGCTCCTGACAAGATGTTATTAGAAATGACTTCTGTATCTGCATCCTGACTGAATGCGTACACTGCGTGCCATGTGACCGCAGCGTCCTCCACTGCCGCGTGTCTTTATTCTCAGAGGAGACTGCTGACATCTTTCCAGAATTAGGGTCATTCAAACGATAGTCGATAGAATCCTGTGTTGGGACGAGAGATGACAGAAAAAGAAAAGTGATAATGATAATAAAAAAGATAATGATGTCGTTACTCTTCTGAACGTTCACTCTTTCTAATCTGTGCGTATAAAGTTTGTCTAGTTTTTACTTTCTCTTCTTCGTCCTTACAAATGCAGTTATCGCTCACCTGCCAACTCCATCACGTCAAGGATCGATAAGAGGCACTTTGCCAGATCCTGAATCAAAAAGCTGAGTTAGCTGAACGGAGATCACAGCTGTGTTATGAGGACAGTTCAGTGTGTGTGTGTGTGAGACAGATGAAGTGCACAACATCTACCTTTATTCAGTCACATACTGGAAGGCAGTGAATCAGAAGACTCAGTCTGTGTTTAACGTGACTTTTGGGGATTCAGTTATTCTCCACTGAGAAGCTGTTTGTCTCGATCTGATGTTTGCACGGTGTAAACAACTGAGCGTCAAACTTTTTAATCCTGGTTCAACAGAGCTGTGAAAACGCCCTGTGTGGAGATGCCTCATTAATATTCTCCCAGTTTCCCTCTTTCATTCGGAGCAGGAAGAAACAACAGGGAGTCTCTGTGGGAACAAAACTCAAAGTGACAAGATTAAATGTAAATGAAGTTTAAGCTGCTGAGGTCTGATTCGATTGGCATCGGGGAACCAGTGGCACTGATGGGTTCAGTCATCACTTTTCTTCATGAGCTTGAAAATGAAGACGGAAGGAGTCCAAACCATGTCCTCACAGAACCCATCTGCATCTGCAAACATTACTTTTTCTGTCAATTTGCTCCAGAGAAAAACGAAATAACTCCAGAATTGAGAAATAATTTGAGCCACGATCGGCCGCAGTGTTAAATGAATGCAGACAGTTCAACTCCTTTTGGTCCTGGTACCAAAACAACACTTTTTCCAGTATGAAACTATTTACATTTAACCAAAGGAAGGAAATTATCTCAAATGTGAAACGCTGGTTGAAATAGTCACTAGTGTTAAGACTAAAACATCCAACATTTGACCCTAAAGGCTGAAAACCACTGAATTAAAAGGACAGATGAGGATAAACAGGCAAACAGCAATCAGTGACAAGCTCTTACGTAAGGAAGGTGTTGTTGTTACACTAGCTGAGGTTAATGGAAAAGGTTCAACTTGATGTACATCAAATAAAGAACATGCAGTAAACACAGCTAAAAACCATTATTAAGGTTTTCGATGGTTGGAAATGTCACTGTGCTTTGTGCTCTACTGTGTCAGGGTCAGTACTCCTGCAGCTCACTAGCTGCTACTTATCACCCAGAAACTCCAGAGAACAGTCCAGCACACACACTAAATGCCAGCTGGAGTTCTCTGTTTTGTTTCTAAGTGCAGGTTTTAGAAACCACCGCCCCCCGACGCCCACCAGGCCAGAGAGGGTGACGTTAGTCCTCAACATTAAACTACCACAATTTGTCTGCCCTCTGATTCTTTACCAGTACACAGGTTAAACTTCTAAAAACTAGTAACAAGTGACATTTGCATCTGACTGAACACTTCCTGGACACAATAAACAGGATCCAGGCAGCGTTTCCACTTCTTTTTAAATGAATTTGACAAAACATTGTTTATAGCATCCAAACACGTTTGGAAGACGTCAGGGTTGAAATTTACCGTCCTAACTCCATGTTTGCTACAGAAATAGCTGCATCCTGCTGACAGCAGTTCTAGTGGTTACTGGGGAACTCCCAGGTTACAACGCTGTTTTCCTGCATGTTCTGTGTACCTTTGCTGATATGAGGCTTTAAGTGTGCCTTTTCTAAATATTAGCTCTTGTAGTGTCATAATGAAAATGTGAAGCAGAGATAACAGAGCTGGCAGCAGGAGCATAGACCGAGCTGCTGGTTTGAATGTGGTTGATTAAAATATCTGAAGGATCTGTGGTGTGTGTGGCCCTGGTGATGAAATCACTTTTTATGTGTACATACAGTTTTCCAAAGCTCATCTCCTCAGGTATTTATACTGCAAGTATATACTGCAAGTACAAGTTCAGAGAGAAATGAGTCTGGGATCCAACACTCTGATGATAAAGAGCAAATCCACAGCTTAAACTGGTCAAATTCAATTTGTCAACTTGTTTTTTCTTTGTATTGTTTCGGTTTTGTACCACATGACATCCTACATTCAGATTTGTTGGAAGATGTGGTTGAACTTTGCAGGAAAGCACAGTTTAAATACACGTGTGTGGCCCATCTCCGTACTGGTCAGTCCCAGCTGTCGCCTCTCATGGACTATGTTCCCCATGAAATGCAGTTCTCAAATAAAAGCATTTGCCTAGAGGAAAAACTCCACTATGAACCAGAGCACCCTTTTATTTGTCCACGGAAGTACAAGTACTAAGCACAGGCTGTAAGTTTGACTTGAAGTTGTAAAGTAAAAGTACTCTTCTTAAACAGTGTGTCAGTGGTTTTATTAAAGAAAAGTTATTCACTGTGATCATTCCATTCAGCGTGACTTCCCCATCTTTGCATTTCCTGTTTGTCTCTGTTGACTTTGTGGATTTATCGCATGGTTATAGGATCATTTGTGGATATTGGAGTTTGGATTGTGGCCCCTGTGACACCACCATCTCCCACGACTCAGCTGCTGCACCACCTTCTTGTCTGTGTTCACCTACCGACCAGCCATCTGTGGAGAAAAGACACAAAGCGATAACAGAAGAACTGGATGGATCAGGTGACTCTGAACCATCTCTTAGTTCTGCGGCTATAGGTTAGTCTGCTCAGGGACCTCTACTGATACACTGAGCTCCTCAACCCACTTCATACCTTTTTTTCTTTTGAATGCTTTAAAAAATAGCTTCTACCAAAAAAACAAAAAAACTCGATTGACAAAGATATTTTTGTAAAGTTACACTCTATGAGAAAATAAAGGACATTGTCCTCCCTGAGATGTGTATTTGCTATTTATAATAAAGTTTATTCTTGTTATTGGGGAAAACACTGAGGTGACACTGGTGGTGAATGGAAGTGAGAGCTGGTTCTGGCTCAGTTCTTCAGTATGTGACAGGAAACGTCAGAGGGAGAAAAAGAAAACACCCTGAAACGTCCTCTGGCATGAACCCAACTGTGGAAAAACGTCCTGAATCCGATTTAAAGTCGGCAGTGAGGAGGGCGTACGCTGTGCTTACGACTCGAGCAAAGATAATCACATTGACTTTGTTATAATGTCAGTTCTTTTGATGTTTAATGAACCGTTTCCGTTTCCTTACTAATACACTTTAAATCCGTAGTGTTGGCTCTTCTGTGCGATTGGTCCCAAGCTGAGACTCTCAACCAATCCAAAATAATTGACGAGTTTGACTCTTTGACTTTGTGTGTGAAGGCTGTGATCTGCTGGAATCCTCTGGTGTTAAAGCACAAACAGGCGCTCACAGTGCCAAGGCAATTTCAGAGTCATCTGAAAGCAGAGAAGCAGAGGAGAGGCAAAGACGTCTGAGCCTCCGTTATGTGAATAAGATCATCACACCTGCACTATCCTGCTCAGATGAACTTTACTGATCGATTCTTAGGCGTCCGGAAAATGTTCCAGTTGAAACAACTCGCGGACAAACAGTCGGAACAGGAAGAAACGTCAGCAGCAGCAAAATAAAGTGTTGTCTACGGTCTCTTAAAGTGAGCTGTTGGTTCAGACAATCTTTAAGTTAAATCCAGTAGAAAATCACCTCACATGTTGCATGTTTTAGCCCATTTACTACAAATCTTGGTGTAAATAACCAACCAGTAGTTCAGTACATCCTTTGAGAACAGTTTGATCTGCCTCAGTGTCATAATGTGTTCAGTCACTGTCAGTCTAATAGGCTACTTCTTAGTCTTTCACTAGTTCGTACATGTCTCTGTGCACTTTGTGTAGTCGGGCTCTTCTTTTTTGTGGTAGTTATACATTACTCATTCCTTCTCATTCTCATTGTTGCAGCATCGTGACCCAGAAGAACGTGGTTTCGTTTCACTCTCTACAACAGTATAAGATTGAAATGACACTTGAACCTTGAACCTTGAAAACTGATTTAATTTGAACAGGACAGAAGATTCAATGCAGCTGTGGGCTAATGACTGAGGTGTGAATCTTCAGGAGGAATCAGTGTCCTGTAAGTCTGGAGCAGAGAAGGGACCGATTGAGTGTTGGCTCAAGTCTCCTCTGGGAAAACTTCCCGAACGGAAGTGACCTGAAGAAATCAGGAGACTTCACCCAGTCACGAGTTGTTGATGAGGTGTCAACACACCACAGGCTGCCAGAACAAATCAGCTGCTGAGAGAAATGTAAAAGACACACACACACACACACACACACACACACACACACACACACACACACACACACACACACACACCTGTACAGACTCACTCAGCCTATCATATCTTATCTTTTGCACCAGAGTTTCTTTGCAGGTCACCTGAACAGCTGCAGCTCCAGATGTTCAGCTCCTTCCAAACCTCTGATTTACAAACTACAGTTGAAGTCAGAGTCGCGCTGCAGTCACGATCACGCAGCCTGTTAAGCCGTCTCATAGCGACACATGCCTCGGGATGATTTTCTGACATTTCTGGCTCTGACTGCAGAGGCTGAGAGATTTGGAAACTTTTGGAAGTTTTTAAAAAAGGGTGAAATGACATCTGAGAAGAACCATAAACACGTTTTATTAACCCGAACGTTCCACTTATTAAGTGCAGTTAGTTTAATTATTGACTAATTCAATTAAGCTGATCTCTAAACAAGACATTGAGTCACTGAGACAACACTGCAGGTATTTTTAAATGCCCTAAGCATTAGCTGATGACATTTGGATGTGTATCTGCTTGTAGTTCTATCTTTCTGAGGACCACTTGTACACTAGCAGAGTGGGGACATCTCTAAGCACTTGTTGTTTCTACATACTTTATCCCTAAGTTGATACTTCGGGTGTTTAGTGACCCGGGACTAGTTTAAACTTCCAAGCTGAAGTACTGATGAAACGATCCACTGTGTTGGAAGGGAGCAGCAGAAGAAGAAGGAGGTGAAGAAGGAGGTGAAGAAGGACCTGAAGAAGGAGGTGAAGAAGGACCTGAAGAAGGAGGTGAAGAAGGACGTGAAGAAGGACGTGAAGAAGGACGTGAAGAAGGACCTGAAGAAGGACCTGAAGAAGGAGGTGAAGAAGGACCTGAAGAAGGAGGTGAATAAGGACGTGAAGAAGGACGTGAAGAAGGACGTGAAGAAGGACGTGAAGAAGGAGGTGAAGAAGGACCTGAAGAAGGAGGTGAATAAGGACGTGAAGAAGGACGTGAAGAAGGACGTGAAGAAGGACCTGAAGAAGGAGGTGAAGAAGGACGTGAAGAAGGACGTGAAGAAGGACGTGAAGAAGGACGTGAAGAAGGACCTGAAGAAGGAGGTGAAGAAGGACGTGAATAAGGACGTAAATAAGGACGTGAATAAGGACCTGAAGAAGGAGGTGAATAAGGACGTGAAGAAGGACGTGAAGAAGGAGGTGAATAAGGACGTGAATAAGGACGTGAAGAAGGACGTGAAGAAGGACGTGAAGAAGCCTGTGCGCGGCATTTAAATGCAACTCTAAACAATTTCTCAAGCTTTCAGAAGCTGCTGTAGTTTTAAATAGTGAAGTTATGTAATCTAGAATTACTATGTGGAAACGTGTTTTCATCGTGTGAAATCACTTCTTTTAATTCTGTGTGTGTGTGTGTGTGTGTGTGTGTGTGTGTGTGTGTGTGTGTGTGTGTGTGTGTGATCTAATCTTGCCCATTAAAGTGGAAAATGACATGAGATTAGGTGTCCACTATGAAAACAAAAAAAATCCTTGAAATGTGATTTCAAGTTTTATCTGAGAGCTCCAGATGCTGCAGTCAGAGATCATCCAGCCTCTCTGACGTTCACAATCAAAACCTGTATATCCTAAACTACAGAAAAGCACCTCTCCTACACCTACAGACACTGCTTCACAGTTTCCCACACACGCTCACAGGCTCTGGTGCATTTCACAACAGCTGGTTTGGGTTTGATTTCAAAAGACATTTTCTCAGTGCTACTGAATTATTATGTGTCCCAGTATCTGTGCCAGTCTCTCAATGAGCTAAAACATTTGCAAGGTCTGACACATGCAACATTCGAGTTTCCAGTTAGTGAAACGAAAAATTACTTATGCAGTTGGTTCTGTGTGTGTGTGTGCGCGCGCGCGTGCGTGTGTGTGTGTGTGTGCGTGCACATGTTTTAAAGCCAGCTCACCAGGGCCCAATTCCAAGTTACTGTCTCCTCCTGTGCCAGGTTGGAGCTGAGCCCATGGCTGCTGCACTAGATGGATGGCCGGTGCCTTCTGTCGGGTTGCCGTGTTGGAGCAGAGCCCAGGCTGCCATACCTGTGAAGGTTTCATGGATTCTTCCTCTAGGGTCTGTTTGCTGTTTGCATTTCATCAAATCACAACAGCTCAGGGCGACAGTCTGTGAATTCTCAGTCACTGCATCAGTTGCAGGAGGTTTGAATTGAACATTTCTGGCTCATGACGTATTTTCTATTAATTTTCAACATTAAGCGACAGAGAAAGGGAATCAAATTATGCAATATGTCTTTTTGTACGTCACAGATGTCAGGACAGCTAATCCTCAATTTGTTTTAATACATTTATCTTTTCTATACTTTTTAACTGATTCTCTAGAATCAGGCTGTAAACATGAGACACACACTCAGGAATTTACTGCAAAGTAGCACCAATAAATTCCAAACCTGGTACAAGTGTTACACCTGCTGGGGGCAATTCTGCTTTCATAGGGCAATTTTCATTTAACCATTGACAGAATTGGAAAGACAGAAACAGATGTTCAAAGAAAAGGAAAGTCACCTAGAACAAGGAAGATTGAAGTAAACAGATAGCTCTTCCATGGTCTCAGTCCATCTTGACAGGCTGCAGACGAAGACTGAACGCACAGCAGGAGTGTAAACAGGTTGGCAAACACTGTGTTCACATTCTGTTATTGATTTCAAACCTTACACATAGAAGTCACATGACCACATTTGATTTTTTTTAGTTATTTAGGCCCTCTAATCACCGCTCCAAATAAAAGTTCATGTTCCTGTCAGTAAGCAGCTCTCCACATTACACTTGACTGAACTGACTGAGCTCACCAACCACTGGAGTGTCAGAATGTCGAGCTAATCGCCCAGAAGCTGCAGAGCACAACGCTGTGTCTACATGAAATGATGTGAAAGGGCCTTTGACATTTCATACTAAAGTGCTGAAGTCTAAAATCAACACTAAGCAGTGAGAGCAGCTCTGAATTCAGCACTAACATATCAGCACCAAATGTGACACAAGTCGCAGCAGAAAAACCAGGTTGACTGTATCAGAGAAGTTACGCTGGACATCATGACCTGCTGGTCTCTTACTGTGTCTCAACGTGAGCTGCTGAGCACGTGGTGGACTGTGGCTTGTCAGTTTGGTTTTTTGTGGTTGGAAGATTAAGTTTTGTAAGGAGCCTTGAGGGAGATTTCCAAAAGACAGATGTGGGGACTAAAGGGACTCTGACTCTGAAGATGACACATGACACACACACACAGATGACACATTTGTGCTCCTCGAAAATAAAAATAAGACAAATAAGAAACCTCCTGTGTGAGTAAGAGCCAGACTTCGGTTCAATACATCACAGATTTGTGTTTTGTTGGGCACAATGTTTTTTTACCTTTCAGCATTTCAACTGCAACAAATGAAAAATGTACAGTAAAAAGGAAAAGCAGAGCAGGTAATAATCCTCTGTGGGTCTGTGCCGGATAAACTCAGACTTGGAAAAAGACTATTGGTTCTGGACTCAGTGGAACCAAAGGAGCCTCTACAAGATGTGAAGGGACCTTGTCCTTGAGAACAGACGAGGGACAACAGACCAGACCTGCTGCTGTCAACCTGCTTTTGCAGCTGGTTCTCTTCAGCTCTTTGAATCATCTCAATCAAAAGCAGCAGTATCTCAACAAAGTAGTGCAGAGACAGGTCTGAGAAGGATTACATGAGGCTGGGAAAGAGAAAGTTTTCCCACTTTCTTTAACTCGCAGAACCAAACAGTTTAACTTCACTGTGACTAAATCCCATTTATAAAACCTATGAATTCAAATGCCAAACTGAATCTTTTAAGTGCGTCAGTCAGAATGTTGTGTACAATCCATCCTCTCCTTCAGTTTCCACTGACCTTTCCTTGATGATTGATCAGCTCGGCTGCAGCCTCCACTCACGAGTCTGCTCAGAAGATAAATAAAACCTACGACCTTTGGTCCATGTCAGTCACCAGAATAAACTATGTTTAGATCTTCAACACATTTTGAGGTGTGACAGTGTCAGAGGGTAATGGACATATGATCTGTCAGATCAGTCTCTGCATTTACAGCTCTTAGTGGGTTTAAAAGGTGTGGTGCATGGTGATCAGATGGTGATCATGGTGTAGTTGCAAAATGCTCCAAAGAAAAACAAACCAATGTCTAGTTGTGAAAGTCCTCTGTGCTCTGTTCAGCGCTTCATATAGTTGAGAAGTGAAATTGTAACAAGGAGAATGCTCCAACCCTCATCTTCGTTCTTCAATGATTGTTTTGATATGTTCAGTATGAAGCTGCTTGTGACGTCATTTATGTGAATTAACAGTATAAGTCTTTCTGTTTACTGAAGGTGTAATCTGCCTGCAGTTACATTCCCCACAAAAACATATTAGTGATGCAGTTCAAATGTCATTTTTAGGAGACAGGGTTGGATCAGGTCGTCCTGTTGAACAGGAGTCATCCATCATTCATCCTAAACTGACAACAAGAACACAGAACGTATTCACTTTGAATATGTTTTACATTTGCACATGTGTCATAACCCTGAAAACACACATCCTGAAATCTGATATTAATACTCAAAGTAACAAAACAGATGTTTCCAATCAACAGGTTAACAAACCCAAGACAACAGATGGAACCACGAGCAACAGAACAGATGCTGCGAACATGACTCTACAACTGCTCCTGGGGTTGATTTGATGAGGACCCAGATCCACGATGAACAGGACATCACAGTATCTTGCTCCTGCATGAGGTCATGATTCATGAGTCAGTAAAATGATGCTGATTTCTGCAGATGACACGTGTCCATGATGGGATGTTGGTTAACAATCATGCTCACAATCAGTGTATCAGACAGAGCAGCAGACAGCAGACAGCAGAATGATAACATGGGAATGCTGCTCTTCTCTTCTGAAAGCCGGGCGCAGACAGAGGTTCACACTCACGGAGATGAGCCACAGCAGGCTGCATTCGGCACAAGGTCTGGGTTTCCTCCAGTACGATTCTGTTAAGATGGGATGCTAGATGGATGGACTGGTACAGCTGGCTGAACCACGACCAGGTGGCTGCTGTTGCTGTTGCTTTATGCTGTGGTGAAACATGCATAAAGAGTTCTGTCTGTGTCTCTGAGGGTTCTTCATCTGTCCCTGTAGGTCAAAGCTAGATAACAAGTGATCCGATCAGATCAAACTTTGTTACTTCTAGATCTTGCAATAATCAGTGTTGAGGAATTCACAGAGAAAAGGAAGAAGCTGCTTGAAGCACTAAAAGCTTCACTTCCCATCAGTAATGTGAAGCTGCCTTGGGGGCCAAACTCTGCTGCGCTTTATTGCTCTTTATTGTGCTTTAGTTGAAGGGGTTAATTTGCTCTTGATCCCGAGCCTGGCGACTGTGTTTTATGGACCAGTCTGTGTTAACGTCTTATCTCTGATACACTCTCCCCGGCACTGAGTCTATCTGGGACTCACCCAAACACAAAGCTGATAGCAGTTAACTTGCCTGCTCCTTTCCTTATCAGTGTTTGTTAATTAACCCGGTGAGCGACGCTCAGCAGCGCCGCGAGATAAAACAAAAATAAAATAAAATGACTGAATATGCAGGGGAGAGCCCAGATGCTGTGAGCCGACAGGAGGACTTCTGTAAATTGCTTCGCTTATCATCACCACCTGTTGACACTCGCCGTCCTGTTTTGTGTTTGGACTCTGGTCATCTCGCTGCTATAGCTGCTCTGGAACTAATGTTGTTCAGGAAGTTATCAGCTCTGATTGCGCCACATTATTGTTTCCTACCTCTCATCCACCTGCGTCCCTCCTGCCTCACAGGATATTAATTACAACTCAGTGAAGTCCACATTATCCATGTTCAGCTTCTAATTTGGATCACGTTAATTTCAGAGAACTTCAGCACAGTTTCCAGTTCTCCAGAGAAAACACTTTCATCATCTCCATCAGTGTGTTGACAAGCACTTAAGTAACCAGGTTACAGTCGACTTCCCTGGAATAAGAGAACCCTGGTTTATGCAGAACGCTGGTTCCTCTAACATGTGCAGACCCTAAACTAGATTCAGACTCAGATGAACTCAAACAAAAATCTGATTTCTGATCCACCATATGTAAAAACCGATTTACAGCAACCTGGTCTCTAGAGTATGAGCATGTACACAAAGTCCCCGTGTCTCTATTCACACGATTGTCTGGTGTGTTTGTGTTCACCAGCACAGTTACTGTGGGTTTTCTTAGCATTTTCCATTCGTAATCATGGTTTTGGTGGGGCCTCTCTAGGGAAGAATCATCCATTTCTCCAGTGTTTCTGTGGACAGTTTTAAAAAGCTGCTGCTGCCCCTTTTTGTTTTTCTTTTTTTTAAGTACTGATTTTTAAATACAGATTTCCCGAAGCCTCGCTGATGAGCTCACACCTAATCCACCTAATGTAAATGTTTCTTCTAGTTACAGGGCTCGACAGCCAGCGACTTCTAACATGCTGCTGTAACAAGAGTGAGTGATTCAAATTGACAGGTTCCTGCAGTCCTCCATCGACTGTAGCTGCTAATACGGTGAAGTGGAAGCCAACACTACTACTACACTACACTACAGAAAAATGAGGTGAGCATGAAACAGGAACTGTGTGAATGTGATTGGGCAGCAGGAATCTTACACGCATTTATTTCCTCACGCCTTGACTATTGCAACAGTCTGTTCACCTGTCTCAGCCAGAAATCTATTAATCGGCTCCAGATTGTTCAGAATTCAGCTGCAAGACTCTTAACTAGAAAAAGAAAATACGATCACATCACTCCTGTATTAGCGTCCTTACACTGGCTGCCAGTATGTTTTAGGATTGATTTTAAGATTTTATTAATAACTTTTAAAGCTCTGCATGGCCTTTCCCCCAGCTATTTATCCCAGCTTTTAAAGCCTTATGAGCCTGCACGTAGCCTGAGATCCTCTGGTGGAAATCTTCTGTATGTCCCCGATGTCAGAATGACTACAAGAGGTGACAGAGCCTTTTCAGTTAGAGCCCCTAAACTCTGGAACAGCTTACCCGAGCATATAAGATCAGCTGACTCAGTAACATCTTTTAAAACTCTCCTTAAAACATACCTCTACCAGCGAGCCTTTTGCGATCTTCTGTAAGCTAAAACAAATCTGTCCTTGGGAAGACTCTCCATTAGATTACAATGTCTTTACGTTGGAACTTGTTTGTATTATTGTTTTGTTTGTATAACTGTTTCCTGCTCCCCAACCGGTCGAGGCAGATGGCCGTTTAACTTGAGCCTGGTTCTGCTGGAGGTTTCTTCCCCTAGGGGGAGTTTTTCCTCTCCACTGTTTGCCTAGTGCTTGCTCAAGTTGATCTTGTTGGGCTACATGTGTTTCTTGTCTGTCTTGTGAAGCACTTTGTAACATATGTTTAGTAAAGTGCTCTATAAATAAATTTATTATTATATTATTATTAACATAACTTTCTTATCTAAGATATTAAACTGACCATATCTATTAACAATCTAAGAAGAAGTTCCCTCAAGCTTCAACCCAGCACGTTTGGCATGACCTGGAACACCAACTGTCACTTCATCTTACTCAAAATACTGAAATGAATCACAGAGCTTTAAAATGAGCTATAACACTTGAGTTTATATGATAATATTCCAGACGTTAACATTTCCTAAATTTTCATGACATTTATCAAGACAGTGAGCAGAGGCTTTGGCCCTGAACACTAATTGGATTTCCAGAACAACTCCTGCTGCTCACAAGAAAAACGAGAAGCCTGAGGAAGCGAGACATCTTTGTTGTGAGTAGGACTGATTCTGTTTGATGTGGAGCTTCGATACACTTTGTAATGAGATTAGTTTCTAATAGTATTTAGCTTCAGGTGGACTTGTACTGCTCTTGAATGTTATGGGGGTAAAACACACTATCTACTGTTTAACCTGAGTCCTGATGTGATTTGGAAATTAACACAGCACATTATATCCAACAAGGAAGTAAAAGCCAATGGTGCAGGAACAGGATCCTCTAAAGAACAGGGTTAGGATCAAACATCTTTTCAAACTGTTTGTGGGAAGTTTGAGATTGTGAGCTGCAGTCAGCTGTTCGAGATGAGGTTAATGAGTCAATCTTCTACAGAGAAAGGTTTAATAGAAATGCTTGGTGTGAATGATGGGACCAGCTGTACAATGTGCTCTCATTGTTCATTTGCACTTTCCACTGTAATGGTGACTTGCAATTTCCTGGTGTTCTGCAGAAACTGGTGAAATATGATCTGATCTCCAGCACAAACATCAACGAGCACAATATTTGTCAGCTGAATAAATGTGTTGACCAAAGAGGAGATGGATGGTAAAACTAGCGTGTTAGCATTCAGCTAAATCACAGGTCACCCTGTAAAAACAGTAAGTCTAACATCTCGTTCTTAAAGTGTGTTCTCTGGTGCCAAGTTTGTTTTTTCACCAATAAAGGGCAGAAACCACAGAAAAGTCTGAGTTAGTAGTTGATGCTGCCAAAACTGACTGTACAGTATATGATAGATTCACCATGGTTAAAGTGGACAGGAGACGATTACGGGCTGTGGATACTGTGGAACACATTGAAAAAGACTTTGGAGACTGTGTCTTGAAGCGTCCAGAGTTTGAAAAACAACTCTAGAGACTGAGGATTACTTCAGGGCCCTTGAGGACAGTTTTCATTCAAAATACAGCTCTGAATGGAAGCAGCACTTGAGTTTGAGTGCAAAGCTTTTGCCTCAAGGAGAGAGAAAGCTGTCCAAATCTTTTTAGGACCTCCAGAAACCAAAGCTGTTCCAGGAGAAAGCAGCCGGAGGAGGACTTTCTCCGCACGTACAAGAACAAATACAGACTCAAATACTACTAATTCTCTAAAACCCCCGGTTTGGTGACTGTACTTGCTAAATTCACAGCTACTTAAAAGATCATTATACTGGCTGAAGGAGAGCTTGTTCATTTGTGTCTTGAAGAAGCAGTGAAGGAGAACTGCAGTGATCGAAAACCCATTTGTGTTAATCCTGTCTCCTGTTCCTCTCACCTCCCAAATTCTCAGTATTGTCGTCCACTCTTGTTTAGTTCCGGTTCAGTTTACTTCAGTCTTTGAACAGAGTCGTCTCACTGATGGCTCCAAATATCCAGGTGAGATAAAAGCCCACAGACCCGTCACACTTTAACATTAACATTATGTTACGTTATATAATTCTGCTGTAAGCTTCACTTATCTTTGTTGATGAGGTTTTTCACCCCCTGGCCTTTACCAGATCCGATTCCTGCTCGAACACGTACGGCTGGATTTCTAAATATGGCATTGAATGACGAACAAGTAAAACGTGTTGTGTTGACACTGTGAGAACATTCTCGGTACGTTCACAGAGGAGTTTCAGTTACAGGCAAAATCTCCCCATCAGTGTCTGTGCACACTTTCAGGTAAGAGAAGATGATATTCACAGTGAAGGTTGTTTTAAAAGACGTTTCCATTGACCACGAAGTTCAAGGAGAAGGCAGAAAAAGACACAATGAGCATTTAAAACTTTTTTTATCGCAAAGACCATCTTCACATTTAACATTTTGTTAAATAACTGCTGCTCTGACCTCTTTCTCACACTCTAAATGCTGCTGTTCTTCATGAAGGAGCAGGCTCCAAACTTTTACGACGAGCTTTTGAAATCTGCAGTATTGATACTATTTCTCCATTAATGGCAAATTAAACTATTAGAGAACAGAGAATAAACAATCTGGAAAGCGAGGGGGTTCCTTCAGCTCCTCTTCATTTGTAACGAGTTCCTCCTGCTCGTTAGTTTAGGAGCTCACCTGTGTTTCTGGGTCATTGTTTGCACCTGTTCACCAGGTCATATTTCTGCTGTTGGTGAATCCAGCTTCAGAGGCTGAACTCCTTGAGGACTGTTCACTGGAATAAAAGAACTTTCTGAGCTTTCGGTGTGAAGATCACAGTTACTGACTTTAATTATCTTCACTCTCCATTTATATATTTAAAATCAATGGTTATGCAAAGACTGACATTTTATTAGAGAACGGCTGTTTGCTGTTTTTATTTTTTGCTGGAACACGACCACATTCAGGTGCCAGCTGTGAAAATCAGATTTGAAATAATGACTTTCAAACTGAAAAGCAGGAGAAGCAAGATCTGAGGCTGAAACCCACGCACACCTGTACTGTTTCTCATAGAGCACTGGTTTTTCTCTCACTCTTCATATTGTGTGATGTTTCTGTCCGTTCTCAGCTTTAGAGTCGCCGAGCTCTTTTCCCTGATGTTGTTAACACAGTTGTTGTTTTTTTACTGTCACTGAATTGTTTTTTTCCTGTTTTGATTCTGGTGACTTTTAAATAAAATAATTCTGATTCTAAAGCTTCAGTTTAAATTCTCCATGTGTTTTGACAAGATGATGATGATGATGATGATGATGATGATGATGATGATGATGATGATGATGACGACGACGACATTACAGAGTGCTGGTGCATTAATGTTAGATTGTAATGTATTAAAGCAACGGAGGTTTGACTTGCTGTCCTACTCTTTTACAGTATATGAGTATATAACTTTGGAACTATATGCAGGTCTGCAGCTCATCACACATCCCATGGTGTGCAGGTTTGTGTCGGGGTGAGTTAACCTTCAGCCTTATTTGTTCAGCATCAGGAAAACCTGGTGCCAACCATTCATTCAGCACAGTGTTGTCGGGGTGTACCTTTGCTTGTTCATAAACAAAGGCTGTTCTTAAATCACAAGCAAGTGGGCAGTGATTTGATATTGTCTGATTTAGTTTGGTACAAATTTTGATTCATTGGTTTGTAGCTCAGTTTTTGTGCGATTGTGGGATAATGAAACACAGATGGCCTGCACTCTGTACTGTCACTGAATGCAGCACACTGGTGCAACAGCTGACCACCCTGAGAAAAACATTTGTACATTTCCACACGAGAACATCTCTCCACTACATAACAACTAATAACATGCAGCTGTAAAAATCATTGTGACCATGAACACTTTGTATTCTGTACAAAGGTCTAAGAGGTTCTCATACAACACTGAAGATTCTAACATTTCCTGCAGATAATTAGACTATAAGCCGCTTACATATTTAATTTACAGTTACAGTACAAAGAACAGCTTGAAAAAATGTCTAGAGAAAATTGTACAAGCTGCATTGAAACAGTGAGAACAAATATTTCTTCAATCCAGTAAAATACCTGAGAGGAATCTTATGAGCACAGGTGTGTCCCACAGGTGTGTCCCACAGGTGTGTCCCACAGGTACAGATGGAGCGTCCAATTTTCACTGCCTCGTTCCTGCAGGAATCCTGCCTGATCCCTGCATGACATTTGCATGACTCAGGCACCAACGCACTAAGCCCCCCTGCACCAGTCACGACCCCCCACTGTGATGTACTTAATGCCTAACTGTCTTGTTAACGCCCCCTGAAATTTTCCTGAGGTATGAGTTGCAATGGTGCATTCATGCACCAGGTGGAGCAGTGATGCGTAATCCAGTTATATTTAAGTTATATATTAGAATAAAGCCTGATGCTCTCCTGCAGGATATTTGTAACTTTAAATCCATCTGTAAACTACTTCAGATTTTAGACACTGACGGGGTTTGTTCTTTACCTGCAGTATATTTATGGATTGTAACAGCAAAACAAAGTTACAGAAAATTAGTTTTGAATAAAATGCCTACTTGGTAAATGGTAAATATGGATATTTAATTTGTTTAATATTATACTACTTGTTTACTACTGTAGTTATATTGATTAGCACTAAATTTACTGGCATTTTTTTAACCACCCGGGAATAACTTTGACATCTCACTTTCACATTTTCTTCCAGTTTAGCTTCACTTCACAAATGTAAAGAACCGGGTCGTTAGGTGGACGAAAGACTGAGTATGTGTGAAGACCATCCCCCAAGAAGGACACAAACTGTAGAAGCTACTGTTTCTGCTCCAGATAGAATCAGTTGACATGACTCAAGTTACATTTACAAGTACAATACTCAACTCTGACTTGAATTCAACTTTTACAATGTTTTCTCAGCCTTTCAGTTGTAGTGGAAAGGCTCCTTTACTAGGGTTATCCTTACATGCATAGCAATGTAAATGCAGTTTGCCTCCATACAATTTTCAGACCAAACCAACCTATAGCTCTGATGTTAATGCCACTTTAAGTGAAACAAAATGCAGATTTGAGCTGTGTCTTATTCAAGGTTTGCCTGTTGTTAAAATTCAAGTTGTGTTTCCTGATTCTGTGAGCTGTTTATCCAGAACTCCACTAACACACATATACGTAATCAGCCGTGTGTTTCGTTTATTACTGGACGAGGTGACAGCACATATTCTGGTCTCCTGTTCTGGTGTTTGTCCAGAGCTGAGGCAGTGGCACTCTTTGCCTCATGTCTGGAAGCGGTGAAATCATTCTACAATGAATGGATGTATTCTGTTGTGATTTTTATTCCAGGCTGAGTATTTTATTAGCCTAGCTATTACATATAGTTAGAGTAGAAACACTACCAAAAGTGCAGAAAGCTTCAGTCTGAGTAAAGTTACACATCCTCCATTTACAATAGGCTTCACTTCACACCTGTAAAGAACTGGCTCATCAGTTGAACAAAGGACTGTGAGTTGGTGTGAAGACCACATAACAAGTCCCCCATGAACTACATGGACTGTAGATGCTCTTTAAGAAACATTTCTGCTTTCAATCCAACTTTTACAAAGTTTTCTCAGTTGAAGCGGTCATGTGACTATTGTCAGTCTGTCTGACGGTCTGTCTGTCTCTGTCTGTCTTACCAAACTGATTGATTGACATTATCAATTTTAAATTCTGTTCTCAGAACTGTGTCTATACTTAGTATTTGACATTGACTTTAAGGTCAGATTTTTTGATCAAAGCTCCACCTTTAGGTTGGACCCTGGAATTGCATCATTGGTACCAAAAATAGGAGTGGCCATATTAGCATTTCTAATGCCTTGTCTACAGAGCACAAGGAGGGGGGCGCCTGACAATTGCCTGACAGGCGACTGATAAGTGACTGATCAGTCGACTGAGCCGCTCCATCATGATCCTTACCCCCTGAGAAACACTTCATTAAGTCCACTAAGATTGTTGTCGGTTTGCACATCGGTCATCCAGTCATGCGTCCCTTTTTTATTCTCCAGGCCTGCAGCTGAGACTCAGATAAAGAGTACCACCAGACAGACACAGTCGGGGATAGTGGAGCAAAGAATCCTGCAATTCTGACTTAAGCCAATTAAAATCCAGGAGGCTAAACCCAACGTGAGAAAACGGACACGCTGGTTAATTCTCTTGGCCATGAGATCTGGGTCCATACCTGACGCAGACCTGTAGACTATCTAAAGGAATGCTGCGAGTGGTGCAGAAAAGTGGTCCTGACTGAGCCTGGACCAAATCCAGACTGATCAGAGTAGTTAATGAAATAACACAAACAGCACTTTGAAACTGGGGCTTCCAACAAATAACGATCATAATACTGAGCTGTTCGGACTTTAGGTGTTGACTGAAAAATGACCTGAGAGTCAGCAAAGAAAGAAAACGTCCTGGACCACTGAACTGTTTGGCCAGACAACTGTTTCCCAGGACTTGAGTGTTCGTTTTGGATGCTGGAAATTCACTGCAGGTCTTACATTAAATTGAGGTCACAATGTGCGGGCAAATTTAATTTCATTCCTGCTGCTGTGAAGATATTTTTATATTTCAATTCACACCTTCAAAGAGCTGTTTGAGGGTTAAGATTTGTCCGGAGAGTTCAGGTAGGAATCACGCTGTGTGTGCACGGAAGGTGTGTAATCTGTTTGATATGTGCATGTTACACAATCCTATGTTTCTATTTGTCTACACTGGCCGCATGTCGCATGTGCATAAACGTGACCTGATGCATATTTTTACACATGTAAAATACTTCAGACAGCACTGAACATGTATATGTTCTACAGAAAGAACCACTAAATGCAGCTGTAACAGAGCATCAAATGAGACTGTTAGACCTGCACTCATAGAGGCTGGAGTTACAACATGTAACCAACACTGTTCTTTAAACAACGTCTTTCTAAAACCAAACCGATCATAGAACCTGTGTGTGTGTGTGTGTGTGTGTGTGTGTGTGTGTGTGTGTGTGTGTGTGTGTGTGTTTTAAAGCTCTGAACTCGAGCAGCTCTAGAGAGGGATTAGCAGCGTAGGTTAAAAAAACGCACTGATCTTTATCCCATTACAGAGAAAACTCCAAATTAAAAATCCAATAAACCTTCTCCTGCTTGTTCTGTGGGCACTGATGTCAACCCCCGGTCCAGCAGCAGTAATAGAACTACGCTCTGCAATCAAATGCAGAAGAAATGGCTCCTAATCAAATCTGCCAACTTTCTTTCACACTGAGCAGAATTCCTCGGGGATCCTGACGTTTATGGTTTGTAAAACTTTGTCTCCACTCTTTTAATCCTCGTTTTCTCTTCAACAGCCGAACACAGAGCAACAGGTGGAGTTCAGGTGGAGGTGATGATCAACAGGTGCACCCTCCTGCAGACCTCCTCACCTTCACGTACAGTTCTCTCCAAAAGTATTGGAACAACAAGACTAATTAGTTTTATTCCTGTATTTAACTTTAATCAGATGCTGTGTTCTCAACATGTTACATGACTCAGGAAATCTTATCAGATGAGCAGCGTGATGGACCATGTGACTGACAGGTGTCTCTCGTTACCCAGGCGTGTCCTGTGGGATTGATTGATCAAACAGCACCTAGCTCTAAATAACTGCTTTTGCCTTGGGTTGGATTTTCTGTAAAAAGCATAAATCTACATGAAAAGCAGGGAGCAGCCATTTTAATCAGATTAAAATTTTAGAAAGAGGGAAAAACAACCAGAGGCACAAACACTGAACTGAGCCAGTACAACAACTTGGACATGAAAGACATGAAATAGGATCTTGGCAGCACCGTGGTGTGGTGTCGCCTCACAGCGAAGGACCCGGGTTAGAACTGGGTGCCTTCCTGTGAGGAGGTTTCATGTTCTGCCTGCGTCTGTGTGACTTCCAGTACTTCCACCATATAAAGACATGCAGCTTGGGTTAATTGGTGAGTCTAACTTGTCCATATGTGACTAGAATTTCAAGCGAAAGACCTCAGGGTTTAAACTCTAATGCTGCTAATCGCTGTTTGTTAAAGACGATAACAATCTGCTCAGCTTTAATTTATGGTGGAGAGGGAGCGAGACCAATGCCAACTCCTGAAGGAAGAGGATTATAAAGTCTAAGAAAGCATGTTTTTATTTTAGTTATTAACACAATCTCTGTGTCCAAGGAAACACAGTCGTCATGTGATATGTGACCACAGCGATTAGTTAATTACTGAATGTCATCTTTATTAGTTCTAATAAAGTGAACAGAGTCTTAAATTGGATTATCACTGCACAATATCGTTTGTGTGTCTGACTTCGATAATGAAAGAAGAATTTCACATTTCTCAAACTGGATAACTGGATCTAAGTTAGTAGGTTTGGCCTCAACAGGTGGACACACACCGTCTCTGGTCTGTCCACAGAGCTGGATGATGGGTGAGAACGTGGAGGTTTCACTACAGAGAGAACATTCAGCTATGGTCTTTCCAGGAGGCAGAACAAACCAGTGCTAACTGGATTCAAGTTCATTAGTTTTTGACCAACACTAACTTGGCGAACTTTCACTGGACCGTGTGCCAAACGCACCCCCTGTTGTTCCCAGCAGCTGCTGCTTCATCTCACCGGTGTCCAACCTAATGGACCTACTCACCAATAGTTGTTCTCATTTGCAAATTATTCCTGTTTCAGTCAGAACAAGTGTGATTTAATGGAAGCTCATAAATACAAATCTCGATCCTCGTGTAATTAGCCTTTCAGACTTTTCTGGTAAATATTCAGTTTACTGACGTCTAGTTTTTCAGAACCCGAGGTCAGAGCTGCATTTTAAAACGCACCTTTCAGACTAAATAACAGAAGTAACACAGGTAAAAGTTTACCTTGGGCTTTAATCAGTGTTTCATGCTAAATGAAAAGAACTAGATTTGAATCTGACACACAAAGTCTGAAACCTAATGACTTTGATTTCAGCTGTGAAATACTGAGAAAAAGAAAATCCTGATCAGAGCTAAGTGATTCCAGCGAACCTGTGGTTTTTCTGAAGCGGTGACAGCAGCTCTGGATGAACACCCGGCACACCACTGTCACTCCAACAGCTCCACATGCTAATGAGGTCCTCACTATGAAAAGTTATCTTTGAAGCTTAATGACTGTCTATTTAGCTAATTATGTTGGATAGTAATGAGTTGTCTGTGCCTCAGAAAATGTTTGTATCTCTCAGGATTCCTGGAGCTGCACAAACAGAAGACGCAGCTTCACGTTGTGGAGAATAAAGGTTCTGATCTCTATTTTCGGAGTCATTCCCGACTGCAGGGGAATTCAACTAGCTCCACAACATGGCCAATCACACCAAGTATGAAACAGTATAAAACGCTACTTGTGGCTCAGTTGGTAGAGTGATCGCCCACAGTAACACTGAAAACCAAATAATAATCCAGAACACAGTAACTAGAATATTTTATACTTTTAGGTACTGGATACTTTTGACAGATAAAGCCTGAAGCTAATTTACAAATCCCGAGCTTTAGTTTTAATTGCATTGTAGAAAAAGTTCCAGCTTTTCTGGAGCTGAGGTTTGTAAAACAAGCAGATGAAACATGAAATGAAACAGCTATTAGTTCTTCATGGTGGCAGATGGAATAACCTGTTCTTCACCTGAGCTGCTATGAGCTTTATCTGCTGCTACCTTTAATTTAACTTTGGTGAAATAAGAACCAGGTGTGTCAGTTTAATTTTCTGAATTTGTCTCACACGCAGCCTCGTGTGCCCTCTCTCCTTGACTTTAAACAAAATGACTTTTTCTCCACTACCCGAGCCAACAGATCGACACCATGTGCTCTGGGACTCGCTGTTTTACAAATTCAGCACATGATCTGCACAGAGAGGAAGATAAGAGAGAAAGGAGGAAAGATCAGTGACCTCTATAACAAATACTTGTGGAAATTTACTGGAACAGACTATATAAAGACTCACTTCTGCTGTAATGTAGCTCCGGATCATCAAACGGTAGCTTTTAACAGGTTTATGTGAGAATGAAAACTGTGCAACTATTATCTTCATTTATGTTCAGCAGCAAAACACTAAACCATGAAGATTTATATTTTAAATGTCCAAGTACAAACCAGAGCTGCAAATATTATTCAAACGCAAACATTTCAGATTTTGTCTTATATGATCAAATTCAGTGTTAGACGTTTAGACTGTTTGTCGTCTTTGAATTATCCTGCTCTGAGTTTTCAGGAGAGCTGGAGCCAATGAAGCTACATTCACAACAAGTTGAGATTTAAATCAAGAGTTGTGGATGAACAGAAACATGAGGACGTGTCAGATCTGAGGGACGTATGCGGTGAAAGAAACAATTCTGACTAAACTCAAAAGTGCTGAAATATCATAACGGCAGTTTATGAGGAAACTGTTCACATGTGGCTCACATTAGACAGAGCTGGTACTGTGGCCCTTTGTGACTACTGTTGATCACATTTCTCCAAATCCGACAGGATGTTATTAACATAAGATTGACATAGTTCATGAGCTCCTGGACCGGGGGTGTGGCCTCCATGTTCCACTCCAACCAATGTTAAAACAACCTAATGAATAATTCATTGGTAGATATGTAGAGATGTGTGAAAGAACCTGCAATTGAACATCAATTAATCGTCATAAATGAACTGGTTTAATTATCAGATAATGAAAATAACTGCTGGCTGTAGCCTTGATACACAGACACTGCTTAGATTGAGACTCATGGTGTGTGGTTTAAACAGTGTTGGCCAAATTCAAACATTATGAACCATAAAATATCACATATCATCAGTCATTAGTAATTCTGTGTGTAATGTGAATAAATTACATCTGGGTAAAACAGACAGATCAGTTTAGGACACAGTTCTTTTATTGTCCTGATCAACTTACAGCTGATTTGTCTGCAACATAAACATGCTTCCCTTTCAAAATAAGAGAACCCTGCACCACAAATGACAAAGCTTTGGCCTTGTGAAAGAAACTAAAACTTAAAAGATGTTTCACTGGCAGAATCAAATGGAGCCACATTTGAACAACTGTCATTTTCCAAAGTGTAAGGTGGTGAGGTCTGGCTCGTCTTTCATCAGCAGTCAGTGACTCTGATTGTTACCTCAGAACGTGGCTCACAGGTGCTGCTGCTGTTCTAGTAATTAAAGAAAGTAATTGAAGTAACTTATCTACTCTAGCGTTTAATAAAAAGCTTCAAGCAGCAGCAAACTCTGGTCAACATGAGTGTATAATTATCCTCCACACGTGCTGTCAGATAAAGTGTGCATGACATCTTTATAAATAACTAATGATTATGTTCCATTACTGCTGAGCCTCCTGTTTCAGCTGAAGGTAAGAATGAATGTTCGGCATTTAACATATAACCAAGGTGCCAATTACACTGCAGTGTGTGGGCTGTGCGGACAATTTAGGTGTAACTTTGATTGTACTGTATAATCACTGCATTGAATAGTTTCTAAATGGTTTGGATCTTACTGGATTATCTCGCTCCGTTATTTAACATTTTGAATCTTCCTCCTACAGAGCGAGTGATGTTGAAGCTGTTCCTCTGATGTATGAAACAAAGAAAACAGCTTCTATAGACGGACACACCTTCAAATCTATATAGAAGAGCACAAATGCACAATGGCAGTTTGCTGTAGCACTGACACAAACAGAAAAAGCCCCTGAAGTTGTCATAGAAGCAAAACATTCATGTGCCTGCAAAAGACAGTTTGACTGTAAACGTGATCCCTGCAGAGACATTAAACACGCATCGTCAGCGACTCAGTGTTCTCTCCATTTGAACAATTAACTATGTAGTGATTGGTTTATAAAGCATGTCCCAGTCTCTACTAACTCATCACTATCCTATAAATATATAGTCAGAGTTCTCAACTATGAGTTATTTCAGATCCTCATTAACTTTTCACTAATCACAGTAACTCTGTTCTTGTGCGTTTTATTATTAAGTGCTAATGTTTTCTATTGGAGCGTAAAAAAACTGCAGCCAAAGAGAGATTTCTCCAGACTTTGAAGAATAACGCCCCAGGTTCAACATCTACATCTGCACTTCTAGAAGGATCTACCTCTGAAGCTTGCTGAGTTTGTCCCCGATTCTTTCTCGACATTAAGACTTTTTTAAATGTTGCTGCTGACTAAGTGAGTGATGAAAATCAGTTCAAAAAGGAAAATTGTTTGTTTCCTTGAGAAAACTGGGTTTTTGGGGTCAGAGGTAGATTCAGGCAAAGCGGTGCAGTGCGTCATAGACCCCCCCCTTTCACTCACACACAAAAACACCACCAACGCCACAGCGGGAGAAAAGCCAGGTTGGAAAGAAACAGCTCTGTGAATATTGTAGGGAAAAGATCAAAGCCTCAAGACAAGACTGCAGTGATGGTAAAAATCCAACGTTTGAGCAGGAATTTCTTACAATGATGTGATGAAACAGTCCAGAGTCTGTTCCAGCAGATTGGTCTGGAGGGGGCCGTCGTCACTGGGACTCATCTCCAGTTTACATCCCTGTTTCATCCACTCGAACACAAGTTGTAGTGTTGTTAATATACTGTACAACCAGTGGTTTGAAATGAAGCAGTTTTTTTGATAGTTTTATTAAAACCAGATAATCAGCAGCCTCAGTGACAGTTCACAGTGGATTTACTGGAACTCAGTTATAAGGGAGTCGGTTTTACATCATAGACTCAGGTGTTTTAGGTCTATAAAGACTTTGTCTAGTACTCTGCACAGTGTAAAGCTTAATCCAGAGTGTATTACCAGTTTGAGATTGAGACATCTTTTGCCAGGTAGCCGGATGGTGGACACAGGTAAAGGTTTGGGCTTTGGGCAGAATCGGTGGGATTTATCCTCGATGGTAATCACCGACCGTCACAGCAATCTGATATTAATGAGATATGAAGACATGAGTAGTGGAGCAGAGTGTTTGACTCGATGACTAATATCCAAGCTCCCCAAGCTTTACATGACAAGATACAGTCATTACACAGAAACACTGTGTGATATACTGTCCATCTGCAAATAAACATCTTTAAACTCTGGGGTGAAAAATTCATCATCACTGACTTGAATTAAACTGAACCCAATAGAAACACAACTGATGTCACCTGCAAAAGATCAGATGAATACAGGTGGAGTACTTCGCTCTTGATTCAAGAGCAACTGGTTTGGAACATTTTTACCAGCCCACGTGGACGTGGATAGAAGAAGTCGTCAGGATTTGATCTGTTCGTGTTGTAGGTGACTGTGAACTGCCAAATGTGAGAACAGCACAGAGCAGCAATCAAAAGGAGCTCTCCTCTGATCCTCTGATCCTCTGCTACTGCTACATCTCTCTGACATTTAACGCATCCCACCACTCGGCGTTTGACATGTGTAATGTACTTTTTTTGTTGAACATGCTTCATCTCATTCTGTTGTCTGCCACTTCAATAAGTGCCTCCCATTGTGATTTGACAGAATGACTTTCCAAATGCAGAGTCAAGTGTAGGTGGAGGCGACAATCTAATTCTGGTTTTATTTCTTTTGGTGTAGGAGTAGAATGTTCTTTAACTCTTCAAAGTAGTTTAAAGTTTAAGATAATGCAAAAGTGTTGCTCTGATGAAAGTCATGCAAAGACGTGTACTGTGTTCGATCATGGAAGAACCTAATTAAAGCAGTAAAGTTTCAAACTAGATACAGTAACCATAGTGGATGTTTGATGAATGGCACCTGCTACGTAGAGTTCTGTCTAATACTTTGTCTCTACATGTTCATTACATGTGGGACACACTAAAAATAACAGCTAACTTCATCTGACATGTTATTTTTCATGAGCTACTTGATCCCAAAACAAGATAAGAAGAAACGTCTCAATGTGATCTTCTAAAATAAAGATGTATCACATAATATTTACATTTAATCATTTATCAGACGCTTTTATCCAAAGTGACTTACAAGGGTGGGCAGGTTAAGCATGAGGAGGTCTAGACCTAAAGACCCCTACAGGAGGTAGGCCACAGCTGGGATTCGAACACCACATGGAAGACGGTGATCTTACCACTACACTAACCAGCTGCTTTTATTATTATATCTCCATAATATTTTACAGAAACAGTCTTTGCCGTTGTGCAGTGGGGCTACGTAAAGTTACAGACGGCACTTCAACAGACAAATCTGCTAGCTCAGCATTTTGCCGAGCAGCGTTTGTCCAAGTTGTTTTCACATTCACACTATGAAGGAAACCAGTCTGCACCACGAGCAGGTTAAGACGGATTTTATCTACTTCATTTCAGCTGCAATAGGAAACACGTTCTGCTTCATACGAGCCTTCATGGAGCCTGAAGCACAACTCGCTGTCGCTGGTCTTTAAGATGACATCTTTCAGTGCATGTTAAAACTTAAAGGAGCTGTAGTGTATGTACGAGTCTAAGCTGATGGAGTGAATCAACATTTCTATCCACTCAGACCTTTTCTTGTGAACTATTGCAGCTAAAAGGTCAGAAACAAAATCTACTTGAAAGTATAAAGTGAGGAAATGACGCCCTTACTCCCACACAGTGAAGAACATCATGCTGGTCATCACAGCCACACATCAACCGTTGTTGCAGTTATGAACGTTGTGTTGTCGGCAGCGGTGATTGGTCTAATTTGCTCCCTGAGGGAGTTTCGTTTAGATGCAGCTAATTTAATGGGTTCTGCGTTTTTTTTTTAAAGCCATCTCCGAGCTCATCAGGAGGACGGAGCTCTGAATATCAGCAGCTCTCCTGCTCAGCATCTTTATAATCATTTACCCAGAGGATGACACAGCTATTCAGCCCTAATGGTTCAGTTCAGTTCAACTCTTTTCCTTCTTTCTTTTCTTACTTTTCCTCTTTTATTGTCTAATTGAGTAAAGTCTGTTAAGTATTTTCAGTTTAATTAGTTAATTTCCTCCTGATACTAGTACATGATTGATTTCGACATACGGAACAATTAGTATTTTAAACTAAACTAATGAATGTATTCGGGCTGCAGCCAACAGTTATCTGTATTTCCAGCTGTTGCTTCTTAATCCTAAACTTCATCAAGGTTTTTTTTATACCTGTCATAACCATTCACGTTGACATGAGACTCCACTAAGCTAATGCTGGCTCTCTTTTACAATGAAAAAGGTGGGACTTCAGAATTGATGGCCATGTTGGTTACTTCCTGCATTTAGTTTGATTGGAAAAATCTCTCTTGTGGAACATTTAGAGGTTTTTATGGTTGTTCTCAAAAAAGTCACGAAACATCAGAAATGTTTTGTGTTATTTTAGGCACATTATTTTTGTTGGAGGTCATGTTAAATCAATGCAGAAAACCTCAAATTCCAAAAGGTTCACATACTTTTTCTTGCCACTGTACAAGATTGTTTTTTTTTATTGATTTAACTGCAGAGAACGATTCGTAAGAATTCTGTTTTTAGCAAGTTTTTGAAAATTAAGAGTAAGACAGAGGGGACCACAACACGTAGTGTAGTTTACTGACAAGCGCAGTGAGCGAGAGGGATTGTAGACTTGCAGTTCAGGTAGGCCAGTGCTGCTGAGTTGACCCCTTTGTAGGTAAGAGTCAGGGCTTTGAACCTGATGCAGCAGCTACAGAAGCCAGTGCAGAGATCTGAAAAGTGGTGTAACGTGTCCTTATTACTGATCAAATGAGATGTGCTGCTGCATTTTGGATCATGTGGAGGTTTGATGGTGCAGCTGGTAACATGGTCAGTAAGACGCTGCAGGAGTACACATGAGATATGACCAGAGCTTGGACAATGAGTTGTGTTTTAGGGTCTGAAAGGTCGGGTTTGATCTTTGTGGAGACAGAGGTGATGTGGTCAGTAAAGTTCAGCTGATCATCAATGTCACCCCCAGGTTTCTGACAGACGTGGTGGGAACAATCACTGTGGACATGTTGATGCTGAAGTCGTGTTGTATTCCTGGTGGTTGGACGGTTTGAGAGAAGGAGGGTGAATGCATCAACCTCAGAGTAGCAAAAGAGGCGAGAGATATGCTGTTAGATGTATGTCTCTGTTCGAAGGAGAGAGGTGGATGGGGGAGGTGGAGAGGGGTAGAGGAGTGACTTGAAAGAGCTTCCTAGTCTCAGTGGTGTTGCTGAGTTTGTCGTGGAAGTGACGCTGTGAGAAAATGATGCAAGCAGGTTCTGACATTCTGCTAGAGCCACTTCCTCTCAGCACTCGGTCGGTAAACCACGAATCAGGAGCTGATGTAGGGGCAATCAACTGCAACTAGAATGTATGTCATCGCTGATTACTATTACTGGAGTTTGTCTATACTTAATATCAAATGCTGACTACACAGTGGACAGAAGACATATTGGCACTGTTTCACCTGATAGGGTTATTTCAAAGTAAATCACATTAACACTGTCCACTGAACAGGAAGAAGCAGGATCTGTGCCTGAGAAAGAAAAAAGGCACACAGTGGCTACATGGGGAATTTTTTTCTGTCCAAATGAAATCAATCCAGTGGACAATTCCCATGGAAGTATTTATATGACCTGTAAATCAGATGAAGGGGTAATGTGTCCTGTTTACATGCTGCCTAGTCAGTAATTGGGAAGAATCACTGTGGCCAAGTGCAGCTCTGCAACACATCAGACCTTTGAAAGAGATCGAGGAACCTGCTCTGAGCTCCTGGCACCAGTTCATCAGTTTGACTGTTGAAAGCAGTTTATTTTATTGCACTTATTATAACGGAGAAGTTAAATGAGCCGTGATGATTTAATCCATTTTACGAAGCAGTGGGTATCACACTGTACAAATACTCCATTTGAAGTAAAAGTCCTGCATCTAAAGTTTCCTGCAGTAAACCATTGCAATGATACTGTTATTTAAAGAGCACCTTTAAAATTGTACTTACAACTGCATTCATTAAATGTTCCGTAGCAGTATTACTGACAACCTCTGCAGCTCAGGAGTCGTGTCATTGTCTCCATTGTTAATCTTGCTGACAAATCTCTGGCTCCCTTTTCACAGCAGATGTGCGCTGTGATTCAGACGTTTGTGTCCAGGCAGTTTGGAAGTGGGGCACAGCTTAAGACCTCCCACAAAGCAGAAACCCCGGCTGAACCAAAGATCCGAGACACTTCACTCCACTAGTGGAAGAGAGACGAGAACCTCTTTATGTAATGGAGTGGACAAGCGTGCACTGAAGAGTGGGGCTTTTCCAGAAATAGAAAGTTATGAAAAGAGATGAATCGTGAAAGGTTTCTTACACATTTTTAACTTAGTAAAATTTCTTTCTAACTGACATGAACTCGATTGAACCCAAACTCTTTAAATTATGCATTTTAATAAGACCGGACTGTTATTGTGATTATTAGTCCAGCAGAAGGTTTCATTTAATAAAGGCACTGAGGGAAAGAGACAGGAAATGAAACAGAGAATTCTTCTCTTTAAGATTCTCCTCAGTCGACCATGAACAGTCGTTCCTGTCGACTTTAACGATGCACAAAACCTAGAAGTGAAATTAGTTGGAGGGAAAAAGGTTCCATGGAAAACGTCATCTGAATCTTTGCTGAGTATAAGTTTTGATCAGTGATCAAAAGGGAACTTTAGAGGTCGGTCCTGCTCAGGGTTAGAGCTGACGCAGCACGTTGAGCCTCATTACAGCTGCAGCTTCACTTCCATATTCCCTGTGTTTCTGACAACCTGGACCTGCAGGTGGAGGCGCAATCACTGATGAATAAATGGTGTCCTTATATTAAAAGAAAAAGTAAATGTAATGCAGTTTGATGACATATTTATGATGAAGCTGCTCTATTTATAATTCACCAGTTCTCTGTGAAAACCATAATTTGATTCACGAGACATCTTCTTTACTGGAGACTATTAGTGTCTCTTCAAAGTCAAGACTGCACTCAAAAGTTTTCTACTTCCTAAAGAGGAAATACTCAGTTTACCACATGTGAAGCGCTGGTCAGAACAAAAACAACACTAACATTTCTGTTCATCTATTTCATTAGAAAAAAGAGACAAGTGATCATCAGTTGTCCAGGTTAATGGTCAATTCAAAAAATATTCAGTTTACAAAACAGGAAGATGAGGAACATTTGACTGAACTAATGTGCTGGCGCAGCTCCGAACAATGATCTGATTCTTAAACGTTTTGTACCATCAGCTCTGTGGATTAGTTGGTTCACCACTTTGACAGAATAAACCATCGGCAGGAATATTTTTCCCACTTGGATGCTCATGTACAGTAAAAAAAATATGAATCATGATGCAGCCACAGCCCCGATGTCCTTTAGTGAGTGATATATCAGTTCTGTATCAGGTCATTTTCCCTCGACACAGCTGTTCACACAGGTTCAGGTGCTTTGCTGCAGCCAGTTAACGTTTGTGGAGGCACATTAGCTACAGGCAGATCACGATCCAGTGGCTGTAACTCAGTTAACTTTTAGAAACCTGCTAGATTAGCACTGACAACACAAATATACTAATTGAATACACTTCAATCACTAGACTTATATTGTCTACAGATAAAACTCTAGGCAGGAGGCTCCACCCTGGTGAGATAACAAATATTATCGTGTGATTTTAAATGAGTAAAATCACATCATCAACACTCGCTGCCAGGTAATCACTGTTTCTGTGGAGGAAATGAACACGTCCACAGCCTGTGGTGAACCAGGACAACTCATCACACAGGTTGTTATCAGAACAGAGAAATCCAAACCTTATTTTAACCTTCTGCTTTCACAGACTCTATCAATAATCACATGTAAATGGGCAGATAAGAGCTGACGGGAGGATGCAGGAAATGTGCTGGATGCTGTCTGAGCTCCACCTCTGCCGCCTCCTCTCCCATCGGCCTGCTCTCCGCCTCTTCACCCTCATCTCACTTCACTGATTTATTTCCTCCCCACTAACACTGGGTCTGGCCGTCATCTCATCTAAATCTCATTATCACAAGCGCAGTTTTAGGTATTGTTCCCCAGCTCCACATCAGTCAGTGCAGCTCTGCAACAGAAACACATACAGCGTGTACTGAACAAGATGGGGACAGATGGAGGTTTTGAGTGGAGTCACTTCTGAATTGAATTGTGATTCACAAACATTCTCATGTCCTGCAAAACCAGCTCTGACCAACTGTTCTCTAAACACACGGCTCTGTAAGAAAGAGTTGAGGATGACATTTCAATTCTCAATCATGTTTACGTGGGAACATAAGGAAGTGTAATATCGAAGCACTGATAACATGCAGCACCAGTGTGTTCTGAGAACCAGCTGCAGAGCAAATTGCATGGGAGACATGAGTGTTCAAGGTTTTAACCGTCTGGTCACGAGACCCTCGTCTGTATCAGTCGGTACGATCGGGAGAAACCTGCAACAATCTCCAAGCTGTCAGAAGACATGAAACCCAACAGTCATCACTTTCACCCCCCCTCCCGGATTTCTGTGCCTCTGTACCTGCTCTCTTATCTCACAAGGTCGACCTTATTACATCCCAGAATAGTTTCACAGGAAATTTCCTGTCCAGCTGTGTAATTGACAGATACAATTTAGGCGTCTGGGTTTACACACACACACACACACACACACACACACAACGGACCAGCTTGTTAATTCTGAGTCACTGTGATTTATTAGTGATTTAACGCAGCTCGACACAACATGGCTTCAGTCCTTTACTAGTGATAATCATGTGAAAGACCTTAAACTCTGCTTTAGAGACAATCACAGTTAATTTTATATATTTCTAGTCTCACAACCTCCTCGTGCATAATTTTAAAGTTATATCACTAATTCCCTTTGATATTCAGCTGATGATTACACATGCAGGACATTTATTTCTCTCTATCAAATATGAAATTCTGCAGAAAGAGAACCAGCATCCAGCCCAGAGGAAGCTGAGTTCCTGTAACAGTTTCTGCAGACGTGGGTCCCAGCAGCTGTTTCTGTCCAGAAAATACTGACATTAACATCATTTTATCTTCGCTTGTATTTCAGTTTGACTTATGATCATGATGCCTGCTGTGTTTTAAATCTTTAGGAGAAATGAGGTTTGAGCTGAATGTGTAACATGACCTGATTTCTGTAACATGGTTATTATATTTATTAGAATACTTATTTGAGAGTGTAGAACTTAGATGGACCACAGGGTTAATTACTGCACAGCAGTCGGCCGGAAGCTTGTGTGCAAGACCTGCACCCAGGTCCACTGTGTGTCAAAACAGTTTTGGTCATTTGATTATTGATAGTTTTCAATTGAATGAAGTCCAATAGTTAAAGGTATTTGCTTTGTGGCAAAGTGAAGAATTTGGCAAAGAAGATCTCAGGGTCTGACGGCAGCTGCAGGAGAAGGTTGTTCAAGGTTCAGGTCCAGAATATAGTTGGATGACTAGAAGAAAGTAGCGTCTGTGAAACCTTGACCTGTATAAGCAGTGAAGAAAGGATCCAAACATAAAAAGTTTGAAGCTGGAAGAAAACGTCTGTATGTTCAATTTCATCTTTAAGCCTTCCCTTTGTTTCTACTTTTGTCCCATCGGTCTGATCCCGTCCTGCTGAGATTCTCCTCTTCCTGATTCCCTTTTGTGCACCGTCCTCATTAGGAGACACCGAGTTAATTTAAGAAAACTCCATGAGACTGGATTCTGTCAGCTGCTGTGGAGATTAAAGTCAGTTTTTTATGGAGTTTCTACAGCAGCTTTTATCTTTTCAGTGGACTGAGGCTGTCAGATGCCGTCCTGGCGTCCACAGAGACAATTGTCCTTGTCCGGACTCACAAACAGGGCTCCTCTCCTCTGCTTGTTGTGTCTTTCTTCTGTTACACATAATCAAGCTGTTCTCCAACCAGCACAAAGTCTTCATTTGGTCTACACTGATTTATTCATTTCTCTAGCTGTTGATACATTTGTGTGAGACTTTGCTGAATTCGTTTTTGTCTTAGCAGCTTCAGGGTAATGTGTCTCCTGATGTGGACTGAGATGGTACAGAAATACAGAGTAGGGAAGAAGACAGTCGAGGACAAGTGGGAAAGAAAGGAACAGACAGAAGAAAGGAATAAGAAAAAAGAGGAAGAGAAGCCGAGGTAGACGAGGAAACTGTGAGATAAGAGGAAAGAAAAGAAAAGATAGGTAGGAAGACAAAAGTGAAAGTAGGCAAATGGAAAAATGACACTGAGAAAAACAAAATGAGAAGGAAATGAGACGAGAAGAAAAAGGAGAAACGTTGAGAGGAGGAAGACGAGGGGAGAAAAGGAAATGCAGAAAAAATGAGGCAGAAAGAAGACAGAGCTATGAGGAAGGTGAGAAAATGAGAAGTTAATGGAGAAAGGGCAGAGAGTAGAAACCGAGTAAATAAGGAAAAAGACAGTGGACAAGGTCGAGATAGAACAGGAAGTGATGAAGGAAAAGAAAATGAAAGAACAGGAAAGTAATGGAAAGGAAGAAGGTAACAGAGACAGTGGGAAGTAGAGAAGCAGGTGGAATTAGAAAGGAGAAGGCAGAGGGAATAGAAAATACTGAGAGACGGGGAAAATGTGGAGATCCACAGAAACAAGATAAACAGTAAAGTACGGAAGGAAGAGACGAGGAGAGGAGGGGAAGCCTGTGGAGAAAACAAGCAAATAAACAGCTGCTAGGAAACGAGACGAATCAGCTTTGAGAAGAATATTTTAAAAAGACACGAGAAGGCAGGAAAGTGAGGCTACTAGTCTTTAAAGAGGGGTAGACTGAGAAGTTATGAGGGCTCAGGCCTGAATAACAGCAAGCCAACAGCCTGATGTGCATCACTGTCTCATTCAAACGGACGCCTGGCACAGGAACATCCATCAGCAGCAGGGAGGGGGGAGCGGATGAAAAGCCTCTACGTCAGAAATGCTCCGCCTCTCACGGATTCCCTCTCCAGCCCCAAAAGCTAAACGTTAGACCTCACAGAGCTGGGAGAGGAGTGTGGGGAGCAGCCGCTGATGGGCACCGGGGGTGGGGTAAATTGTAATGATGGGGGTCAGGGAGGGATGCTGGGAACCCCGATGTCATCTAGTGGAACTTTCTCTCAGTGACTAAACAGGACAGGATCAAAGACACACACAGATTCTCTGTCTCCAGCGAGTTATTCGATCTTCTACCTTTAATAAAAAGCTCTTCAACTACACACACATTGATTTTTCCTCTGCAACTTCACGTCAGCCTTGTTCTGAAGTATTGACCTTTATGAAGTTATGTGCATTAGACTTTCAGCAGCTCCCAGAAGCACAAACCTGCCAGATACGAGTTCTGACCACAGCCTTGTGGTCAAACAACAGCACCGTGGATCCACACCTTCAATATTTACCTCATTATCTGGATTTTCCAGTTGTTTGTTTCCCACAGTGCCAGTTGGAGTTTTACAGTGGGGGCAGAGCAGAGAGAAAGTGAGGCAAATATAGTTTTTATGGGTTTATATTTACCCAGAGTTTTTTTGTTGGTGACGCAAACCATCTCGGTGTATTCAAACATCAGCATCATCATTTGAGTTCAACGTGTCGTGTTCCTGTCAGCGCTTTGCCAGAACGTAGGAACTGTTGTTTACTAGATGCTCCGAAAAAATCCTTCTGTAAATGTCCGTGTGTGTGTGTGTGTGTGTGTGTGTGTGGAGTCAATTAAAACACGTATACCTTTGAGAATCATTAAACATGTACATCTGTTCCTGTTTATTTAAAGTCGAGCTGATCTCTGCCACTTTGTTGCTTAAGATGATGCTTTAAAAAATAATTAGCACCAACTGACTTAATCACAGGTTTGACAGCAGAAACAAAGGAGTCGGGCTTTCTCTTCTTGCCCTTTGAGACCACACTGCTTTACACCTGGGAAATCACCGATGACTGGTTTTCAGTCCGTCGTCATCGCCATCGCCAGCAAGACTCACTATGACCTTTTTATACACAGACATGACATAAACAAAGTATATTCATCTATTCAGACAGAACTGTGGCGCAGGCTGTCACAAACATCACTTTCAACGTTTGTCTGTGATGGAAACATTTCATTCCTGCAAGAACCAAACTTTGATCAAGCAAAATCAAATCAAATCAAATCAAAAGTCTGATGAAATGAAAAGTTTGACGTTGATGTAGATGAAGCGTCACGGTGCAATGACGAGTTCGATCCTCATTGATCCAAACAAAGGACATAGATTTAGAGACACATCCCGGTATTTAAGGAGGACAGAGATATTAGACCGAACCTCTTCACAATAACTTTGGAGTGAAGTCGTTCTCATGCCCTCCTTTGAGCATTTCTGGTAGGAAGGAACCATTCAATGGCTTCATCTGCAGATATCCTATCTGTTCCCAGACACAGTGGAGGACATGGCAAACCTCAAGCATGGGTAAGAATGTTTTTCAGACGACTTCAGTTCCCTGTATTTCCTGCTCTCCACAGCAGGGACAATCTAATGTTGCATGATGCATCTTTGTAGACTTGTCTTATAAAAATACAAGAGAGTGTAAGTAACTTGATTTAAATTGAAAAGCTGCAAGTTAACTGGCACCAACCTTCTGTCCTCTGTAGGAAATAATGTCAACTGTTAGTGAACCATGTTACTAAAGATGAAATGAGTGGATTTATCAAATAACATCTGGTTATATTGTGTCCGTACTAATGTTGAGACCAAACCTACAACCGTGACACATTGAATTCCACTTTAATGGGGTTTTATAGGATGGACTCACTGTCAGTTTCTTGTTTCCTTTTCTTCTTGAGTCTGTCCAGTATAAACTTTACCACATGGAACATTTGTCTGGCACTGGGCTTTTGGGGCAGTGACCTTTAGGTTATCACACAGTGCAGTGACAGACACCTGTGATCCACAGACTGCCAGGGATCTGGAACCCAACAGCAGCCCAGACTGTGCCACTGATTAGTGTCTCGTCATGGGTTCAAGTGAAATCAGCTGCTGTCGCCTTCAGTCTGAATAAAAACCATGAAGGCTCTCAGACCACAGTGGAGCCCTGCCCTTGCAGATTGTTCTCCAATCAGGTGATTGGTTGAATTAGATCAAAAGCTGTAGAATGATGATGAGATGAGTGTTTTTGGGCCCAGCTGTCTCACTTGCTGCTGCTATTTCAGAGTTGACACTGACTATTTTAAAAATGAACTTTATACAGATTCAGAATTAAAGAGTTTGTGTTCACGCAAGATTGAAAGAAATTCTGTTTGTTGGTTTCAACACATCAAACAACTGCAAGATATTAATGAGTTCTAACAATTACCAGGAAAATAGTGATTGTTCTTTGGCCCAGAACGTACACATGTAGACTTTAGATGGTTGAGCTGACTTCCTGCTGACTGTCTGCACAAGCACATAAAAATAATTTAAAAGAGCTTCTAGAGTTGGGTCAAATTCTGATGCACCAACTCTCTGATGCTCTTTTCATTCCTTCATTGAAGGTTTGATGATTTATTGTTGCATTATAGCAGCACTAAAGTTGAACTATAGCTTTTTTTATTCCATGTCTATTATTTATTATGTGGCCATGAGCTAAATCACTCACTGATGAAAAATGATGACAGTAGTTTTCTGTCCTTCTGCAAAGTTTGACTCAGAGATTCTGTTCCTTAGATTGGTGCAAATCAGATGCAATTAAGACACATTTATGAAAAGTAGAACACTGAGTCAGTGTTGAAATGTTTTGACACTTGTCCATAGTTCTGAGTTGAGGATACGTAGCAAGAGGAAGCACATACAGTGAATCAGCAAGCACCCACACAAATACATCCTGCTCTGGGCTAAAGCTATTTAGGCAAAATCGAACCTAATTTCTCCTCAGCTTCAGATCTGTCAGCTGCACAGCAACAGGGGACATTTCCAGGAGGTAGCAGGACTAAGAATAAATCCAGAAGGCTGAAGAGATACTGGTTATCTGCGAGGAGGTGAGTGAGTGCAGAGAGTTTGTTTTTATAATCTGGAGAGGTAATGTGCCATCCTGAGTCTGAGCAGACATCTACTGTGCTGGGTCAAGAAATATAGTGCTGTGAAAAACATCCACCCTTCTGATGATGGCCCCTCTTCTTACATGTACCTCAAACTAAACTTTCAGATCTACTGTTTATGTCTAACGTATAACGGGTGTGAGTTTCTGAAGCAGAAAGTGAGCGTGGCTGAGGGATGGAGGAGGTGTGATCTGTCCAACCAACAGATCTGTGTTTAGTGACACCAACAGTCAAACACAGTGTTAGAGCAGTCACCACCTGAACACAAGTGGTGACCAGGAACAAAGCGTTCTGTGTAGGCTCCACACCACGAGGAGCCTGCTCTCTTTGACATGGGACATGGGTCATGATAAATCTGGAATAAAGCAAAGCATGCAGATACCATCCACCTTATTGACTAAGGAAACAAGCTTCTTAACATTAGTGACATTTTCACAGAACAGGAAGTACAAACTTCTTACATCAGAACTCCTTCGTTTATCCAGACAACAGTCTAATAAAAGCACAGAGTCTCTACAACAACCTCCATTCGTTTATGGTCATCTGAGGGGGCTCCACACTTGAATCTACTGGTGACCCCTGGCTTTTCTAGATTTTTCCTGCCACATAGCCACATAGTGAATGATTCCCTCACGTTACACATTGAATCTGTAACCTACATTCATCTGTTTCGTTTCAGGTCCTGATCACTTCTTCATGTAATTCTAATCCACGTTCCACAGCTTTACCATCACCTGGTGCTCCCTTATCATCCTCTCCCTTTGTAGCTGTAACACTGCTCTGGTTCCTCTGGGACTCGTTACTCTTACTCGTTCTGCAGTTTTATTATTCAATCACTTCGTGTTTCGTCTCGAGCTTGTGCCTGTTCTTCCTAAATCAGTAAAGACCTTTTGAACTTTACTTTTAGCTACTTGGTGCCGTGGTTCACATCTTGTTTTCCAGCAGCTAAAATCCTCTCTGGTCGAACTGCTCACAGCTTCTATCCACACTGAGGACACAACCTGTGATGATGGGTCAAAAGAAGATATTCCTCTTTTTTAAGGTTCAAAGGTCAAATAACTTGGGAGTTACGGCCTCAGACAGTTTGTGTATGTCACTGACACTTTGTCCCTAGAGCAGAGGATTTAGGATCAAACTCCAGGTCCTGAGAAACGACGTGCATCACTGAGCTTCAGAGGTGCTGTGCTCTAACTGACCTGTGACCTCTGTGTGGATTATAGTCAGTGAAAGTGTTTTTTTATTTCTGCCCAGAGAACAGACACCATGCAGGCATCATTCAGACAGAAGAAGACATGAGCAGCTTCCTAAACACCAAATTACATCCACTCATTTCCTTCCTTACTACAGACACGTGTGTACAAAGCTCCATGTGAGGACGTCCCTGCACATCATCATCATTCATCATTTACATTTGTAGACTGAAGGATTTGTGCAGTAATGAGTTGGGCTGTGACCTCGTCCATTTCGAGCTGGTCCCCAAATAACCAGACGTACTGTACATCTTGACCGTCGTGACCGTCTCCCAATAAAACTTTTTTAACGCTGCACTCAAAACACGACAGCTGCTGGGAGGGCTGTGGGAGGCTCAGGAGGCAGAGCAGGGGTCATCCACTCACCATCGGGGTTGGAAGTTCAATTCCCAGGTCCATCTGTCCACATATCTAGTGTCCTTGGCCCAAACGCTGACTCGGTGCCGCTGGTTTGTGTGAGCAGATGAAGAGAGGCAGGCTGTGAAGTGCTTTTAATAAAAGCATTATGTAAATGCAGTTGTAGAGACCCACTTCAGCCCCCGTCACTTTTACTGGACTCAGTTTTATTATTGCGTGTTTAGTGAACACAGTTCATTGACTGTTAAAGTGCCCTTAGCATCTGATTTCTACCATTTGTGTCCAATGTTTTACTCCTATGAGTCATAACTCAATCGAATGTGACAGTGTGCCAAGGACACAGTACAAAGAATGTGGGGCTGATCCATTGTGAGTGAACTCTAACATAGCATGTTTCGCTGTTTAGAGACTCTCACGACAAACAGGAGCTCATTATAATAAAGAAATCCAGCTGATTTTTAATGGAGCAATTTGACAAGATGAAAACAAATAATGTTTAAAATGGAACTCCAGTTGTAGCCTGAGATAAAGGAGTCAACATCAGAATTCCTGTTCATATCATCAGCATCATTTCAAACCTATGATTGGCCTGATGTGCTCGTGCAAACAGCCGGATGGTTGAAGTGGATCAGCTCAGACATTGGTGGAGCTAATGTCTGAGCTGATCAGACTCCACTTTTTCTAAATAGTTTGACTTTGGATGTTTTTAAAAATGTACTCGTGTGAATTTAAAGTCGCTGTTATTGTAGCATCAGCTGAACCTAAAGGTTCAAGACAACACACTAAATGTTAGGATGACATCATTTGTTTCAGATGTTTGTTTTGTATCAGTCATCTCGACAACATTTTAGGTTTAGACACAGTCAAATGAGAACACAGCGAGCGAGCAAGGCCTAAATTAAACTGTCAACTCACACTCCCTGTGTTGATGTGAAAATGTGTCTTTCTATTGGTGGGTTTCACACTTCTGACATTTTCATTTTACTCTGAGAGGAAAACTGAACGGGTCCCGATGAGCTGAGGAGTTGTCATGTAAAACAGGACAAAATAAGGTCGGAGTCAGCAGAAAGACGTTCCAGTCATTTATCAAACCAGAGCGAACATGATGAATCCACTTTACTGCTGCACGTCTAGAGTTCAGCAGCAACAAGATGAGAGGGAGGTAATATTAGGGAATGTAATCATGGTAGTTACTAAAATAGCCCAGTTAGCTACAGCTGATACCTTCTAGAGTCATCACTCGGAAACACATTTAGAGAATCCCACAAGTTTTAACTTTAATTCCTCGAGTGGATCAATAAAGTGTCATTTAAGCTACGAAGTTACTTTACTTTAACAATAAATCCACGTTACAGAACGACTTTGTTTCTCTCATCACAGTATTAACACATCTGATTTAGAGTGCCGTGAAAAACTGATCCAAATATTCATAAAGTCTAATAAACAGTTTGATTTGCTCGAGCTGCTTCGTGAGTTTTGTGCATCTCTGTGTAATGACTGTAAATAGATTTGGTTTCAGATCAATCAGTGACTTGGCTGCTGGTGCACGACCCCGTGCAGCACTCGGGGTCACGTCATCAAAGTGTTCAGTGAACCTGTATAAAAGCAAGTTTCCATTGATTTGTTCACTCTTTTTTTCTTTATCACCTTTCTGTGTTGTTATGATCTGATCCCTGGTGGCTCCATTCAGAAACCTCTTTGATGACACGTCAAATGTTTTCAGCATGACTTCAGACAAAACTCCTTTTCTGCCTCCACAGAAGCCATATTCAATATGTGACTGTACTATATAAATCTTGGAGTGGTCCCAGGGAGTCTGTGCGGCTGCAGCTCTGCTGACATGTTTATTGGACGTAACAGTGAAATAGGGTAATGTGTTAATCTCATCTGCCACAGACGGGCGGGTGAGAAATTAGCTGAAAATGAGATGAAATGTTATTCCCCTCCAGGGGAGGATCAGGTGAAGGGAGCATAACTAGAAACTGGAAGTAGTCTGACAATTTCCTCTGTGCATCATCATTCATCACTGTGAACACCAGGGACGTGAGAGCAGGTAAAACATCATTTGTTTGGCTGCTCGGCCTCGACGGGCCTCGCTGATACAAACTGTCATGTTGTAAAAGTGTCCTAGAGCAGAGCTGCATCCCAATTCATACTGAGCACGGTGCACAGTGTACGCTCTGTATAAACACGGGTCATTTAGTGATGTTCCCCTTCATAACAAATCACATGTGCAGTAAACTAACTGTAAATGTGTCGCACGCAGCACAAACAATCAGAGAGCGGACGAAGTCGGCTGAAGAATGTCAAATAATGCAGGGAATAATATCATAATACAGTAACACTATTATTATATTAGTAGTACATTTACATTTACCAGACGCTTTTATCCAAAGCGACTCACAAGTAGGGTACAAGGGTAGTGCCTAAGGATCCCTACTGGTGGTAGGCCATGGCTGGGATTTAGAACCCCAGTCTCCCACATGGTAGGCGGTGATGGTGGTAGTAGTAGTAGTAGTAGTAGTAGTAGTAGTAGTAGTAGTAGTAGTAGTAGTAGTAGTAGTATGATGCAGCAGGATTAAAGGGCTCCTTGTGTGTGTGTGTGTGTGTATCGTTGCTGTTTTCTCTGTGGGTGTGACTCAGTAATACTTCCTGTGAACAGACGTGTGTTTCTGTGAGTGTAGTTTCAGTCAGTTTATCTCTCTACGTCTCAAGTCACTGTATTTTTGCTCGTGTGATGTGTTTTTCAAATGAGCGTGTTTGTATGTAAGACGATGTGATCATGTGGGATCACGGCCGCTCCAAATGTTTGTCTGGTAAAGTCTCTTTTGGAAGCGGGACGAAAATTAAAGTGAAGCAGGGAAAAGTCGTTATCAGATATTAGCAGCTGTTAAGAGAGTTGCTGCTTTTCCTGAATAAAGCGTTGTTAACAGGATCATCTGCTGTGATGCAGATGGTAAAACAACATTTACACACCAACCGGAGATAATGTGCGGGGAGTTTTCTGCCTGGCACACATACAAAGGACTCTGGGAACCCTGCTGCTCTGTATCTGCAGAGAAACCCTCAAAGGATGAGACCATTCACACGATGCCTCGATGCAGGGAACTAGTTTGGCATCTTCAGAGAATCAGCACGAGCAGGAAGAGGAGGCAGAAGGGGGTCCGTGCAGGCTGGTCTCATCTCCCTCTCTGCAGTAGAACAGTTTGGCTGTCAGCTGAACGGCTCAGCGTGTAGTTAACAGATCTCTTCCTGTCAGTAGTTTCACATGGGATGGAGGTAATAACAACAGTCAGGCTGAGTTTGGTCATTGTTGGCAGCCAGTGTTCAGAGTTCAGAGCCGAGGGGTGAAAATCAATTCTAGTCAAGACTGGTCAACATCTGCACACACAGCTGTACAGAACAGAACAGAACAGACCTTCTCCCAGTGATGCATCACTCATCATTTCCGATCGTCTTATCCACCACCTGTTGCACACAGTGCGCCCCCTGTCTGCTGCATCCTGCTGTGTCGTTTTCCTGCCACAGCTTCAACCTCCAGTTCTGAGGCAGCGCGTCGTTCACCAGCCACGTTTCTGTGGTGCCAAATAGTTCTGTTGACATTTTTGCAGCATTTACAGAGAAACGTGTAGATACACGTGGTGACAGCTTTGTGGCTGTACGTCAAGCTTTTTATGGTTCTCTGTGTAAATGTCATCAAAGCTGATCATCTGTATGTGAAACCTGTATCATGTTTACCTTGTCTGACAACATCATGATCATAAAAATCACCATTTGCTCTGCAGCAGGACAAACGATCTACTTTGAGGTCACAATCACTTTTCATGTCACTACTAGCCTAACCCTATCTTTCTTTCTCTCACACACACACAGTTTTGTTGTGTATGCATAAATCAATGCATCACTACAGTTCTTCCTCTTTGTCAGTAGATAAAGGTGAACGGACAGTGAAGGGAAAACACAGCAGAGCAGGCAAACGCTCTGCTCAGGAGCCTGGTGGTGTCCAGTCACCAAAATAAAATCTGATGCACATAAGTAGAAGAAATAGAAACTGCACTGAGCTCCTGTGATACTGTGAGTGCAGGAACAGGAGCATTGAATGAAGCTGCCTCACAAACGATCCTGTTGATGGCCACTATTTATTTTTCTCACACTGATTTATGATTGCCGCTGCTAAAGTTTACTGCATTAGTCAGTGCGTCCCTCTGTTTGCTTTAGTGGTTTACACTTTGAATAGAGTCCTGTTCTACGATGTTCATGGCACATATCCAGGTTACATCTTTCAACATGTCTGACATGGGGAGGTTTCCATCCCATTTCTCCACCGATGCACTGGTGCAAGCTCAAAGAAATTCATTTCATTAGTGTTTCCCTAAACTTGTCTTTGAATTAGTCCACATCGTGGCTGCGAGTTGAATTTATGCCAGGAGATAATTTGTCTTTTTACAGAACTCACAGCAGCCTGCCGTCTGCCTCTCCTCTGGATCTACAACTTCATGTACACGTGTTGGGTTCAGGGAAATCTTCAGCAGGTGGTTTTGGATTCTTAAGCTGAGCCCTCTTTTGAGGAAACACACAGCACTCAGTTTCATTGTGTAGCTCTGAGCAGACTTTCTGTTGCCTTCACTTGTTTCTCTTAGGTAGCTGCTGTCATTACCTAACCTGCTTGTGTGAGTCAGGCTCACGGCTTCATGGCTTCATTATTTACACAGTTTGCACCAAGCAGAGGAGAAGCTCCACTGGCAGCATGTCTTCATGTGTGGTTTCCCCAGGTGACAAACAATGACCACCACAGATCTGTCTCTCCATCTGTTTGGCCCTCTGTCAGCCGGCACGCTCGGACCAACTGCTGAGCTGCACCACAGCAGAAGCTGCACTGGCTGTTTCCCTCTGCCTTGTCCCGTACGACTGCATCTTTCTCTGGGCTCTGTTGTTGTCTTCTGGTTGGCAGAGTCTGTAGAAGTGTGACTGGGTGCAGCTGGCCAGCAATCCTGCTCTCTCCCTTCATTGTTGGCTCCCACATTTTGTTTGGTTCAGCTGTCAACACTGCATCTTCACACGCCCACAGACCAACACTACTCATCTATTAACTGGCCATTTGGAAGTTTAGTTACTACATGTTATTTAAATTTCCAAAACAGATGTCATTTCATGTTTCCCTTATTATTTTGCTGTGACCTCGTGACCAGAGCTGAATCATGACAGTGTCTTCATCTCAGTAAGTGGTGGAACGGAGCTGCACCAGCTCGAGGGCATTTCTGCAGTTTGCAGTACAGCTTCAAAAAACGTCGGTTGCTATGTCAGAAAAAGTTCTTTTAACCACTGACGGGTCTAGACACAGTTTTGACACGTTTTTAAGAACCTGACAGCTCTTTGCAGTTTAAACATTTGTCTTCAGTCTCTGTTCTGTTTCTATTTGTATCTCCTTTAAGCTGGTGTCCGTCCCTGTGGGCCACTTCCCACAATCCCACCATACACCCCTCTGCCTCGGCTGGATAACTCTGGAGAATGAGAGTCAGGGAAGACCTCGCTCACCATGCTGACAGGATTGTGAATCTTATTTCCTGTCAGGGATGGATTGTTCGGCTGGCAGTGCCACAGGGAGTTTTCCCCAGGGAGGTTGACTCTGGTCCCGGTTGTAGTCACAGGAACATCAGTCTGCTTGGAAATGGTCTTGTAATCTTTACCTTGACCATGCTAGGTAACGTGGTACAGAACAGGAAAGAGGGAAACAGGAAATCTTTGTGAAGAATTCACGTCTGTTTCTTTGTTTTAAGTCGATGCAGGACAAAGTCCTGTTCACACAGAATCTTTAACAATAAAAACTAATCATAGAAACCAGTGGCTTGAAAAATGAACTGTTGTTAAATATATTAATAGGACAACATCCAGGAAGCTTTAGGCTGGTTTTGGGCAATTCATTGTTGAAGAGACTCAAAGTCGCTGTGTAGGACAAAAAGGTGAAACAGGCAAAGCTGAGAGACACGACTTGATCCTGTCTGCAGAGACTCGAATTCTCCTGAGATCTCTGCGTCAGTGAACAGAGAGCAGGACAGAAAAAGACGAGATCTGAAACAGACAAAAATAGGAGAGGTGTGCAGTAGACAAACGTCAGGCAGTGGATGTCGTCTTAAAGGAAACACCATCGAGAATCCACCTCTACAGTCACATCAAACAGCCTCTCCATCTACTGGTTTGAAAGCTTGCAGCTTGTTCATTTACATAACACTGCAGCTGAAGTCAGCTTGGATTTACAGTTACAACTGTGACCTAGTTACATGGAAAACATTCACAGCAACTTCTGAACCACTGCTGCAGTATGATCCACTCCTCCATTGTCCGTTCCTATCTTCAGCGTGCTACAGTACTTCTTTAATTCTTTTATACTTCTTCTTCATACTTCCTCTCTTTGCTTTTGTTCACTTCTTCCATCTTTCCCTGCTTGACATTCAGTTTTCTCTCTCGTGTATCATTTGTCTTGTTATCCAGCTGTAGTTTGACTTTTCTGGATCCACGACTTTCTTCTCTTTCTTTGTCTCTTTCTTCTGAGGTTGGAGATGTTTCATTGATGAACATCGAGCAGCATTATAAGTGTTCGATGGATATGAATTATGCGTAGAACATTATTTAACACACCAATGCCAATAGAGAAAATGTCCCACGACCTGTGTTAGGTTGAAAACTGCTCCTCCTCCTCCTCAGGGCTGATATTTAGAAAAGTAATGTCTGTCCAGAGAGTCTAAAGGACAGTTGCATCATGCTGTCTAACTAATACTGATGACATCAAGTTTCATCACACCTCAAAAAGTGTTTAACAGGCCCTGAAGGAGAAAGTGTACAAAGAGCAACTTTACAGTTTTATACACACACACACACACATAAATGCAGTTATAGGTTAGAAGCAGAGTATTACAGAAGCTATGGAAAACTTGTCACTCAGTGTTTTAATATCCACAAGGCCAGAGCTGTATGTGAGAGCTGTATTTCATCCCTAAGATCGGATACAATGCATCAAGAACAACAAGCCTTTACAAGTTTACCGCAAAGCAGCTCACTTGAGATTGAATATTGTCACTAAGTCTACTAGAAGATCTGAATGTAGCTTAACAAACAATCCCTGAAATCTACAAGACGTTTGTCAGTATTCAGACCTGTAGAAAGCCACGATGAACAATGTGCACCAGAGAAGTAAAAACTGTTCATACCTGCCAAGCAAAGGATCTGGCTGCCGGTCAGACCAGGTACACCAGAGGTACAGAAGCCAGGAGAATAAAGCAGCTGTTCTCCACTGAGTCTTCCAAAGTGTACCACACCAAGTGCAGAGATACCCCTGAGACATCCAGCACATAACGACATGTTATGTGCAGTCGTAGGTACAGATACTGGAAAGAATCTCGGGCTCCCTGCCCTCTACCAGAGGTTTTATAGATCTCTACAGTGTGTTCTCTAGTGCAGTCAGTGATGAATCTGAGCTGCTGCATTTAAGAAAACAAAGGACAAAGAAGCAAATGTGCAGATCTGTTCCTGAGTTAACCAGAAAAACCTGAACATTAACTTCACATAATGTAAACTATTTGTTCTTGGCTGTCAGAGGTCCATGTTCTAAACCACTGTGGATTTTACAAGAGGAAGTTTAATTAAATTTGAGTTTCCATGTTATTAGGAACAGCAGGAGCCTGATGGAGACGATTTCTCTCTGAGCTGAGGTGGAGCTCTTTGCTTTTGTTTTAAAAGGTAACAGCCTAATAGCTGCTGCCTCTTGTAAGTAATTTTGTAAGACAGAATGAGTGATCGGCCTCAAGGCTACCAGTGTGATGGCTTCAACGGCCTTGAGATGAATAACACCTCACGATCAGTCCTTTTTATATTACTGTAGAATTACAATTTCCAGCATGAAGTCTCTTTATTTCTTTTCCCTGATCACACACACACACACACACACACACACACACACACACACACACACACACACACAGGTATAGAGGCCACCTTTTATTAATGTACATTTTAACATGTTGCTTCCAGCATATTGGTAAAAGGCTAGTTTCCATAGTAACCAACAAACAGTCCTCAACATTGTCTACTATGATAATATTATTCCCTTCAATCCCCAGTTTATTTCTTTATTTTTAATGCACAAGTCTTTGAAATCTGATGTTTAAAGAATGAATTGGAGAATGTGCAGCTAATGAATGAATTTATTGTATGTTGCAGCAAGTATTGTAGTATTAATACTTGCTGCAACATACATTCAATAAAACAATTATTGCTCTGAGGATTTAAAAAAGCAAAGTGAGAAGCTTTGGATCAAAATAGGCTTTTTACTAATTTCCATCAGAGTGTTGTGTAGGAACAGAACATAAAGTCGGTCAGAAGCAGAGCTGCTAACTGAATGTGAATCACCTGCCGGGCAACATCACTATTTATCATTCACAGCAAGGGAGCGTAGAGGAGATGTGGTTGTAAAGAGGAAAATGTTTGAGAAGCATGATGTCATGCTTCAAGATGCTGTGAAAAACAAATTCTGTCTCCGCCCATTATTCATGGAAAAAAAAGGTAATCTATCACATTCAGAGAAGCAATAAACAGCCTGAAATAAAACTGGGACTTCATCAAAAAGTTCCTGCATTGTGTTGGAAACTTTACTCCCTGCAGCTAATCGTCAGCCTTCATCTTCAGCCGAACACTGCAGAGTCTGAGGAAATGACCTGTTGTTCTGTGCTTAATGAGCTTTCAAGACACCCAATAATATCATTGTTTCCCATTTGAATATTTCATAATAAACGTTCACAAATTCATTGAGTAACAACAGCCAGCAGCTCTCATCAATACTTGTACTCCGGCACCTTTGTTGGAAACGAGGGAAGATTAATTACAGTGCAGTTACATAAAGAACACTGTGCTCGTCAATGTGCATTAGACTCCTCATTCTTCATGTTAGCTCCTAAACACAGTTAAATGAGCAGGTGATGACACAGGAGAACCTGCCACAGATCTAATATTTAAATGGGAACATGGGCAGCTAATTAGCTAGCCAGTCTGCAAAGTGTACCACTTTCTAATAATAAGACACCATTAGTGAAATGTTTATCCGATGATTGTAATTAACATCTTTATTTATAAAAGCTTCTAATTAGGTTATTTTATAAACCGCGGTGGCCAACACATGAATCTCACACAGGAAGAAATTAAACATTAAGCTCCTTTGCTCAAAAATGTTCTGTACTAATGTACTAATCTGTGCTACATAATTCTACATGTATTTCTCCCAAACAATGAAGTAAATGAAACCACGTGAGATGTTTGAAGGAAATAGGAAATATAAAATATATTGCTTTGGTTGAACTGATACCAGGTCAGAGATCTCAAAGACCAGAAACAGGGGGAACCATTAGAGGAATTCTTCATTGTTCAGTCTTTGAACTTTGATTGTTTCTACTCTGTTGGGCATCACATCATGCAGATATTGATGTAATATGTGAATTTAAATGATTTTGTTGAACATTGTTATTGAAATTGTTTTGCTGTTGCATGTTCTTCTAGATTTTTTTCTTTGTAATTGATGCTGATATAATTCAGTCAACACAACCAACAATAAATAAGTTTAATAACACTTCCTCTCTATCCACACACACACACACACACACACACACACACACACACACACACACACACACACACACACACACACACACACACACACACACCACCACACCTCATGCAAATTACCACACGCACAGAGCTCGGGTGGTTAACGTTTTAATTGACACTGTGACCTTTCTGTGTCAGCTTCCTGTCTGTCCTCTCATTAGTGAGTAAACTCCCTGTCACACTATCACTGTCCCAGACATCCCCACATATATATGAAATACAGCATCAGTGACAAGAGAGCCCACAGCCGAGTGCTGACACAGTCGACCTCAACTAATTACACTTTGTCTCAGCAGTGGTGTGTGTGCATGTGTTTGGCAGACAGATGGTTTGACAGCTGAAGATAATGTTGTCAGACGTCACAGCCTGTCACTGTTTGGTTTCGGTGGGTGGAGGATCAGAGCGGGAAAAGAAAACTTCCACAGGCAGCAGAAACAGCAGCGTCATCAACGTCGGCTCAGGGGGAAAAAGTTTGTCCAGTCTTTCTGCACTATTAAAACATCACCACGTGTTAGACAAGCATCAATGTGAGCGGCTCAGTTGGTGGAAAAGACTAAGACGTATCAGTCTGAGCCCAGTGATCACTGCTGGACGACGTGAATGAAATGACTACTGGACAAAAACACAGAGAATTCCTTAGACCTTAAGTACAAACTTAAATTTAAACTTAAGGATGAACTGATCAGATTTTGGTGGTCAAAGGTCAAAGGTCACTGTGACCATGTGTCTGTCCTATTCTAGTCAATGTGATGTCTGAGGAGCGCCCTAAGGAGATTTCTTCAAAACAAATACCTACGTGTACTCCCATCACTCCAGGAGCTGTACGCCTCCAGGACTCAAAGACGTGCAGCCAGGATCGCAGCCGACCCCTCAGTCCGGATGGACTGTGGTCCTTCAGGACCTGGACCTCATGCTGCAGTCAGTCTGCTGAACAGTGGATACTACAAACTGGTGATGTACATGTTTCCAAAAACACTTCCAGTCCATCTTAGTGACAACAATGGTAAAAATACACCAATGGACCCAGAAGGATTTCTGTCCTCTGACTGACATCACAGATATATTTCCATTTCAAACCAACTAAGAATAGAACAGTGTGGAATAATAAAAGAACAATGAAGCCCATTTACAGAGACATCTTCTGATTTCAGAATACAAATGAAGCCTTAAATATTAAAGTACATTATTAACTGAACTCAGAGATGTATTAAAGTTGATAGACACGTTCTACTTTGTGCCCACATGTTAAAATCCCTTGTGATTTTTGGCTCCTGAGGCTGACGCGGGCCACATTTATCACCCTGTCAGCTGTAACCTCCGCTGTGTCAGTCTGAAGTTGAGCATAAGAAAACTTTGTGACCCTGAGACTGTGTGGTATAGGCAGTGACAGTGTGGAGTTCGAGAAGCAGCAGCTCATCTGAAAGGAAAAACCTACTTCTTCTAATGGCTTTGGTTTTGAACTGTTGGGCTCTGGGACCTTAATCGGCCACCCTATTCAGAAAGTCTACCTAAATGTCTGACAATCATAACAATCGAGAGATCAGTCTGTGAAAAGAGGGAATGCTGCAGCTGCACTGGTCTGAGTGCTTGCTTTAGCACAGACTGCAGACCTGAGGTCAGACAGTGTCCTTGCAGCAGTAATTATGCAGTCAGAAGTAGGTCTATGAATACATTCATAGAGCAGGATCTCCTAAAGTGTCCTCAGTCTCTTTGTGCCAGGTCAGGTCAGTGTTTGGACAATAGTAAAACCTCTCGGTTCTTTGATAATATCTAAAAATGCACTATTTATGATACCCATCTCATTGTGGCTGTATATTTATCATGATCACCATGAGGACTTCCTAACCCCTGATGATAATTACAGTTCAATTCAATTCAATTCAATTCAATTTTATTTGTAGAGTTCTTTTTACAATTGACATTGTCACAAAGCAGCTTTACACAACCAAAGAACAGTAAATGAACAGTGTATGTGTATGAGTCATAATAATGTGATTGTCCCTGATGAGCAAGCCGAGGGCGACGGTGGCAAGAAAAACTCCCTGAGAAGGCAACAGGAAGAAACCTTGAGAGGGACCAGACTCAACAGGGAACCCATCCTCATATGGGTGATTACATGCTGTCTAGGCAGCAGGCAGTCCAGTGTAACAGTTAATGTCTTTTAAGTTAATATGGAGTCCAGTTCATCTCGATTGATAAAACACTATAAACTAAAATTTCAAAACGCCCTAAAAGCTCTAAACTCTTAATACTGTTCATCCAGTCAGAACAGCTTGAGCTCAATCAGGCCACAATTCCACAGGTGAAAACATTAAGAGTTCAAATTGAACACACAGGAATCAGATCCTTCAATATATAGATTAAAGGGCCCGAAACTGTTCATTGAACTGTGAAACAATGGATCCACAGAGAATGTGAGGAATAGGTCGAGGAGGGAGAGGAAGAGGTGGAGAAGGAAGACGAGAACAAAGAAGTGTAAGGGCAAGGAGATCGAGTCACTTTAGTTGACCATGTCTTTGTCCATGCTATGACTATGAGGGAGACTGAGAAACGAGTACAGCCAAATTTGAGTTGCTTCAGCGCCGCCTCTGTCATCAGAACCTTCCAACAACCTGAGGTTTTCAACCATCTTCCTGCTTCTCCTTTTCCAAACCATTACCATATTTTTTCCACCCTGCACTGTGAATGTTTACATGTTATGTTCAATAAAAACATGAAAACATTTAATGTTTGTGTACTATTATTTTCAGCAGACTGTGTTTTTGCGTTGTTGTGAGTTAGATGAAGATCAGAGCATATTTTATGACCAATTCATGCAAAACTCCACATAATCCCAAAGGGTTCACATACTTTTTCTTGCTACCGTATCAGTAAAGGTATTAAAGAACTCTGAAAAGAGACGAGAAATATCTGGGCCACTGTGGAAGGATTGCTCAGCAAACCATGGATGCATTCAGAAGAACTTGATACCATTTCAAACATGGCACCAAATTCACTCCTATGAACGCAGCTCAGTGGAGCAGAGTCTGGGAAAAAGTCATCCTCATTGTTCTGGATTCTTGGCACAAACACCACCTGGATGTTCTGAGAACTTGAATTTTGGACATCACCACCAGTCCAAAAGTCCCACGGCTCAACTTTCCAAATATCTGAAACACGTAGACAGGAGCAGCAAACAGCAGTTACAACCTCCAACCTAAATACTAAACTATTGTGGATAATGTGGGAAATGTAGGAAATCACCAACTGAAGCAGAGGTGAACGAGGCAGGTTGAGGATGAATGTGTCTATCAAAAAGGAGATTACAATAAATCACAGAATCCCACAGGACCTGAAGCTCACACTGATGAGATGTAGTGAACCAGGCCTGAGGTTTGTTTCCTCCTTTAACACGATTACAGTATAACACACCAACAGGATGCTCAACTTGGAAACTTGGGTGTGGCTTTAAGGAGCATGTATTCTCCAAACGTAGAAGATGCCAAGCTGACAGGTGAATTGGGGATTAGAGCTCTGCTGGAGTATCCATGTTTGTTTCAAAAGATAACCAACATCCTCAGAAGTTGCGATGAAACATTTATATCACACACACACACACACACACACACACTGTAGTGGACAAAACAGGATTTATGAAGAGGATAAACTCCAGGAGAGCTCTGGCCCTCCTGTAGGGTGTGTTGTTTGATCGCTCCTGCAGAAGGTTCAGTTCGATCCACTGTTACTGCTGTGATTTAGTGTCAGTTCCATCAGAGTGTGTCCCTGTTTTTCAATTTAGAACATTTTTTTTTCTTTTGAAATTACAGATACATACATATCAGGTTACTGTGATGTAAAGCGCGCACACACACACACACACACACACACACACAGATTTGTAGGTCTATGGAAGCCTTAGAGCCCATCAAAACCCACCGTACAACTGTTTTCCAGTTCACACTTAACACTTAACCACCACTGTGGCAAATATGACTCTAGACTCTAGACTCTAGACTAGACTGAGGGTTTGCTTATGATCACTGTCCTGTTGTAAGGTCCAATGACACCCAGTCCTCAGCTTCCTCACAGAAGGCCTGATGCTTTTTCCTAAGATGTCATGATGCTTGAATTAATCCATCTTGGCTTCCACACGCTGCAGGGTTCAAAAAACAAAACAGTAAAACAGCCCCAGAGCATCACTGAGCCACCACCATGCTCCACTGTTTTCAGCGTATTCTTTATTCTTCTTCCTCCATACTGATCCCTAGGCCTGTTCCACAGAACAGAATCTCAAAACGTCTTTGGCCTATTTATGATTTTGATTATACAGTAGAGGCATAGAAACCTTCAGCTTTTAGTATGCACCTCACTGTGCCTGCTGAAACCTCGGGGCCTCTTCATATCACATCTTGCCGCAAAAAATCTGCTGAAGTGAAGTTTTTCTTCAGCACCTAAAATTCTGGTTGCAGCCCGTGATAGCTTCTTTTTCTGTACAGTAGCCACTGTTCCTTTAACAATACACTTGATTCCATCAGTAAGATTTAACTATTTTTTGTTATTACAATGTTATTATACTATTTGTAGTTTTTTCTTCTTTGTGAGAGGCAACAATCTTTTTGATTGAGCTATATTCATAACATTTAAACAAACATGGCACTACTACACTACTACTACTACTAGTACTACTAGTACTACTACTACACTACATCTAACCAATTCAGGTGTTTCATGTGTTCTATGTCAAGCACGCCTGGTGCAACTAATCAGAATCTTCATAAATTGCATCAGGTGTGCTTGTGCCTTGCCAATGTGAGCTCATATGAGCGATTCAGGGGTTTTATAACTGAGAAAGCAGTTACAGTGGCACTTTGTAGAGAATCTACAAACATTAGCTATGCTGCTTTTGGTGTTTTGAGATATTTAAATAGTTCCTGTTTGATTTGTTCATTGTGAACAGCTTAAAGCAATTATTATTAGAACACGTCACCACACTCTTTGGTTAATGCTCCAGTGAGGGATTCTAGTTTTCTAGTCAGATTCTGTCATTTGTTGGGTCCCAGACCTGGTAGAATGGTGAGTTTAACATCTAAAAAACCAACCTGTTCAGATGTTTGGTTAATGGTTTGTGAACGAACACTTTCGAGTCTTTTACCTGAAGGTGCCAGTAGCCGAGGCCTCTGTTCACCATCCACTGGTGATAAAGTGTCTCACACACCTGTTACTCAGTGTGAGTCACTGAGGATCCAGGACAGAACAGACAGAGACCTGAAGGAACCTGCACGATCAAAAGAGAAGTAAGCCAAAAAGGTCAGTGTTTCTAAAAAATGAAAAGAGGAAATTAGGTTTTTCTACAATAAATTGGTGTAAAAGGATGACGATATGTTGGAGGTGTGCTCGTTGCCTACAGCTCATCATCCAGTGATTAGTCTTTTGTTCTTGTGACGTTATTCCCTGTAGTATTGACTTGTGCCAATATTTAAAATGAATCTTCTGACAGGATGCCATTAAAATGTCCTTAGCTTCAAAATGAAAGTAAATGTTTGGAAAGAGCCCACAAAGTCCATTTAGAAATTTAAATTGACCAGGAGCTTCGATTTTACTGCAGTGCAGCTGTAAAAGTCCCGTCTAACATTTTTCTAAGCACTTTAAACAATTCTTAAGTTGAAAACTCACTACTTCACAGTGTAAAGTATTTTTATAGAACCATCGTGTCTGCTGAAGCAGCAGCGATGAAGTGACATTTACAACAAAATCTGTAGACGCATGTTAGTTTCTAATGATTTTATACCAGAGTCATATCTCTGTCATCAACTCAGTGGAAAATGAAATTAATAAAGTCCAGCCCACATAACGTAAGTTAAAAAACCATGGTGGATATGTGCCACGTACATCAAATTTCAACACTGAACTGATTTGTATGAAATTTAGACACAAGATGCCATGTGACTACGATGTCCCATTAGAAACAGTGTCCCACATTCATAAATCCTATTCATCTGACCACTAGAATGTCCTGTCACGTTCAGACCCTCACTGCTGACGGTAATCTCTGTTAGCTTGTTAATGAGGAATTCCATTATGTATTAGCATCAAACTAACTGTCATTTGACATTTTCAAGTCATTTGAATAGGATGGAAAATGTGTCATAATGTTGTAGATATTTAAATGTGCTGTCAGTTTTCATATGGTTGATTTATAAATAGTTAGTTAGATAGATAGATAGTTTTACAGTGTTTTCATTTGGGAGGAAAACAAAAGGAGTCTGACGTTGGTCTGTACTGATGGACTCTGTGGAGCAGGACACCTCCACAATGAAAGCAGCACACTTCTTATGAGACATGATTGTTAACTGCAAAAAACAGAAGTGGAAAACGACAAGTGTGAGGAGGAGAATAGGCCACAAAGGGGTGCGGGAGGGAGCCGGCTTCCTGACTCAGTTCCATGTGTCCTCAGACACTGATTCACGTTTGTATCACCTGAAATGACCTTCGCTGGAATCCACAAACTTTCAGAGAATCTTCTCAGTGAGGTGTTAAAGTGAAAATCCTGGGGAGTAGCTTCAGCTTAGGAGCGATTTCTAAACCTTCTCACAGCAACAGAAGAGAGGGAACAGGCTAAAACCTTCATCTCTGGAGTGGTGACGTGGTTGACGTGACACACACACACACACACACACACACACACACACACACACACACACACACACACACACACACACACACACACACACACACACACACACACACACCAGGAGGATGAGATGTTCTCTCTGTGACAGATTATCAAAAGCTGAGAGACAAATTGAGCCTCCAGTTTTAGAATTGTTAAAAAACTCTAACTGTGTGTTCTAGTGCACAAATAACCTGCAGACTGGCTTCTGTCAGATGAAGGTAACTTCCTTCCAGTTATTAATGTGTCCAGCTCCATGAGAATAAAAGTCCGCACTGCTAGTTAACAGCTGGCCCTTCAAACCATGAAATCTGTCACAGATTCTCTACAGTTAACGAGCACTGGTGCACAGAGTCCTGAATTATTTTACAGTTGGCATAAACATTAATTTGTCCTCTAGGACCTTTCCTGGGCAATTCAGGAACACCAGCAGCATGTACAGTGTGCAGTGTGTTTTTGCTTTTGGTACCAACTGAAATAAAATGCATTAAAAAGTTCAAGCATGAATAAACACTGCACAAATGTTTCTTATAACAATAAGACATTAAAGTGTGACAGACTGACAGTTGACAGATATCATCTTATCTTCAGAATAGAACTGTAACAGAAGTTCTATATATATACTGTATATACTCTATATATGTTAATAGGAAACACTGTACATAGATTTCGTTATGCAGATGACACCCAGCTATGTTTATCTATGAAGTCAGAAAAAACTGATGAATTCATCAAACTTCAAGCTGCTTAAAAGACATAAAGGCCTGAATGTCCTCTAACGTTCGTCTCCAAAATTACTAACCAATTACTTGTGGTTCCTAGAGTTTCCAAATGTAGAATGGGAGGCAGAGCCTTTAGCTACCAAGCCCCTCTCCTGTGGAACCAGCTCCCAGTTCAGGTTCTGGAGGCAGACACCCTCTCTACATTTAAGACTAGGCTTTTATAAATCTTATAGTTAGAGATGGATCAGGTGACTCTGAACCATCTCTTAGTTCTGCTGATATAGGTTAGTCTGCTGGGGGACCTCTACTGATACACTGAGCTCCTCTCCTCTCTCCTCTCTCCTCTATTCATTCAAATTCTACCATTTCATGTCATTAACTTTGTGTCTTCTCTCTCCTGTAGTTGTGTTTCCTCCTCTTTTTCCTCCTCTCTGTCCTCCTCCTTGGACCAGTTACTGGTCCTACCAACCTGTCCAGTGCCTCTGCTGGCTGCTTTTCTTTTCTCTCTCCTCTTTCCACTCACCCCAACCGGTTGAGGCAGATGGCCGCCCACCCTGATCCTGGTTCTGCAGGAGGTTTCTTCGTCTAAAGGGAGTTTTTCCTCTCCACTCTATATAATTCTTTATACAGTTATATATTTTAAGGTCTTAAACTGTTAAGTGCCTTGAGATGACATCTGTTGTGATTTTTCACTATATAAATAAAATTGAATTGGAAATTGAACTAAAATCTATTTAATACTGACATAAGTTTAAGTTAATGCTGCACACTTAAACACCTCCACACACCTGATTAATCAGTTTTCAAAGTGAGCACTGTGTGCTTGTTTTAAAAGGTTGTCAGACACAGCTCTCTGACAATACCACCATCAGAAAATTAACTCCAGATACTATTAGACAGTCTGACTGCACTAGTTTGAAGCATTTCTGTATGTCTGATTTTCATTTAAAGCCTCTTATTTCCTGATATTTTATGACAAAGAGCTGATTTAAGTCGACATTAAGGATGACGCAAAGATTTCAGTCTATCTGACGTTTTAGGAGACAACACCTCAGCCTCAATAGTTTAACTAATTGGGGTTTAGCTGACAGCATGTGCACAGTGTGTGAGCGAGTGGATCAAAAACCACAACTCCAACAGCAATCAAGCGTCAAACTCTGGCAGACCTCCCCAGGAGTTTATCCTCCTGATAGAAGCTGCTTCGAGCTTTGTGAGGCTAATATTTCAAAGAAGTGTTTGAAGTAGTTCTCCATACAAGAGAGCGTAGGAAACAGCAGCGGAAGCCTTTACATAGGAAGGATTTCTATTTCTGGAGTCCAGATGTTGCAGATGGGCTGCACAGCTGGACTCCTCCCTGCAGCCTACACACCTGGAACAGGAAACATCCCTGTTCAAGAGCTGAAGGCTGCACAGCTGAGCATTTGTAATAATTCTAAAGGTTAAATTAGTTGGATGTCAGTAAAAGAAGCAGAAAGAGAGTGAAATGTAGAAAAGAGTGCAGTTCCCAAGGTATTCATGTGTCCTTGGACATGTGCCACACAACCTGAGGTCACCTTTGCTGTAAATCCATCATAAGATCCACCTGGGGCCAGATTCACCAGGTTTCTGCGAACACTCTCGGGAAGCTTTTAACTGAGTCTAAAAATCCTGGGAAGCAGCCCCAGTTTGATTTAAGAAGGTTTCTCAAGGCAGCTGAAAGTGATGGAGTATGGTAAAACTTGAATCTGAGGGAGAGAGTGTGGTTGTTTGTGAGGTTGTTGTAGTGAGAGCGGGAAATGAGTCAGAATTACTGTTGCTGCTGTGAATGTGTTATCCTACTGATATCCTACCTTTAATCACCATCACTCTACATTTCTCATGTCAAATATCTAAACATCTATTGGACACATAGACATACAGCCGTGCACATACATTCATGATTACAGTTCAAATTTGGTGATTTAATAAAAGCCACTGGGTTGTCTATATAATATAGAGTTATATTTGAGATGACTTCTGTGAATTGAATTGAATTATTTTTGCACAAGACACAGTGCAGCCCTGAAATCACAAGCATGTTGAAACTAGTCTTTAATCACCACTGTGTCTAACGTTGTGCTCATATCATCATTAAAAGCAACAGAGTTGCCTCAGACAGCAACAAGCTCCTCTGACTAAAGACAACAGAGACAAAACTTTCAGCACTAAGAGTTAAGTTAAGTAAAATCTAATCTTAACTCTAAGAACAATTGAAAAGGAGCTGCCCACTTTAACTTTTATTAGCTTTATAAGACAGGACGAGCAGCTAATTTACAGTAGGTTGTTTCTGATGTGAATCCAATTCATTCTGCCAGCATTTTATTAACGCACTCTCTGTCTCCTCCTCTCTGTCTCCTCCTCTCTGTCTCCTCCTCTCTGTCTCCTCCTCTCTGTCTCCTCCTCTCTGTCTCTTCCTCTCTGTCTCCTCCTCTCTGTCTCTTCCTCTCTGTCTCCTCCTCTCTGTCTCCTCTCTGTCTCCTCCTCTCTGTCTCCTCCTCTCTGTCTCCTCCTCTCTGTCTCCTCCTCCTCTCTGTCTCCTCCTCTCTGTCTCCTCCTCTCTGTCTCCTCCTCTCTGTCTCCTCCTCTCTGTCTCTTCCTCTCTGTCTCTTCCTCTCTGTCTCTTCCTCTCTGTCTCCTCCTCTCTGTCTCCTCCTCTCTGTCTCCTCCTCTCTGTATCTCCTCTCTTGTTCCTCCTCTCCTGTCTTCTCCTCTCTGTCTCCTCCTCTCTGTCTCTTCATCTCTGTCTCCTCCTCTCTGTCTCCTCCTATTTGTCTCATCCTCTGTCTCCCTCCTCTCTCTCTGTCTCTTCCTCTCTGTCTTCCTCCTCTCGGTCTCTTCCTCCTCTGTCTCTCCTCTCTGTCTCCTCCTCCTTGTCTCACTCCTCTCTGTCTCCTCTCTTGTCTCCTCCCTCTCTGTCTCCTCCTCTCTATCCTCTCTGTCTCCTCCTCTCTGTATCTTCCTCTCTGTCTCTTCCTCTCTGTCTCTTTCCTCTCTGTCTCCTCCTCTCTGTCTCTCCTCTCTGTCTCCTCCTCTCTGTCTCTTCCGATCTGTCTCCTCCTCTCTGTCTCCTCCTCTCCTCTGTCCTCCTCCTCTCTGTCTCCTCCTCTCTGTCTCCTCCTCCCTCTCTCCTCCTCCTCTCTGTATCCTCCTCTCTGTATCTTCCTCTCTGTCTCCTCCTCTCTGTCTCTTCCTCTCTGTCTCCTCCTCTCTGTCTCTTCCTCTCTGTCTCCTCCTCTCTGTCTCTTCCTCTCTGTCTCCTCCTCTCTGTCTCTTCCTCTCTGTCTCCTCCTCTCTGTCTCTTCCTCTCTGTCTCCTCCTCTCTGTCTCTTCTTCTCTGTCTCCTGCTCTCTGTCTCCTGCTCTCTGTCTCCTCCTCTCTGTCTCCTCCTCTCTGTCTCTTCCTCTCTGTCTCCTCCTCTCTGTCTCCTCCTCTCTGTCTCTTCCTCTCTGTCTCCTCCTCTCTGTCTCCTGCTCTCTGTCTCCTCCTCTCTGTCTCCTCCTCTCTGTCTCTTCCTCTCTGTCTCTTCCTCTCTGTCTCTTCCTCTCTGTCCTCTCTGTCTCCTCTCTGTCTCCTCCTCTCTGTCTCCTCCTCTCTGTCTCCTCCTCTCTGTCTCCTCCTCTCTGTCTCCTCCTCTCTGTCTCCTCCTCTCTGTCTCCTCCTCTCTGTCTCTTCCTCTCTGTCTCCTCCTCTCTGTCTCCTCCTCTCTGTCTCCTCCTCTCTGTCTCTTCCTCTCTGTCTCCTCCTCTCTGTCTCCTCCTCTTTGTCTCCTCCTCTCTGTCTCTTCCTCTCTGTCTCCTCCTCTCTGTCTCTCCTCTCTGTCTCTTCCTCTCTGTCTTCTTCTCTCTGTCTCCTCCTCTCTGTCTCCTCTCTGTCTCCTCCTCTCTGTCTTTCCTCTCTGTCTCCTCCTCTCTGTCTCCTCCTTCTGTCTCTTCCTTCTCGTCTCCTCCCTCTGTCTCCTCCCTCTGTCTCTTCCTCTCTGTCTCTCCTCTCTGGTTCTCCTCTCTCTGTCTCCTCCTCTCTGTCTCCTCCTCTCTGTCTCTTCCTCTCTGTCTCCTCCTCTCTGTCTCTTCCTCTTTGTCTCCTCCTCTCTGTCTCCTCCTCTCTGTACTTTTCTGCGGGGGTCCTCGGCCTCAGACCTCTATATTTCCAGTGTTCATTAACTGGTCCTCCCAGCCTGCCCAGTGTTTGTCTGCAGCCTGTTGTTCTTTGGCTGCTTGTTTCCTCTCTCTACAGACTCCCTCCCTATATTCTGTAAGGTCTTAAAACTCACACTGTAAAGTCTTTAGATGACGTTTGTTGTGCTAAATAAGTCCAGTCAGCTGGACCAGAGACTGGTTTCGGTGTGTCTGTGATCCTTCGGTGACACTGACGGTGTCAGAAAAGGGCTGAATTAGTTGTTAAACTTGTAAAATGTCTTAAGAAATGTTGGAAAGTTCATCAGATATTTGAAGCTAAAGTTTCTGTCTGTGAGTCACTCTCTCATCAAAGCCCAAATCTGTTTTTTCTTTTCCGTGCTTCAATATTAAGTCAAAGTGTGGACTTGAAATGATCAAAAGGATGACTTTACTCCTGAGGAGAGGACCAGAAGAGCGAGTGCACTGAAGCTCTGTGCTTTCTTACACTTGGGTGGATTTTTCATCACTCGTTCTTTAGGAGGGGGCATAAATTGGGAAGTTCAGTGTGCCGAGGCGGCAAACAGCATCAAGCGTCATATCAAAGATCCAGTCCAGAGTCTAGGATGTGGTCAGAGCGCTGTCCAGGTTTCATCATGGGAACAGACTCCAGCTGATTAACTGGTTCATCGTTTTCATTAAAAGGTTTTTATGTTTGATTGTTGGTTTGATTTCTCTCACATCACAACGTCCCGCTGGTTTTTCTGCCTTTTTCATCATTAGAGAACAAACTAACTTCTGTGTTCACCACTCTGCTGTCTCTTCCGTTTCCTGGGAAAAGCTTCAGATATGTTTGGAATCAATAGAGCTGCGAGGGGCCGTCATCACGGCTGAGCAATTAAGCACATTAGCAAATTAGCAGAACTGTTAAAAGAAAAATCTAAAGTCCATTCAAAAAGTGCAGCAATCCAAGCTTCAGGGAAAACTGCAAAAACACCACAGAGGTTAAATATGAAACGAAACCTTTTAGTCTTTGTGAACTTCAAGCGACACCAGTCACCAGATTTAAGTTGCAGACTGCAAAGTTCAGTGCAGTTTTTTCTTAATGTGAAGTACAAATATATATATATGTATAAATAGGACACGTTTCATTTCCATGATTAGGAACCATGTCGTGCATTAACGTGCAGCAGACATTCAGTTACACTATGGATGAGTTGTCGTATGCTATATGGGTTGATGTATGATTCAATGTCTCTGACATTTTAATGCAGAAATAGAATAAAATTACTATTCAGTGCTGGAGCACCCCCCCTCCACCTCACACTTCCTGATGCGTGCTATATATTTGGGTCAGTCCTGCACAGTAAGCACAGCAGCAGGTTGAGATTGTTCCTCTACGCGAGTTGGGAGGAGGGTTGAGAAAAGTTTGAACAGTGACTGCATCAACTGTGAAATGAGTCACATTCAATCAGAAGCATCGAGGGGTCTCATCAGTACCTGGGGAGAAAATGACACTGAAACAAGCTGTGGAGCAAACTTGTTATTTCCCGTCATCTGCACTTTGTCACAACAATCATCGACTCACAGGTGCTGACGTGTGCTGCCTCCTTCAATGGGGGAATCAAACCCCCAGAGACAACTGGTACCAGACCAGCCCTATAGCATATACTGCAGATATATACTGAACAGGCTACAACACAGGCACAGAGAGCAGGGAGCCACTGGAACAGAGTCTGCGTCTGGAGATCAGTCAGAAAATAACCACGACAAGATATAAGACAAGTATGAGGCTAAGTATGAGGATAGGTATGAGACTGCACAGAGCAACAACAAAGACACAGTTTGGTCCAGTTATTGTTGGTTTACATGTGAATCAGTTACTAGAAACTTCAGAGCCTGTGCACAGCACAGAGCGCACGGCAGCTCGTGAACACCCAGTCACAGGTGCTGATATGTGGCTGGTGTCACTTCAAACCCAGGGAGACTCGTTAGAGCTGAGTGAGTTGGACCTGATTTCAACAGGTTTAGTGCCGTTAGTGGTCTGAACTGAAAAAGTCACGATGATAAAATCTTTAAAGTAAAGAGGATAAGATCAATTTGATCCCAGCTCAGAATGTGTGTCAGTCTGTAAAGAAGACTAAACAAATGACAGCTGAAAACAGAAATGGACGACAGAGGCGGAGGCTGATGACTCATGGCCACGTTCCTCTGACCAACTCTGTTTGTGGCTGTTTTCATTTGACGTGCAGCTGTCACCTAATCCCACATGCATATCAATAACTATCTGCAGGGGAGGATTTAGAGTGCGACACCGCAGAGCTGCCTGAACCCAGGAGGGTTGGTGTCATATCTGTGCTGAGCTTCACAGGATCCAGACGTGCTAAGACGAGCACGATCACAGATGTTTAAAGGGTTGATTCACCCACATTTTTCCTAATACTTTTTGAGGACCTTGCTCATCTCTTCTCTGGTTCAACTTTATGCAGATGAGTCAAGCTCCAAACACGAGAACCACTTCTACTAGTTTCTGCAGACACTGTGTTTCACTACAGCGCTACCATCACGAGAATCATCTTCAGACATGTTCTGTGCATTTGAACATGTCCAGAGGTCAGTTAGGTTGTTGAAATGAGCTCATGTTGAGGGTCTGAAGATGTCCCAGAACCAGTCGGAGCTCCTACAAATCCCCCCGCTGCTGTTTTTCTGTTTAATGTGAATGGGTTTGTTTGTCAAGCGACAGTTCAACTCACCGTGGGACCGAACATCAGCGTGGTTGTTAGTCCAGGAGAGCCTTTACGTAAAGATGGAAATGAAGCGCTGAAGCTGAATTAGACTCAGCAGCTGAGCAGTTAGACCAGGGTTGACAACAGCATCATGAGATGAACATGAACATATGAGTGCTAGAGGATGTTTGTCCCAGATGCTATAAAAATTCCTTCCAGGTGTTTCTGAGATTTAGCCTTGGCGAGGTCACCGTGACCTTTGACCTTTGACTTCCTAAATCTACTTAGTTCACTTGAACCTGTCCCCCGGTCAGGTCCCCCACCCAGCTAGGAGCAAGACGCAGTGAAGAGAATCTCTGGGGTTGCTTTGAGTCTCTCTTCCAGTTCCTCAGTAACCAGGTCTGAGCCTGGTCGTGTGTTCAGTAAACCCTCCGTGACCTTTAGGTAATCTGCTGTAACGTCATCTCTGCTTCTTCAGTGGTTGATGTGAAACTTCTTGAAGAAAGAGGAAAAGGAACTGGAGGAGACATGGAGAGGAAACATTGAGGATGTGAGAGGAGAAAAAGGAAACAGGGACATGAGAGGTTTTTAGAGGAGAATAAACAAAGAGGAGCAGACAGATCTGTGAGCTCTGCATGCTGATACAGTCGATGTGTATTTAGAATCTTATTTGAACAGTTTCTCTCCAACTTTCACACCCACTGTGTCAATACGATTACTGACATCAAAGTCAGTCCTGCAGCTTCTCTTCAGGTCTTTTTACTGACGTAAAAGAGAAAATAATCTGTACATTTACCGTCTTATTCTGTCTTTGTCTCTTTGTGTGGAGAAAGATTAGAGGCAGAGAGAGGACGGTTTGAATTAAACAATATGTTGAAACATAAAAAAGACATGTTGGTACAGAAAGCAGTGATGTTAAAATGAGTGTGTGACAAATGCAAATGTCTGCTTTTAATTGGAGCGTCTGCTGACACCAACCTCCTTCCACACACAGACAGAATTATCTGAAGCTGTTCTGCTCATTAATCACTCGCTGCATTCACAATTTGATTCACTACATGTTTTTCAATCATGTTAATATCACTTAATATCTCCCTGGTTGTTTTGATTCACTCTCCTGAAAATTACTTTTCTATGCAACAGCCACAAAGACGTTTTAGTGAGGAGCAGAATTATGTTCTCTAATAACATGATCATCACATTTAACGTTAGTGATGAGTCGCTGATACTTAACGAATCAGTGAAACGTTCACAGACGATGTGTAAACATCCAATTTTCACGTCTTTTGTTTGTTTCTGTATGTGAGTATGTGCACTCAAGCTTGTTCAGATGAAATGTGTGAACCTATGTAACTGTGGTGTAATTCCATCACTGAGGATGGTTAAGAGCCGTAAACCTGCAGCAGCAAATGAAATGAGTCCATCCAGTCCATCTGTTTACAGTGCATCTCTTCTGCAGTAATCTTTCTAAATTCATTACTAAAAACTCTTTAATACAACATCTGCTTGTAAATAAATGCCCACCCATAATCTTATGACCATTTTAATAAAAAAAACTGAAACTATAAAAAAATATTTGGACGTCACAGGTTTTTACACTTGGCTGAGATGAAAAACAAAGTGAAACAGACTGAGTGAATAAATCCTGACGTCCACGTGTGTGGAGGCCTCAGGCTTCCTCACCTCACATCTCATCATGTTTTCTACTGTAGCAGCTTTTAATTACTTCACTTTTCATGTCTTAATTGTTTTATTAGTGCCAACGGTAGAATTAGCTCCTCCAGCTGTTTATCTCCCTAAACCACCTGCTGCGGCGGCTGTAACTCAGGCGAATGCATGTTCTGTTAATCACAGGGTCGCCAGTTTAATCCCCAGCTCTAACTCATGAGCCGGAGGAGCCGGGCATTGACTTTGTCGTGCACCATATGTATTTATGCTGAAGCTTCCTTGGGGGAGACACTGAACCCCATGTGGCCCAGCATGTTGCACAGCAGCTACAGTCATTGCTGCGTCCTGAATGTCTCCACAGGAATCTGCAGATAGAATTCATATTTACAGTAAAGTGAACAATACTTCTGTACTTAAATATGGTAAAACTGTTGGAGTTGGACTGTTCACTGCTGAAACCTGTGCAATGACACAAGACACGGAACATCCCAACCTGAATCCATAACGATGGTCAGACCCTGGGTCAGAGAGACCTGTTAGCCAGCACACAGCAGATCTGTTTTTAAAACCTAAGTGTACTCAGGATAATAAGTGTAGTGTTCCACTGTGTGTCTCAATGATCCATCTGTTTACCTTGGTGTCTTACTGTTTCCTCTCCAGCGCTACAGCTGCTGTCACGCTCAGATGTGTTTTTAGTGGCTCTTAAAAACTGGATGAGTGCCTGCACACCGAGGCTGTGTCCTCCTGCTGCAGCTCACACTGACATGTGCATGTGATCACTCACCACTACCACTCAGGAGTTCTCTGAGAGCTCATCATCACTAGCTTTAATTTTTGACTGATTACTGAAACACACCTGACACTTGTTTTCAGCAGGGCTGTAGAGAGATGTGGTGGAACCTGGACAGGCACCAGGGATGGGGAAGCTCTACGGTTCCTCACTCATCTGTTCTCAGTCTCAGTTCTTCTTCTACTGTGAATCCTAAGTGTGTTGTCTGCTCTCACTAAAGTCAGTTGTCAATACACCGTTGAATGTGGGTTAGTGATGCCCAGTTGCTCCTGCTTTAACTGTAATATGTTTAAAGCTGTTTTTAATTCCTACTTATTCCCATTTACACTCTTAGTCTGTACTCGAATCAGCTGGGTGTAACTGTCCAGCCCCACCCACCATCTTTCCTTCTGTGTGTAGATAAATTAAAACCCGAACTTGTTCTGAAGATGTTTCCAACAGTCTTTACGATGATTTATTCAGTTCACTGACTTTAACTAACGACACTAAGACTCAAACATACAGAAAACCTCAGGAGCATGAGGTCTCAGCTTTATTCTGTTTGTAGGTTGGGTTCTTTCTCATTTCTCTTAAGGTTTCTTGTGATGATTCATTCTACATTAGTTCTCGCTGCTGCTGGTTTTCATGTTGTTCTCTCTCTCTCTCACCTTCCTACCGCCTCTTAGCTCTTTGGTTCCGAGCTCTGCAGCAGGAGGTCTCTAAACGCTTTTCCACAGTAACTCCTCCGTACCTTCTCCTCTTAACTAAAACTCTGCTGCGTAGGATCTCATCAAATGGGATCGAGCATCAAATACCTGATATTTGTGCAAATGGGATTTTAAAGAACCCAGATGTGGATCTAAGTAGTTTTATCTTTTGGCACGTAACGTCTTGGAGAACACGGGTATCAAACACCAGATTACTGTTAATATGTGTTTTCACTGCTTCATGTGCAGCACTGTCACACTCCTGTCATTTTGGCCACAGTGTCTTTGTCCGCTGCCACCCACCAGGTGTCCTCAGTCTATTTCCATCAGTTCCTGTTCCCTGTTCACGTCCACCTGTCCTGCAGTGACCTTTAATCTCACACACCTGTTTCCAGTTTCCTCGTTATCCAGCCAGTACTTAAACGTGCCAGTTCTTCCTGCTTCCTGCCAGATTGTCATGTTGCCCATCACGCTGTGGACTTTTGTTCCTGCCTGTGAGCTGATGCCATCACTGTCTCTTTGGAGAGAGTCACTGAATTGTTCCTGTGTGTTCCTGCATTTGGTTCATGTTCTCTGTTACAGTAGTGCCTTTAAATAATATTGTATCAGCTTCACACCAGATACAATTAAATTGTTAGACACACACACATCTGATCACAGCGGCATGTTACCTTCATCATCTAGAACTCTAACCAGATTCACTTTAGACTGTGAAACCCTTCACGTCCAGGTGTTGAACTGAGATTTAAAAGGGGTTTTATCAGTGGAGGGAGATTAAAGAGGAGACCAGACACACAAACAGTCTCTCAGGTGTTTGGAAACAGCCAGCAGCAGCCGACCTCGTGCAAACAACCAGAATTCAACTTAAATTCAACTCAAAGAAGAGGCAGACAGCAGCCTTCAGAATAAAGGCTGAATAGAGCTGCAGCACTTTGAGTCTATGGGGGTGTGCCCGGGTACTTTGAATAAATCCACAGTAATTGAACATTTTTGTGCCTGTGTCTGCCGGCACCAAACAATCAGAGGAGAGCTCAGCACTGCTCCGAGGAGGCAAACAACACGCGAGAAACTCATCCAAGTCGTGATGAAAAGTCCCACAGCGCCGTCATAATAAGCAGCTGTTATCACCCGGCAGTGAGGGTGACATTCGGAAGTGAGTCACTTGGCATCTTGGAGCTAATGAAGTTGAATACCTCTCATTTAATGAAATATTAAACGAGAGGTGTTGGAGAAGTTTATTAGTACAGCCTGGAGGGAAGAGAACTGTAGTTTGAAGAACTTCCGAAACTGAAGAGACTCTGCGTGCTCATCATATCTGTGCTGGCCGAACAGGTTGTGACTCAATTATTCAGTTGTGCATGATAAAGAAAACTGTTTCAGTGTGTTTCACACAGAGAAAGCAGCAAAACGTAGGGATGAGAAATACATTGATGTCCTATAGAATGATAATAGTTAATGCAGTAAATAGAAAAACATCACAGAGGGTTCCTGAACAGTCAATATAGACCCAATTAGATCATACTGCGTGAACTTATCCCCCAACACTACTCATTAACACGTTATTAAAGAGACAGAGGGAGAAAACAACCTTCTCAACGGTGAAGATTTAAAAAGCCGCCTCTTCCTCCTCTCAACGACAGATCTGGGTTCAGTCTCTGTGACGTCATCGTGATGTTTATCACGAGACAAACATTAGTGCTGCTGTTTTAAATAAGTCACACAAACTCATTGAAATATCACTTGTGCTCTTTGTGAGCTGGACACAGTTCCAAACTCTCTGGTGCTTCATTCTTTTATTTCCCACCTGTAAAACAAGATATTTTCATTTTAATCCACATTATTAAAGTCATTTGTACTTTACATTTCCCCCAGTCCATAGAAGAACCTTTCTAATTTGAAGCCCACTCGGTGGTCCATGGTCTGATGGATATTTCCCACCTGACAGAATGAGATATTGAAAGACTTTAAAAGCTCTTTTCCTCCTGAGACAGCAGAGAGCAGCAGTCGGAGCATATTTAACGTCTTTGGTAGCAGCGAAATGGATTTTAATCATTGTCTCCAGCTGGAAGCAGATTTTTATGTTTTCTTGTCTGTTTAAAAGACCTGAAGTAGACGTGGATGAATCTGTGTTCCTCAAAGAAAAACCTTCAGTGGTTTCTTTAGGTATTCGTGCTGCGTTTGGTTTGTAATCTGACGGGGGAGTTACAGCGGAGCTCTGCTGCTCAGTGGGAAAACACGATCAATCACTGAATCTTTTTCTTTTGTGATTGGCTCTTGTTTATCTCGGATCACTTCGACTCGTCCTTTAGCTGCTTCATACTGAATTTCTGTAGAAACAAGACGAGATGCCACATTCAGACAGACACTTGTATTAGACTGAGCTGAGCGGACGGACCTTTGTTATCATTGATCTGTTTATCACTCTCAGAATCAGGAGGTAACAATTGTACCGACCCGGCCGATGTGTTTATCCCTCAGGTAAACGGCACTTCAGAATGAACTGACACCATCTACATGTATGTATCTGAAGGTAAATGACTGAACCTCATTTCATTCAGAATTGATTCATCACATCGTCTTGACTGCTGGTGTCAGAACAGACACACACACACATAGATGTGCATCATTCAGACACAGATTTTCAGATTTTACTTGATTTGTGCTCCCACAGTCGGCTGTAGATGGACCTAAGGAAGTCGAAAGCTGAATCCTCGTTTCCTTTGTGCATCCTGAAACTCTTGGAGCCATTTTTCTTCATTGACTCCCTGAGATTAAACTGTCACCTGAACAGAACAGAAAGGCCACGCTCTCTGATTGTTCACTTTTCGTCAGCCGTGTGGCTCGGCCGTCCGTGTCCTAAAATGATTTTGTAGAACTGGGAATTCAGGGAGACTGAGGGTTGAACTGGTTTATTCAGGAGGAGAAGACTGTGATGAAGGTGGAATGCTTTTACCCAAAGTCTGATGGCTGTTTGAAACACTGAAGGGAGGGGATGCAAAGACTGAAGTTAAAGAACATTAAAGTTCTGCCACCCGACCTGCCAATGAGAAAATGCCTTAAACAGTCTTAATGTCAATGTCTAGGATTTCCAGGATATTCCAGGAATTCCAGGATAATGCATTGTTTACAGTAGTATTTTTGCTGGTGTCAGGGGTCAACATGTACATTATAACAACTTAATTTATTGAGCCCCTTGGGGGATGACAGACAGTACATACGTATCAGTATTAGTGTGGGGTTCAGACAGACTGGGACTCAAACCACAAACCCTGTGGTTTGTACACCAACTGAGCTACTGCTGCTCCATAAAGCTGTGTTCTCATACCTGGAGTCAAACCGAGCTGTCTGGGTGAAAAGCAGAATTCCTCCTGCTGGACCGTAAAGGAATATGGACCAGATGGACATGATGACAGAATAAATCTGACTCGTCACTGTGTGTCTGTTAGTTTAGATATAGTGGATCTGATCACTGGCTGCTTCCTGCTGATGAATAGATCTTTGGCTTGTTGTGAACACACCTCGGGGAGGAATCCTTGTCACAGTCTGGGACTGCACCACACAAGTTGCTCCACTCAGTCATGAAACTACTCATTTCAGTTGAGCTGTAAACTTTCCAAACTCGGCCCAAACTTTTTTTTTTCCCCTCCAGCAGAGCTCACGGAGCTGCAGAGCTCTGGGGAGCAGCCGAGCGCACCAATTACATCTGTTTCTGTCCCTTCAAGCGTCAAATGGGCTGCAATAATGTATTTGGTTGAAAAGCAGGCTTCTATTTTATTCATGGTGTCTGACCAGCAGTGGGTCTTTGGGATTCTCTTTGTTCCACAGCTGCCTTGTCGTACAGTTGTGAGGAAAATGTCCCGACACAAAAGAAGCTGGATTCTAGTTGAAGCGCTGCTTTTCTTCATGTTGCTGTTGCCTTTATCATCATCGTTCCATCGCCTCGCCTCAAAGTTTACTATTGTTGTGAAGACACAGAAGCTGGACTGAAAACTGGCTGCTGAGCGATTTCATATTAATACTGAAAGGAGAATGTGTGTGTGTGTGTGTGTGTGTGTGTGTGTGTGTAGTTGTCCACAGAGGACAGTTTGTTTGACAGTAATAAAGACCTGAACACCATCAGATGTTGCTCGCTCACTGCTTTACTACGAGTGGAGGGACTGAAAAACTCACTGCAACTCAAACAAATGCACAACATGGAGCAGTAGCATGTGCAGTTTCCTGACCCCGTGTTCTTATGTTGCTGTCAACATGATGCAGCTGAGCTCCAGCATCACTGCAGTGAGTCTTTTATTCAGATTTCAATACATGAAATGAGTCATTAACCACTTTATGTTCTGCTGCTGTCTGAAAAAAACATTTCAAACTATCGTGACATTTCCTTTTTGCTGCAGGTAATAAACTCAGTTGAGCTAATTAAAATCTACATGTTCCTATTTCCTTAGACACAGACAAACATCAGCTGAACATCACATCACAAGCTGAGAAATGAGTTCACTTTCTTTACTTTGCTTATTTGCACATCAGTCACTCACTCACCTGCTAACTCCACCTTTGACCTGCTCCCCACACACCTGTGCAGCTGCTTGTCTATTTCTGATCTCCTGCTGAGACGTTCTTTGACTGTATATGAAACTTTTTCTGCTCCTTTTTCAGCCTTGTTTGCCTGTTTTTGATCTCTTGCCTGTTCCCGACCTTCTGCCTTTTTTTTGACAATGTCAACGTAGCTTTTCATCCATCTGTTCAGTGTGAGTCGTGCTTCTCAGTCCAAATCCTGGTTCACTGAGCCGTTACATCACATCGAGTCACGAATGAGACACAGAGATATTTCAGTGAGTTTTGGCTCGTGACGCCACAGCTCATGCTGATGAAGCAGATCCCAGCGGAGTCTCAGCAGGAGGCAGCTGAGCCACAGCAAGAGGTCCTGAGCTTGGTGGTAGACAAAGGAGCAGAAGAATCTGTAGGTAGAAGAACATAGAACAACAACACCTCTGCACTGAGCTTAGTATTCTGCAGGATAAAAATATCCATTATAACATAACATGTCATTAGAAAATCCCCTGTGCAGAGGCCAACTAGCAACATCTCCTTCCTACCAACAAGTGTGTTGGTGCGATAATACAACTCGACCGAGTCCAGCCATTTTAACTTTTAACTTCCATCCTTCCTTCCTCCTATTGATGGAAACTTGTTCCGAAATCAGTAAAATAAAGTCACACTTCACTTCATGGTGAGTGGTGTAGAGTGAGTCCAGTCTACCCAGCGTGTTGCAGTTGTATGGTGGCATCAAACAAACTTCATCACTACTAAAGACAACCGGCCACATTTAAACCAACATGTTTAATACGCTGCAGCTTATTTATATGCAACTTACTGCTGCTGGTGTAAGAGCTTAGTCTGATCCTCCAAACTGTGCACTGGCACTTTTTAGATAACTTTTTTTTCAACCTGCTTAGTCGTCTGCAACTCAGCCACAAGCTTCCTTAGTGCCGGCCCCAAGCCTGGATAAACGGGGAGGGTAGCTTCAAGAAGGCATCTGGTGTAAAGCATGAGCCAAACCTCAAATGCAGATCATAAGCGAGATTTTACAGTGAGATGGAGACGAATGATTTGCTGTGGCAACTCCATCAGGGAGCAGCTGAAAGAAGAAAATGATGCACAGGGTTTTTGCTTTTACTCTGAAGACTTTTGACTCTGCTTTGTCAGTTTGCTTCAAGATCACAAATGAACAGCATAAGAGTCTGTTTGGAGGAGGATGAAGACTCTGGGTCCAGTTTGATCTGCTGCAGAATTAGATTTCACAGCAGCACAAAGAAACATGCTCCCACGCCTGCTGCTGCATCTTTACTCTAAAGGCTCTTTTGGAGAATGTGTGGATAAAGAGAGAAATGTTGGGAAACACACCTGCATTACCTTGAAGCTGTGGGAAGAACACTTTAAAGTGTCCCCTTCATTAGCCTGTTACAAAAAAAGATGCGGAGATGCTTCATGGTCAGAGAAGCTAAATGACCAGAATGAAAAGCTAATTGTAGCATAAAAACACAATTATTGTGTTTGTGTTTTGAAATGTGAACTGAAGACTGTGGAGCACATTACTGAATGAGACACAAATCGTATAAAACACACACACACACACACTGAGCTGACAGAAAATACCAATTTACCTCACATCAGAGACAACACAGCAGTCTTTATGCTCCTCCACCTCTTCTCACACTCCATTTCACTACCGGAGTCGTGGAAATAATGTTTTGACACTGAATGCAAATCACCTCTTCTGCCACCTCCGTAATCAAAGGCTTTCCCACAGGGCTCTCAGCCTCCCTTGTCACACAGGCAGATATTTGAGACGAGCACAGTATGAGATAGTCGCTCTGCAGCAGCCTGAGCTGCCGGATGTGCCCGTGTTGTGACACTTTATTGTTGCTTGGCATTTGGTCTCTGGCTTTGATCAGAGAGGAGGCTGCACAGGAGCTGTGACGCTGGTCGAGGTCATTGCATAACACTCAGCATCCTCAAACACGGCAAAGAAGCACACTGGGCTCAAATGGTGGAACATATATCCACACATAGGTACAAAAGACAGTCCTGTAAAATGCTGTGCAACTCTTCAGCAGGTACAAGTATTACAAGCTTCATGAAGTATCAAGAGTAAAGGAGCAGTCGCTGACACCTGATTCCATGTGACATTAATGCTGAGTCACCAGTGCTCCAGCTGCAGCTAGTTTCAACCTCAGAACCAGATGACTAGTTCTGTTTTCACTACCTTACCTCTGATGTTGATACTCAACTCACTTTTTGGACATATTTCCTTTACAATATTGGACACTTTAAACTCTGGGTGTCAAACTGTCTCCTCTAAACAGCATCATCATTAGACTCGTTTGTTCTAACTGGTTTCTTTTCCATTCAGACTGGTAATAACCAAGAGTCGTATTCACAAAGTTTATTAAGGCTAAAAGTTTCTCCTAGTGGTGAAAATCTTAGAATTAAGAAAATGAAATTATTCACACACTGAAAGAGTGAGAACAAGCAGTGTGGATCATGTAGGGCTCATGTCTGTGCTGGATCTCATTAGAGATGTGCTCCCATCAGCCGACACAGTCAAATATGAGAACAACATGAATCAGAGCAGCAGTGATGACCCGTCTCTGTTAGAACCTTCAGCAGTGATCAGACAAACTACTGCAGAACTTCCCACATGTTCCTCATTTAGTTCACTGGACACACAGAGCAGACTTCAGTATAGTTTTTAATAACAGAACATCAGAGTGGACCACATGTTAATCAATCTGCTACTAAAACAGACCGGTCAGGGATCAGAATCAGCTTAGAACATGTTCTGGAAGGAGAATTCTTTACATCCAGCTGCTTCAAAACTTAAACCATCAGTATGATCATCGTCATTTTTATCTTTTTTCTTCATTGTGATATGTGAAGCGTCAGAAAACAAAGACCCACATCATTTAATATTAATATAAGCTCAGAGTTTCTCTGAGAACTTTCCTAAATCACTCTTAGACCAGGACTCTCAGCTGAGAGTCAATAGCTCCCTCTCTTTGGAGAAGTGGTGATGACTTATCGTCCTTCTGGTTCGGCGCTGCTGGATGCTGACAATTGTTATGATTACTGCAATTTAAAGTGATTCACATGGAAAAATGATGGTTAAATGAGAGGCTACAAAACGTCTTTATTCTACAGTACCATCTTCTAAAGTGTGTGTATTTAGTTTGGATTCACTTGCAAACACTTAAAATCTGTTTGTGACAGGTGATACAACCCAGTGCACACTGGACACACCCCAAAACCCAACTGGCTCAGTGCTGGAGTGGTGAGCTGTGGTTTCCTCTCTTATAGAATCAGCATAACAAACAGAACCAATCGATCAACGGCTGCTGTGCCGAGACAAAAACAGTCTGAGAAGCTGCAGCAAACAGAGGCTGCGAGAGCGTTTCAAGGGAGGAACCTCAGCATTTGATCATGTCCACAGGTTCCAGACTTCAGACAGTCCTGCAAAGCATTTCTGCAAAGTAGTAAAGTGTATGTTTGTAACTGTGTTAGTTTGTTCCATTATTAACGAGCCTCCAACATGTGTATGAAGTCTTCGCTTTGCTTTGAAAGCTTGATTTTTAAAGGCTACACAAATGGAAACTTCACGTCTCTGGGGCAGTCGTGTCCTGTTGGCTCAAAGTGTTTAAAGCATGAAATGACGACTAAACTCCGTAACTACTACGGTTATTTAGTTTTATCCAAATCACACTACAAGTGAGTCACAAGGCAGAAAATCCACTCTAAAAATAAAAATCTAAGGGGAAAGACTTGAACAAAGTCAAATGGAAAATTGGAATAATTAAATAGGAAAATGCAACAGGTGAAGTATCTACATGAAGCTAATCCAGAAATGTGTTCAAAGAGTCACCCTGTGTGTTGAGGTTAATTGGTGACTAAATTGCTTTTACCCCTGTGACAGACTGGCAGTATTTCAAGTGTGTATCCCGCCTCTCTCACTGTCAGCTGGGATCAGTTGCAATTTCTTGGCTGGAATCGACTCAGATTTGTCCCTGAACAAGTCGTGGTTGTAAGAGATAATCAGGTTTGTCTTTATGCGAGCTGACTCTTTGAAACACACAGCAGGTCTTTTACTCTGCACTGAGAGTAAAGCCGCTCCTCTGCTTTGTTGTTTTCATGGCTTCGGCTGGAGCTCGGAGCCTGCAGGAATCCCACAAACAGAACAGAACAGAAGGCGTTCAGTATGGATGCTGATAACATGATAAACAGAGAGCACCGGCACAAAGACACACTATGATTTAAACAGCAGGTCAGACGTCGACCTTGTGGGCAGGGAAATTTCTGCTACTAATAAAAATAGAGTGTTTCTGATACAGGTCCAGTCTGTCCTGATGTGTGTTCAGCTCTGTGCTTCTGACTGCAGCTGCAGCATTTCTCACAATTACACACAGCACTAATTGTCATGGATTCCTGTCTTTGACTTAGATCAACAGTGCCCCCAACAGGTGAAGCTACCTCAACAACAGCAAAGCAAAGCTGTGAAAGTGAACATTTTCGAGGAGTGGCATTTGACTCTGACATGATCCAATCAGACTAATTCAATCTAGATCTTCAGGGTCTTAAAAAAAATGTAGGAAACGCTAGAATTCCCCAAACCATCAAATGTCCAGTGCCAGTGTTCGTTTGCTGTTATGTGTATGTGGAGACAGTCTGATTCCAAACGTGACTAAATGTATTTGTCAGCACTTTTGTCCAGAGCACTGCTCATTAGGAGAAATTAAACCCTGTGGTTAGAGGACAATCTAATCCAATACACACACATCCCCACAACACACGGACACATTGTGAACAATTTCCCCTCTTTAACGAATTTAGTTTTAGTTAAATGTGCAACAGCTGAGCCCCCCCGCAGGCAGCGAAGACAACAGTGACAGACCACCAACTTTAAGTTCCTGCATTCAACTTATTAAAACATCTATTGACAAATAAAAGAAACAATAATGAGACTTCAGTATTCTCACGTGAACCAGGCTCATCACAGCAGCGTAACAGGTTTGTGTGTTCTGATCATATTTAGAGACCATGTGATCATTTAAATGTGTAATAAATGATGTTTTTCACAAAAGTGACATAACGTGTTTCTTACTTTCACATCCTGCCACTCCACAGCAGCTCAATGACTCGTCTGTTTCCACTGTACATTCTCTGTTTTAGCTCCGTGGTTGGTCTCCACCACCTCCACAGGGAAACATCAGCCCTGTATCTGCTAAATGCTGCACTGAGGTCACCAGCTGCCGTTTGCTGCTGAGCAGGAGGTGGTCAGTGGCTTTATAGAGTCATTTCTCTGAAAGTGGCACCAGAACCAGAACAATAAGGTTGTGCTGCAGTTGCTTCAATCGACAATACCGTTGACATCAGCACATTATTCTACATTTACATTTCTTCATATCTAAGTCAAGGAGAAAAAGTTTAAAGTTCTTTAGGAAGAACTTTTCCATTTCTAACTAAGTGCAAGTTTTATTTTATTTTTTATATATTTTTTCAGATTTCAGCAGAGTTTTGCAAATTGAGACTTGAGGCTGCTGAGCGTGCAGAGGTGGGAAGAACGCTCCACCATCGTGGAACCACTGAGCTGAGCTCAGGTGGGCCGGTGCTGCTGAGTGACCACTCTGTAGGTGAGACTCAGGGCTTTGAACCTGATGCAGCAGCTACAGGAAGCCAGCGTAGAGATCTGAAGGCTGGATAGTGCACTGCCCTTGGACAAGACCTCACGCTTACCCTCCCTTTGCCTTGTTCCTGACTTGTAAGTCGCTTTGGATAAAAGGGTCTGCTAAATGTAGATGAAGAGTGGTGTAACGTGTCCTTGGCTGATCAATGAGACACGCTGCTGCATTTTCTCAGACATTGTACAAGTAGCAGCAGTACAGTCCTCCTCATGTAGAGTAAAATAATATTCATATGGTGAAGTGCCCCTTAAAGCTTTTCTGCAAAAGAATAAATGTATCACAAGTACAAATACAATACAATGAGTGTATTTTTGATGAAAGAAATTTTAATTGACAATCCTTAAAATATCAAATTAAAAAACTTTCCTGTTAAATCTGTTGTTTCGTTAATCAAACACCACTCAGAAGGAGCTTCTCAGTACTGAAAATCAGTTTTAAAATAACCCCCTCTAAAGAATCATATTTAACCCGCGTCTGATTCACCTGAACACATCTCCCAGAGGACAGATGTCTAAAAACAAGAAACATCCCAGTGAATTTATTTGTTCTTCTATGTCAAAAAACAAAGACAGACCCAGCTCTGCATCCAGAGTCAGAATGAAGGAGGAAAATCAGGGGGACGAAGGACTTGGACATAGCACAGGAGGCGTTTCCTGTTTTTTGACGGTACAGACGACAAAGACTTGCTGCTCTTCACCACAAGGTCGTCCAGCAGGGAATGATGAGAAAGTCAACACACACATCTGTGCACATCATTCCAGCGTCTGTCTTTTATTTGCTGCTCAGTATTCAAGCTCCTGACTGGAGGAAAAAAATCCCTCACACCTCAGCAAACTCCCCAGAGTCCACAGAAGCTTCTGGCAGGAGACAGACGCTCAGGAAACCTCTGAGCAACACCCACACACACCACACACCCACACACCCACACACCCACAAACACAAACCCACACACACCCACACACCCACACACACCCACACACACCCACACACCCACACACCCACACACACAAACCCACACACACACACACACACACACACACACACACACACACACACACACACACACACACACACACACACACACACACACACACACACACACACACACACACCCACACACACACAAACACAAACCCACAAACACACACACACACACACACACACACAGGCTCCAGGGTTTTGCTTCATATGGGGGGTGAGGGGGGGGTTCTTCCTCCGTCAGTCGTCTGGTTCGGTGACGCACTGCTCCACGATCTCCCTCAGGTTCGGGTTCTCCATGGCAGCTGCTACTCGCTCCTTATCGTTGATCTGTTTGTTAACTGGAGGCATAAACAGCACAATGACACGGCAGCGAACAGTGCAGCAGGATTAAGAATCGTTCTGACACCACAGGTCTGTTTAAAGTTTGGGGGGGTTCAGGAGCCTGCGTCCACAGAGATGTGTCTGTTTTTAATGCAGTGCCACCTGAGAGCTGTTCACTATCCAGCCTTGTCCTCACCTACAGTGATTTCTCTGGATTCTCTGAATCTTAAGTTTATCTTCAACCTTAGGTGATAGAATCCCCAGACTCTCTGCAGTTTAACACTGAGAAACATTATTGTGAATGTAGTCTTTCTGAGAATGGTGAACCTCACTCCATCCTGTCAGAGATGCTCTTTTTGTACCTTCTGGCATCATTAGCAGCATTTTTACACAACGTATTCAGTCTCTTGAGGCCTCTCTTCCAACAGTTTTAAAACATGTTGTGGATATATTCTTAAAAATCAATCAATCTTCACTTTAAGCATTTAGTTTGTTGTCTTTCTTTGTCTTCAATCAAACAGGTTTTAAATCATTCGCAAATTGTCAAATTCATCCACAGTGTGCAACTATTTTAGAAACAGGACTGTAGGAAGAAAGCAAGGAAAAGAAAAGGAAAAGAGAAGAAGGAAGGACAGAGGAGGAAAGAGGCAAGAAGAGGAACCTAAAAGACAAAGTTAAGGAGAATCGAATCAGGGAGGACAGATGTTCCAATTATTCAGCCTCACTAACTTTAAGATCTAATGTGGACCCACAGTGTTTCTGTAGCTGACAAACTACCAGAGAAAAGAACACAGTTCATCACTCGTCTAAGAAAATTGTCTCAGTGGGAGTTTGTGTATCAAAGAAAAATGCAATTTGCTTCAACTTACTGTCTTCCTCAGTAGAATGGGTTCCTTCTGAAATGTAAATTTCCAACTGAGAAGAGAAATAAAACCAACATTAAAAGGCGGTTCTACACGCTCCCTGTGTTGTGTTATTTATTCATTCAGCTGTTATTCTAAAAATTCAATTAAGAACAAAATAAAGTGTTTAAATGTACTTTGGTGCAAATGATTTAAGGCAGTTCAGACAACATTTCAGCTCAAACTGGCAACAGAACGAATGCTCAGACTAAACTGTTCTCTGAGCTCCTTAGTTCCACTGTAGGAAAATTCATATTCATACAATAATAATATAATCACAAATAGAATAATACTAATAAACACAATGTTGTTTCTGTGCACAAAGTCAGCTCCAAAGACACAATCTTCCCAGTTTATCTGTTCATCTGGTGCCAGTTTTAAACATGTCCTTGACCTCCTCCATCTCTGTACCAGAGACACACATTAACTTGCTCTTGTCCTCTGACTGTGAAGCTCTCATGAATCAGTCACTTGAGTTTCCCTGATCACTGCCACTTCTGGGAAAGCACACTTCTCAACAACCCCTGATTACTGCCTCTCCACTGGTACCTCTCTTCAGCACTGATAATCCATTGTTTGAGTATTAAGGGTGTATATGATATTGTGATTTTTGGCCTACAAAATAAACTTGATTTGATATTATTTCAAATCTTGTTCTAGTGACAATCTCTGAAGATCCCAAGTTGATGAGTTGATTATATGTTTGTGGAAGATGTTTCTTAGCTCTGGTGCAGGTGAAGACAACCAGAGAAATGGACACACATCCATAACTTCCTCTCTAATTTACCTGCAGTTTGTTAGCAGGCCAGTTTTTGAGCATCTACCCCGTCTTAATATTTTAAAACACAACCCGAGAAGACATACGTATAGGATGACAGCTGATGCTGATCTTATTTCTCTTCGCCCTGCACGTAAACTACCCATGCAGCTAAGTGTAAGCACACCTTTAAATTAGATTTTGTGAATTAAACCTTTGTTTATTCATGTGGATCTTGATCTCATGGAACAAAAGCTTGATTCATTGCAAAAACTGAGACCGAGCCAGACAGTAAATGTGCCACAAAAACAAAACTAGGCTAAAGGGGTAATGTACAAATAGTCATTAGAGGAACTCGAATTTTTGAACAGTCCAGACTTTTAAATCTACTTTTTCACGACGGTGTGAAGCGTCGTCATCCTCCTTCTGTGCTCTCAGTACCGAGCAGATATGAACATCTGCTTCCTGGTAGAATCAAGAGGTCACTCATCTTGTTTGTAAAGTAGCTTTAATGTTGCAGAGATAAAAACATCTCCACCTGCCTGTTTGATGGCTATCCAAGAACTCTCTCCATGACCCTTGGCTTCTGAAACTAGGCTGTAAACAAACAACTAATGGGACGATTTTCAGCATCGACTGTGTTCCTGTCACTTCACCTCCTCTACCTCCTTGTTCCCTGTGGGATTGATTAGTCATGTCATGTCAAACCCAGACATGCCAAGTCACGTCTGGGTTTGAAAGTCAACTTCAAATTTCTCTTGTATGTGGTCAAAAGTTCATGGAAATATATTTATGTACTCGCTGTTTGCTGGTAAATGTGCCCGTGGACTAATTCAATCCCCCCCAAAAAAAGCAAACAAACCAAAAACAACTGGAACTGCTCTCTACCAAAGAAATGATTTAAAAACTGTAAGGAGGGTAGAGATGTGTAGTAAATACATACTTTCTGAAGGAAACCAGAGCACAGAGGTGAACAACAGGCAGTAGTACCACTACTTTGGCTGTGTCCTTGTTTAGTCTTATTTAAAGTGCTATGAAAATTAAAACTAGAAAAAAACTAATTAACAAGCACTCATATTTCATTTTCATTTTTTTTATCTGGAATTAGTGGCATGTTGTGCCAAAAGGTGATTGTCTGCCAGAAACTGAAGCGGTTCATTATGGAGTTGACAGTGGAGAAATTCCCTCGAAGAAAACTTAATTTACAAGATTGGGTGACCATATGCACAGACAACCTCAAAACATAAAACCTTCAGCGGAGCCATAATGAGGCTACATTACTTTGACAACTAAAACTTTACTACAATCAGTTTGGACAGAATAATGCAGCCTTGTCTATAGCAACAGCCAGGAACTGCAAATAGCTGACTCAGCATGCATTTAATGATGTCAAAAACAAATGTAGATTATAACAAAACTCTCTGCCATAATAATATTATAAAATTATGACATCTACAATTCCATAACTATCTGCAAGTGAAGTAGTCATAAGGCTACGAATACAATTGGGAGTTAAAAGGTTACGTTATATGCTATTAGCAGGGATGCAGATATGTCAGTGCCGACATGACTCACAAAAAGCTGTGCATGGCCGCACACCAAAACAGCTAAAGTGTTTAAAGTGCAAAGGTCCTTGGAAAACAAGCCTCTGTTTTGCTACCCACCTTGTGTTTAAATGGCAAACACCTCTGCAGCTTCACTTGTAGGCACAGGCCTGCAGACACATAAAACATCACCATCAGACACAGACAGTAATCACACATGATCAACAGCAACATTTCAGCACTCAGAGGAAGGATTATATCAGACTTTAGAGATTCCAGCTGGGAAATAATGTCGCTGCTGCAGAAAGGAGGAAATAGAAGTGGCTAAAAAACTGGCAGGATGGTCAATATCCAACATATAAATCTGACAAATAAGCTCATTTGCAATTCTGAGAGATGATGAAAGAGTTTTACTTTTATTTCCTTCTGCATCAATCTGCCTGTGAATTAAACTTGTTCAGCCCAGAGTTACACTGAGGTTTTCCTTCAGTTTTATCAGCTCTGTTTCTTCTACTACAGTCAATGAGATGGGGATGGGTTTGAAATAAATTCTTGAATCTGAATTGATTTACAGAATCCTAAAGTAGACTCTTATACATTGTTAATAATGTTATATTGAAGGGATAGAACAGGTGGGTCTGTGCAGCAGACACAAGGACGTACTGCCCATACCAGACGAGCTCACTAATGATTATTCTCATCTTCTATTCCTCCACTGGTGAGTTCCTAGATTAAATGTTTGGACTATAAAAAGCCAGTGAAATGTGAAAATTCCCTAAAGCTTAAAGTGCTGGAACACTCCAAAACCAAAAGATCATTTATCAAAGCAGCAAAATACTCATAATCTGCTAAATTAAGATTATTATTTGGAAATCGTCCCACAGCATCATATAATAGTAGTCTCTTTGACTGAGTAACTATTTCAGCTCTATGCAAGAATCCATGAAGCTCTTAGGTCAAGACTGTGGTGAAACTATCATCTCACAGAGACTGGTGTTAATGGACCAAAAGCAAATGGGTCGGCCAAACAAAACACACACATCCCTTAAGTAATAACTTGGTCCGTAGTGTTTCACTGAAGCTCTTTAGTAAACAGACAGGATGCTCACTGGTATAGGGCAGAAGGTACCAACTTCAGAACCAGCCCATTCAGCGGGTCACTACAGAACACTTTCATTTACCTTTATTTATTCAGAGCACTTTCATGAGCTCTCTTCTGCAGGAACTCTGCTCACATTCACACAGCCCAGTCCAACCACAGCCTGACCTGTGGCAGCTCCACTGTGGCACATAGAGTTAAAGGCCTCACTTCAGAGCACCACAGTGGTTTTGGTGAGGGAGGGAACTGGGTTTGAACTTCTCACATTAAGGAAACTGAATCCAGCAAATATTTGACATTTCTACATATAAACTGCTCATAAAATGAACCCAGCTGCTGATTATTTTGATTATTTTATTGATTAATTTATTAATTTTTGCAGCTCTATATTTTTCTTATAGGGACAGAAGAATGTATAAAAACAAATGATGATAATTCCCAGATTTATTCATTGTACTTGTCTTTTAACGGCAAGGTCATTTTTCAGTCAGTGACCAAAGTTACTTAGAAAATCTCAAAGTAAAAAATAAATAAATGACTGATAAAGGAATAAATAAACGCTTCAAAGACTAAAACCAACAGCTTCTGTGCTTAGTAAATAAATCCAGCAGTTCATCAGTATTTTAGCCTGACAAACATATTTTGTGAATACATGGTAAAAATGTTGGTTCCTCATGTTATTACCTCCAACTCCGACCTGTCCTGTAGCTGCTCCTGCACAGACGTTCACCTCCACCTGACACTTCCTGGAGAAAGCCCCAGAAAGCTCTTCGGATTGGTCAGACATCAAATACTGCCATTTACTTTTGATGCCTTGGATGATGTAAAGATTTTTTGCTATCAAACTCAGATGGAGCAGCTGGAAATTGGCAACTAAATATTTCAAAATGGACCTGGACATGGGGGTGGAACCACCGGTGCCTGAGTTGAAAGCAGCTGCGCTCTGCTGTGAAGCTGCTGGTCATGTGGGTGAACAAAAGTACAGCAGCGTGACAGCGGCCCCTGACTGGTCAGAAAATCACCACGCTGCACAAAAAGAGATAGAGATAGGCAGAGCGAGATCACTTTAACCTCAGGAGACCCGTCGATTATGTCTCATCTGTTTGTTCCATTAAGAACAGGCTCCTCGGGGGAAATCTGTCAGTTCATGCTGTGTGTAAGTCGACAGGATCTGTGCACACTACATAGTAATTTGAGCTGTGTGAGTGTTCAGCATTGATTTTTATCTGTTTGTCTTGTTATCACGCCAATTTAAAAATGTTCAGAACATGATCTGCATTTTCACTATTTATTTTTTACCAGTTCTAATTTCTGGATTAAGATTAATAAACACAAATGTAACTGAACATTACATTTTTATCTTAGTCATAAAATGTATGAAACAGTCAGGCATAGAAATTCTACAGTATACTGTCAGGGCACATTTTGACACCATGCAGGGATTATTTTAGGCCAACTAAGAGGCTTTTTAAACATTAAGCCAACATTTGTATGGAAAACATGGACCGTCTCCAACCTGCTTGTTCATTATAAAAGAGTCTGAATAACTGTGTCGATGCACAACAAAGCTATAATTTGCATGTGAAAATGTCAATAATTAAAGGATCCCATAGCTGAGTGGCACAAGATTAATGCGTAATATTCACTATGCTGGCCAGTACTGACCCAATAAACCACAGTCGGGCTGCAGCGACTCTGTCTGTTGGACATTTGCCCACTTGATATCATGTACCTAATGGACTGCTGGATCTAATTAACAGTGTGTGGACAGGAATGAAAGCCACGCTTTATATTTACACTCGTACCATCTGTGTAGCAGGAACATTACTCAGATTTGAATTCCTGTTCTTGTTTTCTTTGCGTGATTTTGTGTGTTACAACATAAATAACTGCAAACACACACACACACACACACACACACACACACACACACACACACACACACACACACACACACACACACACACACACACACAAATTATTTAATGATCCGCTGCTTTTCTAACTTAGATTCTCGCCTCTGGTTTGTGGCATTTCTGCGTCTGCTGCAGCTGCAAACAACAGATTAGGAACAGATTAGGTGGATCGCTGACTGTTTTGAGGTGAAAGGTCAAACTCGGTTCTGCGGTACGAGTTATTCTGCTGTGGTAATGAGACATAAGCTCCTCAGACACAACTTTTAATCACAACTGTTTTTGTACAACTGGGGAGAAAAAGTGTGGAGCAGTGCAGCTAATTAACGGGTTTAAATCAAAGCAGCAATAAAAATACTAACAACAAATAATGACTCATCAAGGACTGAACTATTCCTAATAAATACTGAAGACACTGAGTCATGATGTTTTGGAACTTTGTGGTTTACACCATTCAAAAACTTAAATCACAAGATGATGAAGATATTAGTCACCATGCGCAAAACAACACAGCGACAAGCGTCTGGTCTTTCTTAGAAAATTATCATATTAATTAACACACCAATTAAAACCTTTCTGTACTTTTCCAGAGTCACTTTTGTCACATGGTGAACTGCAGCCTTTGATACAGTTTAATGAGAAGCAGCTGGTTTAATGCTGTGAATCTTCCTGCTGTTACAAACTAAGAAAGGTTGATTCACTGAGTTTAACTGCACTGGACTCAGCAGCAGCATCTTTTCAAAATAAGATCTTTTCTGAAGCATATTTCTATTAAACAAATAAAAAGTCACATCTTTGTTGTGTCTCCATATAAACGTTTTTGCTAGTTGCAATCATTCCTCTGGTTCATTCACTGAACATTAGATGATTAATTTCTAATGAGGCTTGAAACAAACCAAGTTAAGCACATCCAGTGGACATGCTCCAATCCTACAGCTTAGTATGAAATCCACTTTTTAGTTTCAGTAAAGTACCCAGATGGACTCTGACACAAAGAACAAACGGTGCTGAAAACAGACCCAGGTCTGTATAGTTTGGATTTATAACTTTACTTGATGATGGACAGGAAAGATTTGGATCCGGTTCAATACAAGATCAGGCTTCACAGTCTTTGGTTTTCACTGTACTTTGGTGTAAAATGTGAACCTGTCCATTCATTTTGAAAATGAAAATTCAAACTAGTTGATTTAATATTTAGTCATTTCAATGATTAATTAATTGTTAAGGTTGTTATTTCGATAGTAAATTCCCTGGTTCAACCTTTGATGTGGAACTGGATTTCTTTAGAATCACTGGTCGACAAAACAAGCACACGACATAAATGATTTGGAGCTCTGGTCAACTGTGATGGTAATTTTTTATCTGCCTGCGAGACATTACATTAACTGCATTTATGTAAGGTCAACCATGTGTGACTGATTCTAGTCCTGAGCAACAATTCAATTCAATTCAATTCAATTTTATTTGTATAGCGCCAATTTACAACAGAAGTTATCTCAAGGCACTATAAACAGTGAGAGTAACCTCGAAACAGTCGAATCAGATCAGTAACAGTTAGTAAAAGTACAAAGTTAAACACCTTTCAAGATCAATTATTGCTCCATTAAGAGGTTTTTCAGTACGTGTCTCCCTATGGTGAGAACCTTTCAACCCATTTAGTACATTTAAATATTTTAAACTGGCAGAAGCACAGTGGGTTTTCTACATAATTAATACTGCCACAAATCAGCACTGATGGTGTGTTTAATGGTGTAATTAATGTTCTACTGTGGGTGATGGAGTGTAAACTGGGGAATTATGAAATGTAATGTTAGTTCACTTTTATGAAAGAAAAGGGAATAGCCAAAAATAGAACAAACAGGTTTCTTTCATTTCTGAACCTGACATTCTGTGCCGTTTGACGTCTTCAAGAATGATCTGAATGCATAAACCTGAATGCATTCAAAATAGAAACAGCTTTGACATCTTTGCTGACATCTGCGTCTGTGCTGAAAACCTTTTTAAATAAGGCAGCAAATCTGAAAGTGTCAGCTTTTCAAAGGTTGGTATGTCAGTCAATCACAAGTTTTTCTGTTGTGTGTCCGTTGTGTTATCAGCAGAGTGACTCACCGATCAGCGTAGCCAGAGAGCAGTGAGGGACGGTTGGTGAGAACTTGATAATGATGAGGTACTCGTCTTCTCCAAGCTCTTGGACTTCCACACATTTCTCTGTGACCACATCCAGCTCCTCCAAGGTGTTGGGCTTCTCTGGGTCCCTGATCGATCGAATCACATCTAATGGAAGCAGGAAGCAAGATGTGCTAATTCAAAGTCTAAAATTAGTATTAATAGAAATAAGTGTGTAAAACCCTGAAAATGGAAACAAGCCTGAAACACTGAAAAATGTGTGCTGGTCACTCAAACTAGTCTTTGTTCATAAAATAATCTGTCTGAGATCCACATAGATAGTTTTTCCTAATAAATACACTTGCTTCAAACCAAACTCCATTCAGAAATTGTTCTGGTATTATCACAATAAACATTCTAAAATCTATTCTATTCGAATTCCATTCATAAAATATTCATTTGAAATCCAGTTGGTGCCTCTAACTACAATCACACCATACTGTATTCAGGAAATGGTAATTTGAGATTTGTACTACACATCACATGTCACATGCTCTCTAATCACCCTAAATTCCACTTAGAGTATTGAATCATCCCTTTATCTTCTGCTCAGTCTAATAAAAAATAAGAGTTAGTGTTGCTGCTTCCACCAAATTCCACCTAGAAACTTAACTATTGAGCTCTGCACTAGTTACCTCCAGTATGTTTGGTTCGCTACAATTTATCCCTCTACTTGAATTCTTAACCAGTATCATTCTACTCCTACTACACCAAACTTCATTCAGGAAATAATCAATTTGAGTTCAGCACCACAACAAATCCCTGGATGTGCTGTTCAAAGTAGCCAAACCAAAGTGAATGAAATTCTAATTTGAGTCTCTGTAAACGTCGCTTTAGGTCGTAACTTATAAAAACCCAGTAACGTTGAGATTACAGTACGTTACTGTAACTGTGAGTTAGTTACCGTTAACGTCACAGTACGTTACCGTAACTGTAAGTTAATTACTGTAACTGTGAGTTAGTTACTGTTGACATCACAGTACGTTTCCGTAACTGGGAGTTAGTTACTGTAACTGTGAGTTAGTTACCGTAACTGGGAGTTAATTACTGTAACTGTGAGTTAGTTACCGTGAGTTAGTTACCGTAACTGTGAGTTAATTACCGTAACTGTGAGTTAGTTACCGTAACTGTGAGTTAGTTACCGTGAGTTAGTTACTGTAACTGTGAGTTAGTTACCGTTACTGTGAGTTAGTTACCGTAACTGTGAGTTAGTTACCGTGAGCTAGTTACCGTAACTGTGAGTTAATTACCGTAACTGTGAGTTAGTTACCGTAACTGTGAGTTAGTTACCGTGAGTTAGTTACCGTAACTGTGAGTTAGTTACCGTTACTGTGAGTTAGTTACCGTAACTGTGAGTTAGTTACCGTAACTGTGAGTTAGTTACCGTAACTCTGAGTTAGTTACCGTGAGTTAGTTACTGTTACTGTGAGTTAGTTACCGTAACTGTGAGTTAGTTACCGTAACTGTGAGTTAGTTACTGTTACTGTGAGTTAGTTACCGTAACTGTGAGTTAGTTACCGTGAGTTAGTTACCGTAACTGTGAGTTAGTTACCGTGAGTTAGTTACCGTAACTGTGAGTTAGTTACCGTTACTGTGAGTTAGTTACCGTTACTGTGAGTTAGTTACCGTAACTGTGAGTTAGTTACCGTAACTGTGAGTTAGTTACCGTGAGTTAGTTACCGTAACTGTGAGTTAGTTACCGTAACTGTGAGTTAGTTACCGTAACTGTGAGTTAATTACCGTAACTGTGAGTTAGTTACCGTGAGTTAGTTACCGTAACTGTGAGTTAATTACCGTAACTGTGAGTTAGTTACCGTAACTGTGAGTTAGTTACCGTGAGTTAGTTACCGTAACTGTGAGTTAGTTACCGTAACTGTGAGTTAGTTACCGTAACTGTGAGTTAGTTACCGTGAGTTAGTTACCGTAACTGTGAGTTAGTTACTGTAACTGTGAGTTAGTTACCGTAACTGTGAGTTAGTTACCGTTACTGTGAGTTAGTTACCGTAACTGTGAGTTAGTTACCGTAACTGTGAGTTAGTTACCGTAACTGTGAGTTAATTACCGTAACTGTGAGTTAGTTACCGTGAGTTAGTTACCGTAACTGTGAGTTAATTACCGTAACTGTGAGTTAGTTACCGTAACTGGGAGTTAGTTACCGTAACTGGGAGTTAGTTACCGTAACTGGGAGTTAGTTACTGTAACTGGGAGTCAGTTACTGTAACTGGGAGTCAGTTACTGTAACTGTTAGTTAGTTACTGTAACTGTGAGTTAGTTACCGTAACTGTGAGTTAGTTACTGTTACTGTGAGTTAGTTACCGTAACTGTGAGTTAGTTACCGGGCACGTTTGGCCTGTTCGAGCTTCACTCACCGTAAACTTCCAACGCTTTCTCCTCCATCTTTTTGGTCTTTAGGACATTCCTGCTGCCGACAAGTCCAGAAAACTGTAAAACCTTGGTGACGGTTAACGATACCAGGCTAAACGCTACTTCCATGTTTTGTAAAGCGCCATAATAAACTAATAAACGAGACCGATCGTTGTGACTTTGACGAGAAACGGAGCCGCTGTCGTCAGTGGACGGCGGCGCGCAGCTTCAGCAGATCTCCAAGTTCATGTGGACGGAAGGAGCAGCGACTTACAGCGTAAACACCGACGTCACATGGTATAGAGATCAGTTTGATCCCGACCAATGAGCGTCTTTGTTTCTTCCGCTTCCTCTATCTACGGTTCAGGGGAAAGCAATCGATTTACTATCGGTGTCATGACATGTGACATGAAGCCAGAGTTAAGGAATAAACTAAGCTGCTTTTCAACACACACACAAACAGATGTGCTATTAGTTTATATACTGAGAAGTATATATACATGTATCTAACATAGGATATAGTAAAATGTACTTTCTCAAATGTTCATTTACTTTATTAGATGCACCTGTACAATCTAATATTATCCAATACAGCAGCTCTGGTTACAATAAATGTGAACGTTACAGTTTCTCAGTTCATTTGTTTCTCTGTCAAAAAGGTGATAATTTTACCGTTTGTTTATTTTTGAGGTCAAAAGATAAATCTGTTTTACCATCATGCCACTATACTTTAAACTTAGAGCAAACACAGAATAAAAAATCTAAATGTAAAACCCTGTGTATTTAAATAATCAGACATGTGATCTAAAACAAATCTTACAACATTTCTAAGCAGAACGTATCGGATTAACCATCGGTGCTGTTTTGTAAACGAATCGTCGTTTGATTCAAGTGTCTTCGGTCGTTTTCTATTGGTCAGATTTGATCAGCTGACAGTGGAACAGGACATGTGACTGTCTGGGCCGAAGCTGTTGTTTACAGGCAGCAGGAAATGTCTCGGCTCCTAAACTGTGGCAGTTTGTCTGCGTTTCTTTCTAACATGTCTGTGTAGCTGACACCTGAACTCTCGGCCGGTTTGACAACGTGTCTGTTCACCACCTCAACATGTTGGAGTCTCAGCCACTGGAGAAAACCTCCATAGAGGTGGCTGTGATCCCCGAGAACCAGCACTGTGGAGACCTAGCAGACATCCAGAAAGCCGAACTGGCTCCTGGAGGCTCGCTGCTCGGATGTCTGGGGATCCAGGGGCGGCTGGTGGTGTGGAACCCGGCGGACAGAGACGTGCCTCCGGCTGCAGTGGACGGCTGCTATAGAGAGTGAGTCCTTGATGTCCACAGATCAGAATCATAGTTTACACATCACTAACAGGGAACAGAGGGTCCACAGCTTTGGATTTTTATCTTTATTGAACTCGATGCAGTTGATAACAAAGTTTTGACTCATTGAAGCAGAGAACCACTTCAAATCCTGAGAACTGAACCTTTAGTTAACAGCAATCCTAAAGCTACAAACCACTTTTTCACACACATTTCTCTGTTCCTAGCTTTTTGTGGGAGGAGGTGAGCGTCCACAGTCGAGGTGTCTGCAGCTTCAGACTGCTGGCTGTGGGCTCTCAGTGGCACCTGAGGCTGCTGGAGGTGGAAGCAGAACATTCAGCCTGCATTTCTCTGCTCCAGGTCTCTGAATGTCCTGGGGACCGCCTGCTGCAGACTGTCAGAGAGCAGGACAGCAGTGAGTACCACAACCAGTCCACCATCACAGGCTCTGGATCCCACTCTGGACCAGCCGCAGTCTGAAGACACATGAACAGAAGTCTAAATCACATTATAACACTCACTTTGTTTCCAGGTGTGGGTGAGCTGCGGTCGTTGCGTGTCTTGTGGTTCGCTGCCGGCCGCTGCTGCATGCTGCTGAACAGTGATTGGCTGCTGCAGGTGAAGTGGCAGCAGGTGGGGGAGGAGCCACAGATGTTCTCCTGCTGCAGCATCCAGCAGACTGACAGCAGCAGAGACACTGCTGTTTATCACTGTGTCTGCAGAGAAACCCTGTTTATCCTCAGCTCCACTGGACTCATCAGTATCCTCCACTGTACACAACCCAATAGATACTACTACTATTAGTACTACAACCACTACTGCTACTACTAAACTAAAGCAGAAACTAAAAGTTAGGTAAGACACTTGAGTAATCTGTCCATCAGAAAACTAAGATTAACTCAGTCAAACCAAACTAAAGACAACAGATGAACTAATGTAACGTGACCATTACAGCTGTGTACTGTAGAATCAGGTGATAAGAGGTGTATCGTGATGCAGGTGTTATGATTGAATGCATTGTGACACTGTTTGCAAGACGAAGCATTAAGATTTGTAGTTCTTCTTATACTAACCTCAGCACTAATTCTAACGTTGGGGCTGGAAAAGGAGAATAGGTGAAGATAGTTGTATTTATTGTACATTAATAACTCAGTAAGTTCTAATAACACAGAAATCAAATGTCTTTGTGGCACCGTTGCTCTTTAGATCTCTGCAGTCTGTTCCTTAACCCCCCCCCAGCTGTGTATAGTATCACCGATGGCAGACTGTTAGCTAACGTTGACCTCCCCGCCTACCTGAACTCTGGCCTGACGGAAGAACATGCCGCCTCCTCCTTCTCCTCCTTCTGCCTCCTCCAGGTGTCAGCAGATCTCAGTACAGCCGTTGCCGTCACTCGATCTCATGCTGCAGTCGCCATCGACCTCAACCACTACTTCAGGTACAGCAGCAGCAAAATGAGCTAAAATCTGTTTACTTCTGCACATGTGCCAGCATCAGAACACAGCAGCTACTCAAAAGCCAAACTCCTACACGACTCAAAAGGAAATTAGTGACAGTGACACTGTCTCCTTCACGTCTAGGTAAAATTAAAGTAAAAATGAATAAGTTTAGTTATGTTTCTCCACACTTCATCTCTCTAATGGTAGGAAGTGTGGTAATTGATTTAGGACAAACTTGGTGGAGTAACATTTCCCTTTCATGAAGACAAAATCCATTTTGTTTGCAAAGACATTAAACAAACTCAAATAAACCTTTATTTGTCAAATTAATTTGGTAAAAGCAAGAAAAAATTCTAAAACCTACTTAAAAAACATGCTTACTGTTCTTCTCTTCTCCTGTTCGGGAGAGTTGTGTTTCAAATCTTAAAGAGAATATTTGTGAATACATGTTTTCTGTCGAGATTATGTCTTTTTCTATCAATTCTCATTTTGATCCAAATTTCAAAGGCAACAACACAACACTCTCAGACTGACAGTTTTGATCCTGTATCAGACAGAACCATATTTATTCTAACTTCATTTCCAGGATGTGTCCAGACCACCTACTGTGTGCCGTGTCGGCCACTCGCCCTCCTCTCCACCCACAGCACACAAGAGAGCAGGACAGCCTGACGAGCTCCAGCTGTAGCGTCGCCACCCTCGGATCCACCTTCAGTACTGACCGGTGAGCACCTGAGGTCCACAGAGACCGTACCTGGATTAGATTCACCTCAAACCTTTAAGCCTGACCTCTGACTTCCTTCTAGCTCCTGGGAAGCTCGTCTGGCCTCCATGTACAACAGAGCCCAGCAGCCTCCAGTTCCCTCTACCCCCTCCTCTCAACCTGCTGGGATGTCCTGGACCTCCTCTCTCCCCCATCTGGAGTCCTACAGGGCTTCATCCTTAGGCTGCAGCAGAGTCCCTCAGGGCGGGGCAACCATTGCATTCTCTGTCCCTGAGTCGTCCACCTCATCTCTGCTCACTGTCTCCGACTTCTCCGCCCTACTGACCTTCACCTCTCCTGGCAACAGACAGACCACAGTGGCTTTATGGGATTTGGAGTCTGGGAGTGTGAGTTACCACCAGGTGGAGGGCGAGGCGGCTCCGGTTCAGCGCTGTGGAGAGAGACAGCACAGGCTGCTGCTGAAGAGTAAGTCAGACTTAAGCTGGTGTTTTCAGTGGAACAATTCCTGTAGAGGTGAAACTGAATCCATCGGAAAGGTTGGTTGTAGTTGGTAGTTCCAGTTTGCACAGACAGACTTGTATGAACCACTACAGCAGCTGAGGCTCGTGTTTCTTTCCCTATTAGATTTGCTTTTATTTTATGTCAAGGTCCAGAATGATGTTTGGAGCAAAATGTTCTCATAACTAACTGAGCTCCAAAAGTGGACTGAAATAGGAAACTAATTTTCTGAAGCACATAAATAAACTTTTTTCATTTTTTTCCACACTCTGCAGAAAGATAAAAGTCTAAACTAAAACTAACTAGTCAGACTTTAGTGTATTAAATTGATTTGTGAGTGTTTGCCTGTGTGCCAGTTGAAAGGAAACAAAAACCCTGCAAAGCTGCAATGATTTCTTTCAGTCAATACACCACAACAAAGAAAAGCTGACTGGTAGTACCACATATCTCATTATTCCTGCAAACTTCACACTGAACTGGCTTTATCCCTCTCTCTCTCCAGAGGCCGGTGTGTTCCAGGTCTTGTTTTCAGTTTCCCAGCAAGACCTGCTCAGTAGGTTGATGTTGTTTGGCAGCGCAGCAACAGTAGATGTAGTTTGTCACCTGAACAACTGGGGCCGCTGCTCCATTCCTGTCCACGCCCTGCAGGTAAGACGAGACTGCTGCCTCCACCTGACGTTTGGTGACCTTTCTTAAACCGGGTTTGTGTTTTTACAGGCTGGACTAAAGAACCGTCAGCTGGATACAGTCGAGTTCTACTTAAAGAGCAAAGAAAACATCCTGAACCCGTCAACTGCGTTCGGTGCTGCTGATCAGCCTGCAGCCTCCGCTCTGAGTCTGTCAGACAGTACGTAAACAGCTTCAGAAAATCTATAGTCACCATTAGTTACATCACCATCCGGCTCAGAGACATTTAACATGTCTGTGTCACAACCAGGTGTCCAGGAGCTGTGTCCTGCGTTGGACCTGCTGTGTTCAGCTGTCCGAGACTCGAACAGTGATGCTCAGAGCCGACAGTTCTCAGAACAGCTGCTCAACATCACAGTGAACTTTGTGAACACACAGATCCGCTCTGTGCTGTCCTGCACACACCGTAAGGCAACACACACACGACTTTAGTCCTGTCCAGCAGACATCAGAAGGCAACACGCTTCTGTAGATTGTTGGTTCTGTTTTAACCTCCGATTGTGTTCTGAAAGTTAAAGCTGCTGTGATGTGTCTGCAGATGAAGACCCAGGTGTTCAGAGCTGTGTGGACGTTCTGGATCAGTACATCACCGAGCTGAGGAGCTACATGAAGAAATTTCCCTGGCCTGCAGGGGGCGACACCTCCAGCACCAACTCTGCTGTCCCCGGTCAGAAGGAAGTGCTGAGGGACGAGTGGGAGCAGCTGCCGACAGAGGTGACGTTTTGTCTGCTGAATGAAAGATCTGTCTTGTGTTTAAGATATTGGTGGTAGTCTTCATGTGTCATCACTGTATCTGTGTGGGTTGTAGGAGGTGGTCCATCAGTCCATCCTGACCAATCAGATCCCAAGAGCTCAGGCTGTCCTGAGGAGGCGGAGTCTTCCAGAGCAGCACCTGTCTGCTCTGAGGATGGAGGGTCTGCAGCAGGTCTTCTCCTCCCTGCAACACAGAGACCTGCCGACGGCCACCAGGCTCCTCATTAACATGGTCTCAGCAGTCAACTAATCCAACTTATTTTATCCTCCGTGTTGTATGTACACGCTGAAAGGCTAACATTGGAATGCTAACATGTCACAAACAAAATCATGGCCGATGCTCCCTATAAGTACAGAAAGCTGAGAATGATCAGGTTTCAAAGTTTCCGTGTTTCTGAACATCAGTGGATTGACTGTAAATATACTGGACGTCAAGTGAAAGCAGTTTTTGGCTTTTTGGTCAAATATTAAACTAGTTGTTCTTCTGTTTGTAGGGTTTCAGTGTGAAGAAGCAGCTCCACAGTATCTCCCTTTACACCAGTGACAAGGACCTGAGGGAGTTCGTGGTGAGTCTGGGATTTTACAGTAAGCACAGGAAACTGCAGTCTTGTTCCTACCTGACGCTTTTAATGCTTCTTACAGGGTTTAGTACAGTGTTTAATATTTACCTTTAAATCTAAATGTTTCAAATTTCAGTCCATAACTGTTCTTGATGTGAAACCAAAGACTCCCGCAGGCTGTTCAACTTGAGCTCAGTTAGTTTGTTGTTGTGGAGGTTTGAGGATGGACACGCTGTGGTAATAAAGTGGTGGTGCAGCTGCAGACGAGACACTTGTTTCAATTGTTTGGGTTTTTTTTGCCTGTTTCCAGTTTCTGAGCTCAAAACTCAGTATTTAAGGCAGGTTTACTAAAAAAGCTTCCTGACAGGATTCACCTGGAATCTTATGTCTTAACAAGTCTGGTTGCTGGTTCAGGTGCAGGAGCTCTCGAGGCAGAGTTCTTTTCCAGAGGAGGAGATGCAGAGTGTGGCGTTCATAAGGGAGATGGAGAGGTTGGAGTCGCTGCCTGCATCTCGCTGCTCAGTGAATCCCACATCACCAAGGTAAAGATGCTGTAAGATGAAGAGTCCGGACTAGCCAAGCTTCATGTGAACGACCCGTATTTTCCACTTTACCTCTTGAATACTTTTTTAATCTTCACCTAATCCTGTTTCTCTCACCTCCTCTCTGACCTAGAAGTCACTTACTGTCCTGTTCCAGTGTCCTTCAGATGGTTCACAGTGAGGAGGGAGGTGCTCACGAGGTTCTGGGGGAGCTGGTAAGACAGAGGAGGTCTGATGAAGAAGGGGGGCTCTGGCAGAACCTCAGATTGGACTGGGTGAGGAACTGGGACCAGAGCTTTAAGACCACTGTCCTCTTGTCCAGAATCCAGCACACAGGTATAACACTACACCACCACGTCCTCTGATCCAGAATCCAGATCCAGAACAAAGACCACATTGGCTCCTGAAGACTGTTTTCAAAGACTTGTTACAGAGTTCTCCCTCTTTTGGTCCGTTAGAGTTGAGTTCCTGTGACTCAGCCGTGCTATGGCGCTACCTGACTGGCCTCCACGACCGGCGCCGGGTGGTCAGCTGGATCCAGAACAGGGAGACCGCAGATGTCTCATGGCCAGAATTAACACCAGAACTAGTTAACAGCAACACAGTCTGCAGCTCCTACATGAGGGAGAACATCCTGGACCTGCTGGCCAGGTACAGCAACATGGAACAAGACAGCGAGGTGGTGGCAGTTCTTTACAACAGTGTTCGGATTTAAACCAGCAGCCAGCAGTCCCGGGTCGGATTCAAACCTCATTCTCAGGATTTTCTTTACCATATTATCTTAACAAAGGTTTAGCAGACACAATATTTCTAAGGTGATAAAATGCAGACAAGCAGTCCTGATCCTTTATGTCTTTATCAAACACACAGAGTGATGGTGGAAAAAGTAAGTGAACCAGAACCAGCAGTACAACAAGTTCTCCCTGTAACTTAGTTAGACCTGAACTTCGGACCATTCGTCCTCACAGAACTGCTTCAGCTCAGACAGATTCTCTCCAAAGGTGGTTCGACCAGTTAATAAAATTTAATATTTTTAATATTTTAAAACGGGGAATACGTCCACATACAAACAACCAGTTATAACAGAAACAATCACCAGCTTTGAGCACAGAAAGTCACATACACCAGTGTTTCAGGTCTAAACTCTGACATCACAGCCTTCGGCCTTGTTTTTTCTGGGGTTCATGTCTGTCTGTATTTTTCCTCTAGGAAGGATGTGTTCATCCCAGACGAACTGTCGGACCTGCAGCAGCTGTTGTGGAGGTTGGCTCAAGGTGGAGGGGTGATGGCGTCTTCCCCACCTGTTCCTCGCTACCGCTCCCCGCTCGGCCTCGACCTCCACAGCCTCTTCATCACCTTCTGCCTGGACCACAACCTGCAGTACCTGCTCTACACCTACTTGGAGCACTACAGGTGTGTGTTGCTGCTGCTGATGTTTTCAGCCGCTTCATCGATTGTATAATCTCTGTATGTTAATTAGCTTCACGTGTCCTCTCCCCAGACTGACGCCCAGAAACTGTCCCCTCCTGAGCAATCGGAGCCTGTCTGAGAGCCAGCCCTGGTTTGAAATGATGGTGAAGATCCAGGAGATCACCAGAGATCTGTCAGGTACCAGAACAGCATCTCTTCCTTCAATACAACCCAGGAATCCTTTATTTCATAGTTATTTATGATGCAGAAAGGCTAAAACCAAGTCTAAATTATTTTGTACTGGTCTCTGTCGTCCCAGACCCAGGGCTACTCTTCCAGGCCAGTCTCACCAGTGCTCAGGTGCTGTTACCAGGCAGCCAGGCGTCTCTCAGCAGTCTCCTGCTGGAGGGACACAGTCTGCTGGTTCTGGCTGCCATCATGTTTGCCCCCGGAGGAATCGACCAGGTAAACGTAACCTCTCACTGCACCGGGTTTCCTGAAAAAGAATAAATATCATTGATGCCAAATGTTCAAATGTTCTTCCGTCTGTGCCGTTTGACTTTATTAAATTAGTTAATAGAAAAAAAAAAAGGTTTTAGTTTTTAATTAACGCTTAAAGCTTTGATTTAAAATAAAGCAAAGCTCTCAGTCCGAGATAAAAGCTCTTAAAGATAAAATGTAATGAAAAAATGAAATGTTCAGCAGCGTCTTGACTTGAACGGCTCAAGCTGTTCTAAAGAAACCTCCCAGTTTTGTTTCCATGATGCAAATTTACTGTGTCTTAGGTGGAACGGAGCTAGTTAGCACAAATCTGACCGGGGCTCAGGGAGTAGTTTAATACGGTGTTAAAATGATTTAGCATTACACTCAGATAACAAAGACAAGCTCTGGATGGAAGTTTCCAAAAATGAATCAGCAGCAAAGTAGACCTGTAATAAACAGATGTGTCGATTAGACTTCCTGTTTACACGGACTCTGATGTAATTGTTACAGCAGTAGTTTGTGGAAGAGTACGTACACTCTGAATCAAACTGAAAACTGATCACATGGACTCGTCCACTCAACCACTCCTGCTACTGCTCACCTGTGACCTGTGGAGTCTCAAGTGATGGAGGATAAAAACAATTATTGTCTATGTCTCCTTAGATGATTGGTTTGATCTGAAGCGATACTCTGTGTGCTTCCTGTGTGCAGGTCATGGCTCAGGGTGAAAGGTCTGTCACGTCAGAGAGGACAGTTGACCCTCAGCTCCTGAAAATGGCGCTGGCCCCCCACCTCAAACTAAAGGCCGCCCTGTTCCCCACTGGATCCAGAGGAAACAGCCAGTCCTCTGACATCTCTGTGTACCACCTACTGCAGGTACGCTCAGGTCCTCATTCAGGAAACGTTGGGTGTGTAGCAGTAAATTTAAAGCATTCAAAGTAATTGTCCTGAGTTGGTGTGTTTTCCAGTCGCTCCATCCTTTGGACCCTTCCAGGCTGTTTGGCTGGCAGGCGGCAAACACCCTCAGCTCCACTGGTGAGATCCAGACATCAGCTTTAAGCAGTAATGACAGAAGTAGTAGAAGTAGCAGCAGTATAGGTGGCGCAGCAGCACCATGTAGTAGTAGTAGTAGTAGTAGTAGTAGTAGTAGTAGTAGTAGTAGTAGTAGTAGTAGTAGTAGTAGTAGTAGTAGTAGTAGTAGTAGTAGGTGGTATCAGAAGTAGAAACACAAATAAGGCTGAGTGAAGCTGTGTACTGTGGCTCTTTCTCCACAGAAACCTCAGAGCTGCCTCATTTCTCCAGCCCTCACCTGGTCAACAGGTTCGCCTTAGTGGAGAATCTGGACTTCCTGTACTACCTCCGTCATGGTCGACCTTCCTTCGCGTACGCCACCTTCCTCGTTCAGCAGCTGAGCAGCTGCTGTGATGTCACAATACTGTGAGTACGAGCACAGACCAACGCTGTTTAGTTAAAGGAAGTTACGTTTAGTGAGATGATTAATGGACCAGAGAACACAGCATTGATTGTGTGTGTGTGTGTGTGTGTGTGTGTGTGTGTGTGTGTGTGTGTGTGTGTGTGTGTGTGTGTGTGTGTGTGTGTGTGTGTGTGTGTGTGTGTGTGTGTGTGTGTGTTCAGGCTGCAGAAGGCCAGGCAGCAGGTGTACAGGATGGCTCTGCAGTGTTTTAGTGTTCCATCTGTGGCGTCAGCCGCCGTTTGTTTCTGCGAGCTGGTAGGAGTCTGCAGTCTCAAGCTCAGAGTCGACATCAGAGCCATGAACACCATCCTGCAGCACTGGAACCAACACAACACACACATCACTACAACAGAGCACCTACACACACTGGGTAAACGCAACACACACCTGCACACTCTGTACGAAGTGACCATTAATATTTCTTGTTTTAAAGACGCAGAGCTTGGTAAAAGAAATCCCAAAATACCAAAGAACAAGTCATAGATAAAGATTTACATTTACAGAAAATGACCAAAAACTGACAAAGTTCCCTCAGTCTGTGGGTCCAATGAGGGCTGGGGGGCCTCGTCCTCATGAACTCTCTGCTGATGTCTTCTTTCAGCATCTAAAGGTGTGAAGCTGGCAGAGGCGGAGCCTGGAGCCGCAGAGGAGCTGATTGGCTACCTGGAGGCTGCAGTGACAGACAGTCTGGAGCAAAAGGGCATCAGCAGGTGAACTCCACCTCCAACACTCATCGTATATGAACCTCAGAATGAAATTTATTATCACATCATTTCTGTGTGTGTGTGTGTGTGTGTGTGTGTGTGTTAGATCGTCCTACGAAGCGGCCCAGGAGTGGGCGTTGCCTGTCCAGTTCTGTCAGCTCCACAGTCTGAAGCTCAGCTCTGTTTACCCCACCCACTGTGCCAGTGATGGACAGTTCATCCACTTCCTGTTGTTTGTCCAGTTGCACAACTTCCCACCCCAGCAGGTGAACACACCCCTCAACAACATCCTTACTTCTTACTTACTTACGTCGGTGCCGTCCAGGACAGGTGTCTGTGGAGGCTCAGATCTGTCACCTGACACAACACAACACAACACAACACAACACAACACAACACAACACAACACAACACAACACAACACAACACAACACAACACAACACAACACAACACAACACAACACAACACAACACAACACATCTGTCATAGTATTATTTCTCTAACTTGTCGTATCATGTAACTGTTCCTCTGACCGTATTTGGTTTTTTCCTCCAGGTGAGATCTCTCGTGGCACAGTTTGGTCCCGCCCTGCAGGCCCACCTGAGCCTGGCGTTTCAGGACCTGCAGGTCTATAGTCAGAGGAGCTGTGGTCCTGAAGCGCAGACGTACACGCTGAGTAAAGAAGAGAGTCCTGGGAGCCCGGATCATCCCAGGGAGCTGTTCCAGGTCCTCCTGAAGAGCCAGGAGGAGGCGTCACCCTGCATGTATCTGCTGCAGGAGGCACTGGTGCTACGCTGCCCAACACTGGCCGTACTGGCCGCCTGTCAACAGGTAACTCAGCACCATACACTGAGTGATCCTTGCTACTCTAAAGTAAATCTAGAGCACTGTGCACGGTTACAGAAAGGGTTTGATGTGGGATTATGATGAAAGAAAACTCAACAACCACAGACATCTTTGTCGTATCTGGTGCTGGTCCTGGTCTGTGGATAAGTAGGAAGACCTTTAAAGACAGTGAAGTGACATTCAAACACCGAACTCTGTTTCTGGAAGGCTAAACAAACAGGGCCAATAAAACCAGTTCAGAATTGTAAAAACTGACAAACAAGCTACGCAGCCTGATAACAAAGACGTAATTCCACCCTGTAAATACATTAGTTGCGGTAGTTGCACTAGCTGCAGCAGAGCGATGTTAACCACTGACACTTGATTAATGCGTCATAGCATTAAAAGCATCTAAACTTATTAAACTTCACTAACTGGGCTGTTTTCAGATCCTAAATCAAATACTCTACTATTTTAGACATGGATGAAAACAGAGGGCTTGAAGTAAAGCTTTGTGAGGCTCTCCAAATGTTTGTAAGTGTAAAAACAGTAACTAACAAACCTTCAGTTTTTCAGTGTCACTGCATCTAAAGCTGTCAACAAAAACATCTCCAGGCTGCATCTGCACACGATAAACAATAAAAAAAAACTGGCAGAACGGCAGCAAACAGTGAACCAGCATCGAGTTTAAACTCTGATGAAGGAGAATTTTTCATGACTTTACTCAGCAAGTGACCAAGACTGTAAAGAAGGCCAGACTCTAATTAGGGAACAGATCCTGGGGCAACAAACACAGTTACAGAAACCACTGTGGGCACAGACACTGTGAGTGAGTTAACACTCAGAGCAACTGAAAACCGAATCTCATCTGAATCCAGTTCAATTTCCAATTTCACAGAAGTGATTAATACCAAATGAACTCTTTTATTCTTTGAGTCATGTGCTTGTGGCTTTTTCTCATCTACAGATATTTTTTACTCGTCTCAGGTAAAACTGCTGACTTTTTAATAATACATCTTACCTACGAGTAGGAGAAATACTGAATCATTTATAGCTTCTTTCCAGATACTTGCAGCTGCTGCACACTCAGCGGCTCCTCCACTGCTGGTTTAGTTTAGTGCGGGGGGGCAGCATGTAGAGGTTTAAATGTTAAATCTGTTTGATTGACAGGGGGCGGAGCTGCTGCCCTGTCTGTGTGTGTGGGTGCTGACATCTGTCGACAGCGCCACCGCCGGAGGAGCCACGTCACACCTCGTCGAAGTGCCTCAACATCACGAGTGGACCCTGCACGACCTGTCGATCATCTGGAGGACGCTGCTTGGGCGGGGCTGCGTCAGGCCCCTCCTCCGAGGCTTCGAGCTCTTCCAGAGGGTAAAAGCATGAGACTTGAGATGACACAAAGGGGATCAAAGAGTCCTGAAAGTGGTTCAGAAAAGATTGTACACACTGGAGAAGATCTGTTTCTATAACAGCAGATTTAACACAGTGTGAAGCTTCCTGCTCTCCTGGAATATATTCCTCCTGTCATGTGGGAAAAGTCTTATCAGTTTCTTCAGGATGTTCAAGGTCAAATCTAAGATCTGGGCTGTATGGGGCACCAACACCTTTATGTTTTGTGTCTCTCTCAGGACTGTCCTCTGGTGTTGGTGTTGAGGATGTTTGAGTTGTGTTGTGACTACAGGAATTACTCTGAGGCCAAAGGGAAGCTGCTGGAGTTCCAGAGGACGTTAATTACTGTAAGTTTCATCAACCAGAAGCCAATAGGCAGTGCCACAAAATAGACAAATAGCTCCTCAGCCTGCAGAGACTCCTCTTCCTACTGACACCTCATAACACAACAGACAATTCATTAATATTCAAAGTACATTTGGTGGATTTAGTTTTAGCCACACAGGTTTTTGTTACTGACATCTACAAGCATGCTGCAGAGCAGTACACTAAACGTGCCTTCGCTTCGTCCTTACTGTTACAGCTGAGAAACAGCAGCCCAGCACCCCCCGGTGGACTCCCCCTGCAGTGGGTGGAGAGCCAGGCCTCCGTGTTGCTCTTGACTATGCTGCAGCGCCGATCCTCCCAGTACGACCTCCACCGGCTGCTGCACCTGCTGGCCGACGTCGACAAGCTCCTTAAATCCAACGGTGAGATCATAAAATGTGCTAAACGGCGTTACCTGGTCCCATCATGCAGCTGCTGTCCTTTAGACCTCTGATCAGTCAGTAATCAAGATTAAAGAAGCACATTTCACCACAAGATGAAATAAAAAGGAAGAAACATTGATCACGTTAACATCACAAGTCAAAATTACGAGATTAGACATCGATTCAACTTTATTTGTGTGTGTGTGTGTGTGTGTGTGTTTAGGTCCAGACTTCAAGAAGCTAAGTCAGCTCAGTGAGTTGCTGCAGGGGTCAGGGGTCAGCCTGTCTCCCAGGCTGCTGCAGCCCTGTTCTCCCTCCGTCCAGCAGGAGGAGTTCCAGGCTGCAGTGGACGCTCTTCAGGCCGGGGGACGCTACAGCCAGGCCAGACAAGTGGCAGTGTTGGCCGGCCTGCCGGTCCACCGCCTGCTCCTCAGTCAGGTTGGCTCCACTGCAACGTCACAATTAAAATTCTTCTTCATACAAATTTATATAGAATTATTTCTTCCATCAGATCTACAAGAAACTTTGAACTTCAGTTTTGTGTGTTTGACTTTTTTCCTTTGTTGGAGGGAAAATGAAAATAACTAAAACAAACCAACAGATCTAAAAAAAATGAATAACGGTGACCCTCAAAATGTCCTGTGGACGTGTGTATGATATGTAAAAACGCTGTTTATTGATTCTACACAGAACTTTACACGTTGCATCAGGAAGTATTAAATTAAATAATCACTCACTGAGTTATTGAAGTTTCACCTTCTAGACCTGCTGAACCTGATTTAATATTAACTGAATGTTTCTGTTTGTCATGTAGCTGCTTCAGGAAGCAAACTCCCAGAAGTCCAAGAGACAGTGGAGGAGGTTGGAAACTCGAGTCAGTTTCTGGAGGAAATGTCACGAGCAGCTGAAGACTGAAGACACTGATCCAGAATCAGCTTCTCAGTTCTTCCTGTCACAGACTGAACCTGAGGCTCCAGACTCGTCTGTGGGTGGCGAGGCTCAGACAGAGCTGCTGGACGTCCAGGAGCGCTGCCTGCTGCTCGGGTTCACTGCTCACTGGCTGTCCCTGCTCAGCCCGGCTCCCCTGGATAAACTGGAGAACCTGGAGAAGAAGCTGTGGATCAGTCGGGTACGACGACACGTCCTTAGTGTCACCATGGAGAAGGAGAGCGTTTTCAACCTAGCGCCGCCTGCCGCCACGCCTGAAATGAACACATATGAAGTGTTAATGAAGGAGTTCTCCTTCTCTAACATATCCGGCCTAAACACTGAGAAGTGCCTCAGTGTGGAGGGACTCCCAGGTTCCCCTGAGGAGCAGGAGGAGCTGAAAGTCGATTCCGAGTTAAATCCAGAGGAGAGGAGTGTTCTGGCTCTGCTGGTCGGCCAGCTCTTAGATAATGGTAGCATCCATGAAGCCGGCCGAGTCTGCCGATACTTCTCCCTGTATCACCCTGACATGTGGGTGGTGCTGCGCTGCCACGGCCTGGCATCAGGGAAACTAAACCCTGAACCACAAGAAGAGGCATCAGAAGCTCTGCCAAGGAGCAGCATCACCAGCTGTAAGTAACCCGTCTGCTTCAAAGGCTCCTGATGGTTCAGAACTGAACCTTTATCCATCCAACTTTCTCTCTCCCTCCTCCAGCTCCGTCATTCAGCAGCTTGTCTTCATTCGTGATGGTTACCCCCATTGAAGACGAGGTTGCTGTACAGCTCCAGAGACTGGTGGACCAGTGTCGCCATGGAAACAGCTACTGTAAACAAGTCCTCAGCCTCTACCAGCTCTCCAAGGTACCATTACACATCATCAGAAGAAATGTGTCTCCTGGTTATATGTGATTCTGTTACATTGAACCAAATAGTGATTTTAGTCATTAATACAGCAGCCGGACATGTTTTTATGTTTAACATTGACCATGTCTGTGCCCCCCCCCCCCCCCCCCCCCCGTCTTCTCCAGGAGCTGCAGTGCTCCTTCAGTGAGTTCTGCAGGGAGGAACCTCGCACCGTTTTGGAGAAGCTGCTGCTGTCGGACCAGCCCGAGCGTTTCAGGAAGGCTCAGACCTTCATCAGAGCTCAGGGTCTCTCTGCAGACACCGTGGCTGAGCTGGTCTCCTATGCTGTGGTTCACGCACACCTTGCCTCCACCCAGGAGCTGCAGCCTGGTGAGAACAGAACAGCTCCAGCTGTGGAGTCCATGTTTTTGCACATTTAGGTGGTTGAGTGTCCAAAACAAACGTGTGTTTGTGTGTGACCCAGCAGAGAGGCAAGTATTCAGACCGTCAGAGGGCCGGGACTCGCTGGTCCAGCTGATCAAACTGTGTGAAGATCCAAACCTGGTGGGAGTCAAACTGCTGGAAAACCTCAACACTGTTCCACTGAGAGACCTGAACTGCAGTATGATAATCACACACACACACACAGATGAAGTGCTATTGAAGAACTATACACTATACTATAAAATTCCCACTAATTTCTGGAAATATCGATGTAATAAAGGTTAAATTAATACAAAAAAAGTCCTGAGACCATTATTTTATTTGGTCTGGAAGCAGTTAATGATTCATATGTGAGCAGTGATTAAAAGACTTCAGATCATTTTAGTTAATGTATTAATTAAACTGTGAAAGTAACTTTTTAATGACCAAACAATGCAGACTCAAAGTGTTTTAGAAATTAAAGCCTTGTAAAATAGAATATTAGCTAAGCTACTCTCACATTTTTATCACTTTATCTTTTGGTCTGACTGAGGAAGCAACAGATAAAAAACACGTAAATAAAAATCGGATTCTCTTCTGCAGTTGTGGAATTGCTGATCGTGGCCCACGACTGTTTCAGTCTCACCTGTAACATGGAGGGGATCGTCAGGGTGCTCCAAGCCGCGCGTCACCTCAGCCACACCTACCTCGCCCCAGGAGAGCAATTCAGTCTGCTGGTAAAACCCCCCCACCCCCCAAAAACACAATGAGCTTTATTCCTCTACAAAGTGAACAAATCTACTAGACAGAAATTTGACTTTAGCTTATTGATGCTACAAGGTGCCGCGTGTGTGTGTGTGTCTGTGTGTGTGTGTGTGTGTGCGTGCGTGCGTGCAGGTGCGTCTGCTGACAGGTATCGGCAGGTATGGTGAGATGACGTACATCTTCGACCTGCTTCATCAGAGCCATCGCTTTGAGATGCTGCTGAGGAAGAAGGTCGACACAGACAGAAGACAGGTACAACAAACACCGTCGTTACCGTTGTTAATGATAAATTATTAGAGGATAAAAATGATTATTTGCACACTGGAGGTTGAATTTTGCCAGTAATGCTGTGCAATGCTATTATGACCCTGTACATATATTATATATACATATATATCTTTTTATTAGAACACAACTAGAGCAGGTAGGAAATATGAGAACAGTCTTAAACCCAACAGCTTCTTTAGGATAAAGTGACAAAAAAAGGGTTGAAGACCAAAGTCTCACCGAGTTTCTTTTTTAAGGGAGCAGACGAAGTCCAGAAGTGAAGTTTTAAATGTTGTTTGGACTGTAACTCAGCTGAGTGTTGATTGAATCCCCGTCGTTCCCTCGTGTTGCAGAGCTCCAGTCTGAAGACGGCTCTGCTGGACTACATAAAGCGCTGCCTCCCCGCAGACAGCGAGAAACACAACATGGTGGCGCTGTGTTTCAGCATGAGGAGGGAGATCGGAGAAAACCACGAGATGGCTGCCAGGACTCAGCTGAAGATGATCCAGTCTCAGGCCTGGGGTGAGCCTGGAACACTAGAACTCAGTGAACTCAGTGAACCTTGGATCAGTTTGATCCCGGTGTCCTCAGTGTTTTGTTCTCTTTGTCTTTATGTTTTCAGTCGTCACTCCTGATCTGAAGAAGTCTTTAGTGAAGGTGTTGGGTCTGCTGAAGGACGCTGCAGAAAGTTTCTCCAAGGTCCCTGAACCGTCACTCACTACTTTAACATCCTTTAACTACACAACAACCTATTCACTGTGTGTGAACGTGTGTTTCCAGGACTCGTGTGTGCGTCAAGCCAGTCGCTGTGTTCGCACGGCCAAGCTGGTTGCCCTTCAGCTGCACTTCCTGAACCAGGGATCAGACCTGCGCGTCATCAACCTGCAGCCCACAGAGCTGCTGAGAACAGTCACAGAGTTGCCGCGATGCTTCCAGGTGTGTTGAGTTTACAGTGTCTGTATGTCTTCATTTACTGAAACACTGAGACGCCTCGCTCCTCCAGGATCTGTGCTTGAACACCGAGCTCGTGACGTAGCTGAGGTCACAAACCTTCAGTTTACAGCAGCTTTTCTTCTGACATTGAGTTTTGCAGGTTAACTTGTAGAAAGTCATTCTTTAAATTGGTTGTTAGTCCCGGCCCTGTTGGCCTGAACGTGGGTCTTCTCACCAACTGGACGACGCCTCTGCTGCTTGGATCTACAAGTCACAGGAAGACGGTTTCAGATCTCAGATCTCTTCCAACATCTCTTTGCTGTCTCTCAGGTGTTTGTGGTGTCAGAGGCGTACGGCTACACTCCAGACTGGGCAGAGATTTTGTACCAGAAAGTGATTCTGAAAGGAGACTTTGTTTATCTGGAAGAGCTTAAACGCCACCGTCCGCTGACCTCCAGCCTGTTCGAGGACATTTTCAAAAAGTAAGATAAATGAAATAAGATGTAAATGAGGTTAAACCACCTGAAGGTTAGGTCTCATCTCACCTGTGTGTGTGTGTGTGTGTGTGTGTGTGTTGTTTTAGGCTGGACGGCGCTCCCAGCAGCGTCACTGCGAACATGAAGCGCCTGCTGACGCACTGTGATGATGTGTACAGCCGCTATAGGTTGGCCTACCAGCAAAATCTGTACGATGTCACCAAAATGATGCTGGAGGACGCCAACACCTCCAACTACCTGAAGGACAGACTCACCAGCTGATCGACCGGCTGCTCGCTCACTCAGTGACCGACTAGTTGGTCGATCTCTTCTCCCAGTTAATGGACACGACAGAACCATTAACCAGTAACTGCTCAGTTACTGGTTAATGGTTACTGGTTAAACTGGTTACTCCACTCTCTGGTTATTAAATCAACAAATACTGTTTCTGGTAAATGATCATTTCTAAATATGTAAAAACTGCTACTTGTGTCTTTTCTCCTTAATCTTCTCTGGACATAACCTGGAAATTTTCTTTTTGCAAAATCCCAAAGAATTTATTGAGAATAATAAAAAAGAGAAATGGAATGAAAACTGTAAATGTACTTTCTGACAGGGGATCATAGCACCAACATCTGGCTCCTGTGGTTCAATCACAGGTGTATTGAAAAGATGCAGTCACCACCTCAGCGTCCTTCCCAAACCTCAATCACTGGCTCTGTAGATCTGGAGCAGGTCACGTGGTTACACTACTTCTATTTTATTGAATCAGTCAGTTTGGAAACAGACAGCTTTCATTGGGATTCTAATCATTTATAATCACTGTGTGATGAACCTGGAACTGAGGAATTTGTGCGGACTATTTTCAGCAGCGGATTCATCGGTTGTTGCTCTAATGAGTGTCGGTGGCTACAGGAGGGTGAAGGTGAGACCGAGTCTGTGTTAATGGAGATAAAGGAACATGTGACAGTTTGACTCACTGATGTGTTTTTATTTGTTTGTTCTGGATCTAATTTGAAACCGTCTTTAGAACCTCGTGATAAGATGCAGAATTTATAGAAAATCCTTTTTTACATTTCTACTAATGTAAACGTCACCAGATCTGAACAGGTGAAGTGTAGATGGCTGCTGGTTGGTATCAGTGTCACAAAGTCAAACAAATCACAAAGGAAAACAAACGTTATGCTAATTTAATGTGAATGTAAAAACTTTCTAGTTCTGCTGAGTAACCAATGGAAAGTTCTCTGTTCCTCCACTAGATGGTGGTCCAGGCTCACCACCTGTTATCCTGTTCTTAACCAGCACCCTCCAGTACTGCTGCCCTGCTAACTAACGAGCTCTACCCACGGCTGACTACCTGGATCAGGTGTGTTCAGTCCAGTTTACTGTGTCTTTCTCCACTGGAGAAGATGAAGAACAAGAGCAGCGTTAGCAAACAGTAAATACAAGTTATTCTAATAATTCAAGTGTGAACTGATCCTCACTACTCATTATTGTCCTGACGTGTTTCACAGACTCGTCTGGACACAAACTTCACCTGCTCGTTACCGTCTGGTTTGAAATCTGCAGCAGCTACAGTAGAAATGTCTGATTCCTCTTCTCTCTGTTTGAGCTGCTGGTTGATCAGCAGAACCCTCTCTAATGGAGAGAGTCGTTAAGAAAACGACCTCATTATTCAGCTCTAATTAGTTCATTAATCAGGGGTTTATATCACACTCAGCTGAGCAGAGGGGAGCTTTCATACTGGGATTCAGCCCAAATTGTTTGTTCACTGTGATGAGACTCATGCATCATTTTGACCAGACAGATCTGAAGATGATAAAGACTCTGAAGACGAAGGACGAATGTGTAAAGGTTCAATATTGAAGCTTTACCTTCACTGAAGTGTGCGATGAGACGTCAGTACACGTGTAGCTGAACCTGTTTGACCAGAAATGAGACGAAAACTGAATTAGAGTCTCATATAAAAAGGCAGATTTCAAACCTGGTGTTTGTCTGTGTCTGTGATTGATGATGACGATCTGATGATTCTGATTCAATTGTTTAAACATGTTGAAATAGGATTTAGAGGAGTGGACGTGCAGTGAGTCCTGGTTCCTACAGCAGCTCCTCCTCTCAGGGCAGGTTCACAGGAGCTGCTTCTGTGGGGAGGAGCGTTCACGTCTCCCCCTCCTCCATTGGTCTCTCTCTCTCTCCCTCTCTCTCTCTCTCTCTCTCCCTCTCTCTCTCTCCCTCTCTCTCTCTCCTCTCTCTCTCCCTCTCTCTCTCTCTCTCTCTCCCTCTCCTCTCTCTCTCCTCTCTCTCTCTCTTCTCTCCCTCTCTCTCTCCCCCTTCTCTCTCTCTCTCCTCTCTCTCTCTCTCATCTTCTCTCCTCTGCTCTCTCCTTATCCTCTCTCTCTCTCTCTCCGCCCCCGCCTCTCCTCTCCTCTCCCTCTCTTCTTACTCCTCTCTCCTCTCCCGACTCTCTCTCTCTCTCCTCTCTCTCTCTCCCCGACTCTCTCTCTCTCTCTCCCTCTCTCTCTCTCCCCGACTCTCTCTCTCTCTCTCTCTCTCTCTCTCTCTCTCTCCCTCTCTCTCTCTCCCTTCTCTCTCCCTCTCTCTCTCTCTCTCTCTCTCTTCTCT